>NC_073302.1:445714109-446014109 GCF_027595985.1 Sorex araneus
GCACTGCCAGGAGCAACTATGGGGCACAGAGCCCAAAGCAGCCCCTGAGCCCCGAGAGGGACGGCCCCAAACAAAACCAGCTCTTCCTGGAGACGGCTGAGGAGGCAGAGGGCGGGCCGGGGGACGAGCACGTGCCTGTGGCCCCCTGGACTCAATCCCCAGCACCGCCCAAAGAGGCGGGGGAGGGTTTGAGGACAGTTCCCTGCAACCCCGAATACTGTTTCATGGGTGTTTTTAGGTGAGCCCAAGCAGTTTCTCGAGCATTAGTGCTCAGGGATCTCTCCCGACACGGCTCTGAGGACCATATGCGGTACTGGGGATTGCAAGACAAGCGCCCTACCCACTGTACTATCTCTCCGGCCCCCCTGAACGCTTTTCTGATAGGAGAAAGCTGAAGCCTCTGAAAATGAATTGAAATTTCATAGAACCCAATCCAAGATGATGTCCAGGTGCCCCGGGTAAGACCTCAAAATCCTATTTCAGGGGCTGGAGTGATAGCACAACAGGTGGGGCGTTTGCCTTGCACGCGGCCGACCCGGGTTCGATTCCCAGCATCCCATATGGTCCCCTGAGCACCGCCAGGAGTGATTCCTGAGTGCAGAGCCAGGAGTAAACCCTGTGCATCGCCAGGTGTGACCCAAAAAGCAAAAAAAAAAAAAAAAAAAAAAATCCTATTTCATTCACAATTGTGGCAACAATATTTTCTGACTTTTGGGTCCCAGGACATTTGGTGTAGGATTTTTAATTAGGCGCCTCTTCCTTCAAACACACGATTTCAAAATCAAGTAAGGCTTGTAGACTTCCGACGTCGCAGACTCCTAAGACTGGAAACTTGAACTGAGAAAGGAATGGTTCATTCCCTTGGAGGTTTCCAAAGTCACGTCACGAGAGCGACGTGGAACCCGGGTCGGCCGCGTGCCCAGCAAACGCCCTCCCTGCTGTGCCACTGCTCCAGCCCCTTGCAGTCGTCTCTTCGGAAATGCTTTCATCACCCCCATCCCCAAGAAATGTGACGGACCCTCCCACCAAGTATGGCCCAGCTTCAGGACTAATCCCGGAAGAGGGGCCGAGCCAATGCAGTTCACGGCCCGGCCCGTGTCTTTGGGCTTCAGACTCAGGGGCCCCCAGGCGGGGTGCGGGCTGAGAAACATCCTATTGCACAGATCCAGGAGGCCCGGAGCATAAGGCCACGTGTGCGGCTGCGACTCCTCCACATTCCACACTACTGACAGCCCAATAGGAGCACAGCAAATTTTTTTTTGGGGGGGTCATATGGGATGCTGGGATTCGAACCCAGGTCGGGCTCGTGCAAGGCAAACGCCCTACCCGCTGTGCTATTGCCACAGGCCCCAGGAGCACAGCAAATTAGATGGGAAAGCCAACTGACGCCAGATGAGATGGATAAACAAAACGAAAGAAAACAACACAGAAGGGCCAGAGCTACAGCACAGCGGGGAGGGCATTCGGGGAGGGCGTTTGCCCTGCACGCAGCAGACCCGGGTTCCATCCCCGGCATCCCTATATAGGGTCGTCCGAGCACCGCCTAGGCGTAATTCCTGAGCGTAGAGCCAAGAGTAACTCCTGAGCATCGCCGGGTGTGACCTAAAAAAAAAATGAAATAAAATAAAATTTAAATTAATAAAAGAAACGCAGAAGGCTCACCACACAGCAAACAGCTCAGTCAACACTCACTTTAATAACCCCCATTGTGAGATACAGTTTTCACAAATTTCCTTTTTACGGAACTACTTTTCAAGAATTCCATTTGCCCTTGTATTGTAATTAAATATGTTGTGCCTGCCCATGGGGTAGGCTTTGGGGGGGAGGGAAACTGGGGGCAATGAGAGAGGGGAGGTCACACCGGCAGTAGGATGGGTGCGGGAACGCTGACTGCCTGAAATAACTGTATTATGAACAACTTTGTAGACCGCAGCAGTGGTAAGGTTTAAAAATAAATATAAAAAAATTAAACATGAAGATGCGGTTGAAAGCTGCCCAAGTAATAAGTAGGGCCACCAGAATATAAACTCCAGCGACGTTCAAATTCCCTTCCCGCCCAGTTTCGCCCCCGGGATGTGGAAATGGGCCCCGGTGCTAGGACTTAATCTCCCTGGTAATCCTGAAGCAGATTCAGGTGGGGATTTTGTTGTTGCTTTTGTCTCCTAATGGAGGAGCTCTGCTACTTATTCAGCCATTGATTAAGCCGACTGAACCGGGCAGGACTGCACCAGACTCGGGGGTGGGGCGTCACCCCATCAGGGAACCGGCTTCGTCCAGGGTGAGCTCTTTTACTCAGCCTCACCAACTAGGGCTCACTCCTCCCCTCGAGTTTGTTTAGGGAGCAAACGTATTTGAACCCTTCCCCGCGGTCTCCAGGCCCAACTGAGGGGTTTCCTGATTCGGGGAGCAGCCTCGAACCCCAAGGCACAGCCCAGGTGGAGTAACATGTTGACGTACCACTGGCATTCGCTACATGGTGGTTTGTTTTGTTTTGTTTTTTGCTTTTTGGGTCACACCCGGTGATGTTCAGGGGTTACTCCTGGCGGTGCGCAGGGGACCCTATGGGATGCTGGGAATCGAACCCGGGTCGGCTGCGTGCAAGGCAAACGCCCTCCCCAATGTGCTATCACTCCAGCCCCCAACTAGATGGGGGCTTAACCAACACTGATCATGTTAAGTTCCACGGGAGAAGCCGCCATCTGGGAGTGGGCCCGACAGCCTGGGCACACGTTGCACCCTAGCTTCCCGGAGGGCACGTGAGAAGGATCTTCGGGGTCCCGGGAGGGAGGAAAAGCTCCAGCTGCAGAAACAAGCGGGAGTAGGGTTCACAAATGGGGGTTCCACGCGGGGGTCGGTGGGGCGGCGAGGAGGCCCAGCAGGCCTAGGCGGAATCTTTGGGGCTGGAAAATGGGACGCAGACGGGGCGAGGGTGCAGTCAGAGTGAGGGGGTCTCGGCGGAGCCTGAGAGCACAGCACCGGGCGGGGAAGGGGACTTGGCTCGGAATCACCTGCAGCCGCTGGAACACAGTTGAGGCTCAAGGCCGGACACCTGTGTGGGAAGGGGCGGGGGAGGCAGGACGCAGGCCCAGGGGAGTGACCGAGGGGACAACGGGCTTGGAAACGTCCCCAGCTCCTCCCGTGGCAAGTCAGCGCTGGGCTGCCACGAACAGGAGTCAGTGCTCAGAGACTTCTCGGCCCCTCCAGAGCAATCAAAGGGAACGAGGGGGGCCGTGGACCCCCCCAGCCCTCCCACACACACACACACACATGCAGAAGAGGTGTAGGAGGGGCTGGAGCAATAGCACAGCGGGGAGGGCGTTTGCCGTGCACGAGGCCGTGCCGGGTTCGAGTCCCAGCATCCCATGTGGTCCCCCCGAGCACTGCCAGGAGTAATTCCTGAGTGCATGAGCCGGGTGTAACCCCTGAGCATCGTCGGGTGTGACCCAAAAAGCAAAAAAAAAAAAGAAGAAGAAGAAGAAGAGGAGGAGGAGGAGGAGGAGGAAGAGGAGGAGGAAGAGGAGGAAGAAGAGGAGGAGGAAGAAGAGGGAGAAGAGGAAGAAGAAGAGGAAGAAGAGGAAGAGGAAGAGGAGAAGAGGAGGAGGAGGAAGAGGAAGAGGAAGAAGAAGAAGGAGGAGGAGGAGGAGGAAGAGGAAAAGGAAGAGGAAGAGGAAGAGGAGGAGGAGGAGGAGGAGGAAGAGGGGCAGGAGGGAATGGACGGTGTTTCCAGACCCCTTCAAGCCTCGTGTCACCGCGACGCCCACGTGGCAGTGAAGGCGGGCCGAGGGTGGCTCGGGGTGCGGACCCAGGCCGAGGGCCCTTCCTTGCAGAACCTGAGCCTGTTTTGAACTTCACCCTGTCTCAGGCTGGTAGATTCACACTTTTATTTTATTGCTTTTGCACAAAAAAATGAATAAAATTTATTTCAGGTCATACCTGGCGATGCTCGGGGGTTACACCCGGCTCTGCGCTCGGGAATCACTCCTGGTGGTGCTCGGGGGACCCTATGGGGTGCCGGGGATCGAACCCCAGCAGGCGCGTTTCAGGCAAACAGCCTACCCGCTGTCCTTTCGCTCCGGCCTCGATTACTCCTTGTTATTTATCCTTGTTTCCGGTCAGGACTGAGCCCGGGCCCACACGTGCCGAGAACACGCCACGGCCCCTTGGCGGCTCGGCTGGGCTGGGCCTCGGGCTCCCAGAGGGAGGCCACGGGGCCTGTGCTGACCCCCAGCAAGTGTGACTGTCCTGGGATCCCCTCGGGGCCTGGCCAGGCCTCCCGCTGCCCCGGCCCCAGGGCCGGCTCCCTGCTCTGATGGGGGGGCGGCGCCTGGAAGGCTCCTCTGAGCCCTCGCCGGGCTGGGGGGTCCCTGCGAGCTGCGGGGAAGCCGGGACCCCCAGCAGCGGGGCAGTGGCGCAGGCAGTGGGGCCGTGGGTGGGGGCGCCACTTATGTTGGGGTGTCTCCCCCTCCAGGGTGGGTCTCGGTCAAACCCCGACTAGGGGCCAAACTGTCCTTATTTTGGGGCCCCAGCCATCCCCACCAGGGAGACCCTGGCTCTGTCCCCGGCTGGGCCAAGGGCTTTGTTCCTCAACATCTGCCCCGCCCCCACCCCCACCAGGTCGGTTAATGGTTTAGACAGGGAAATCCCACCCGGGACTGGACTTGGGCTGTGAATCCGGAGGGATGGGGCCACACAGCAGGGGGGGGAGTCTGCGAGCCTGGTCGGGGGAGGGGCGCCCTGGTGGGTGGGTGCATGGGGGACAGCCCCGCAACCCCTTCTCTGTCCCCGTGTGGGTGTGTCTGTGTGTGCTGTGTGTCTATGTCTGTGTGTATGTGTGGTGTGTGTCTGTGTGTGCGCACATGTGGTGTGTGTATGTGGTGTGTGTATAGTGTGTATGTGGTATTTGTGTGGTGTATCTGTGTGTGTCTGTATCTGTAATGTGTGTGGTGTATCTGTGTGTGTGTGTGTGCTATGTGGGGGGTGTGTGCACTGTGTGTGCTGTGTCTGTGGTATGTGGTGAGTGTGTGCGATATGTGTATGTGGTGTGTGTGTGGTGTTTGTATGGTGTGTGTCTGTGTGCCTCTGTGTGTGGTGTATGTATTTTGGGGGGGTGGCGTGTGTGTCCGTGTGCCTGTGTGTCTGTGTGGTGTGTGTCTATGTATATGTCTCTGTGTGTGTATCTGTGTGTAGCGTGTGGTGTGTATGTGTCTGTGTGTCTGTGTGACCGTGTGTGTGTCCCTGTGTGTAGTGTGTGTTGTGTGTGTCCGTGTGTGTCCGTGTATGTGTGTCCGTGTGTGTCTGTGTCCGTGTGTGTGGTGTGTCATGTATGTGTGTCCGTGTGTGTCTGTGTATGTGTGTCCGTGCGTGTGTCCGTGTGTGTGGTGTGTCCGTGTGTATGTGTCCGTGTGTGTGTGTCCGTGTGTGTCTGTATCTGTGTCCGTGTGTGTGGTGTGTCCGTGTGTGTGTCCGTGTGTGTGGTGTGTATCCGTGTGTGTGTCCGTGTGTGTGGTGTGTCCGTGTGTGTGTCTGTATGTGTGTCCGTGTGTATGTGTGTCCGTGTGTGTGGTGTGTGTCCGTGTGTGTGGTGTGTCCGAGTGTGTGTCCGTGTGTGTGGTGTGTGTCCGTGTGCGTGTGCGCGTGCGTCCGTGCGCGCGTGCGCCCGCGTGTGTCCGTGCGCGCGCGCGCGAGCGGCTTCCGGGGGCGCGCGCGCTGGCCCTGCCCCCCGCGGCCGGCGGGTGAGGCGGGGGCGGGGCGGGCGCGGGCGGCGCACGCAGCTGCGGGCGGGGCGGCCCCGGCGCAGGACGCGGCCAGGGCGGCGGGACGGGCGCGGGCCGGGCGCGGCGGCGGCGGCGGCGGCGGCGGTGAGCGGGCCGGGCCGGGCCGGGCCGGGCGGGCCGGGGCCGGGGCCTGAGTCACGGCGCGCCGGGCCGGGCCTTCCGGGCCGCATTGTCCGGCGGCGGCGGCGGCGGCGGGGGGCGCGGGCGAGGCCTGGGCCGGGGCCCGGCGGCCGCGTGCTGGCGGCGGGCGGGGCGGGGGGCGCGGGCCGGGCCGGGGGCGCCTGCGTGACCGGCCCCGCCTCCCCCCGCGCCGGGACGCGGCGATGGGCCGAGGCCGCGTCTCCCGCACGGCGGACCCGGCCCCGCGGGCGGCGGCGGGGCGGGCGGGGGCGGGGGCGGCGGGGCCGGGCCGGGCCGGGACTGGGCCGGGTCGCGCCGGGTTGGGCCGGGCCGGGCCGGGCCGCGCCGCCGGTTCGGCGCGCGCCGCCGCCGGGCCTGCCGTCCGCGCGGGCTCGGGGGACCCGGCCAGGCCCGAGCGCGGCCGCGCCGCCGGAGCAGCCCGAAACTTTGTGCCGGTTTCTTTTTTTTTTCTTTGGTTGCGGGGGTCGCACTCGGTGTGTTCGGGGGAAACCGTCAGCCGCGGTGCCGGGGGTCGAACCCTCGCGCCCAGCGCTCCAACCCCCCCCCCCCCGCCCGTGCTTAATGATCTCGCCCACCCTCGCGCCGGCAGCGCTCCCCCTCCCCCTCCCCCCCCCCTCTCTCTCTCTCTCTCTCTATATATATATATACATATATATTTCCAGCCCCCCCGAGGCTGCCCTGAACAGGCCGTGCAGACACTGGGGTGATTACCCTTGTGCAGAGAAAAAAGAAAAAAAAAAGAAAAAGAAATGTGTTAACCTGCTCTTTTGGTTCTTGCAGGACTGTGTCCCCCGCCCCCACTGCACCCCCGTTCCTCGAGTCCGGGCACTGTCACCCGGGCCACCCAGAGCCGTTTCCGCGGGCCGGGACACCCCCTCCCGCCCCCCACCCCCTCCCCCACACACACTCTCTCCAGCCTCTTGCTAAAGACTTGGCGTCTGGGAGTAGGAGTTGGGGTCTCTGGGGCCAGGGGCGCGGGTCGGGTCCAGGCGTGGTTGTGCGCGGGGTGGACAGCGTGCGGGGCCAGGCCCGCCTGCCCGCCTCTGCGGCCGCATCAAGGACGGGGCCTCCCGGGAAGGCCGGGGGCCGGCAGAGGGGCCAGCAGAGGGGCCGGCATCCGAGCCCCGGCCCTGCTCCCTCGGAGTTCTAAGGAGCAGGAGCAGCCCGGCGGGGGACAGAGGGGGTCCCGGGGCCCCCCACCCCCGGCTGAACGTTGGGGCCCTGAAAAGGGCTGGTTGTGGCTGGGTGCTAGGGGGCGGGGGTGGGGGAGAGCTGGCCTGCCCCGGGGCCCTTCCCCCAGGTGGGCCAGGGGGCGCGGGGGCTGTGCGGGAGCCTCTGGCCCAGGCTGGGGTGTGTGTCTGTGTGTCTGTCCCTCTGGCTCCTGTACTCGGTGGGTGTGTGTGGCCGGTTGCTGTGCGCTCTCTTGGCTACTTTTCGGGCCCCATCTCGGCGGAAGTGTGCGCAGGCTTGTGTGTGCGAGAGGGAGAGACGGGGGACTCAGGACCGCGCGCTCGCGCGTGTGTGTGTGTGGCCCAAGGTCATGCTCCCAGGCCTGGCTGGTGGCGTCTGCTCTGGGCAGCCCCCTGGCTTGGCCGTGGGTCGCCGGGTGGGAGGACGGGGTTCCCTCCCCCCGGCCCCCGTGTCGGGCCTCGTGTTTGGTTTGCAAACTGGGAAGCCCAGCCCTGGAGTTGGTTCCCGCCCCGTCGAGGGTCACAGTCCCCCGTGGGCAGGCGTCTGTTCGCGGGGAGAGACTCGCGGGCTCCGAGACACGGAGTGTGGCCTTTGCTTTCTGCCTGGACTGTGGGTGGTCGGGTGGCCCCGGGGAAGGGGCTCTTGGCAGGCGCCGTGCCAGCCTGCCCGCCCTCGGACCCTGGCTGCCTTGGGGGCACCTCGCCCCTCTCCTAGCAGGCTGGGGGCGTCCCTCCTCTTGGTTGGGGCAGAGGGAGCAGGCCCGCACCTGGCTGAGGACCCCCAGGCTCCTGCACTTGGAAGGGCCTGGGGGGGGGGCCCCCTGTGCCTGGCACCTGGCTGAACCCCCACTTGCTTCCTGAGCCGCCCCCTGCTCCCCCGAGCCCCGAGGAGAAGAGAGGGGCTGGCCCCGTGCAGGAGCCCCTCGCCCCAGGTACTCTGTGACTCTTGAGCATCCAGAAGCATCTGCAGACTTCAGGGTCAGATGGGCTGGCGTGTTTCCTGTTTGCGGTTGGGGCCTCGCCGGGCAGTGCTCAGGGCTCGCTCCCAGCTTCCCTCCTGGCAGGGGATTGAGCCTGGGCCGGCCGCGCGCACGGTCGGTGCCTCCCCACTGTAGTATCCCCCGGCCCCCGGCTCCGCAGTTTGCTGTTCGGTTTGGTTTTTTTAAAGGCCTTTGTGAGAAACTCCTTGGGGGAGTTCCTGGCAGGGGCTGTGTGAGCGTTGCGAGTGGGCGCTGAGTGGGTCTGTGCGGGTGGGACGCCGGCGGATGAGGAAAAGGGATTTCTTAGGGTGCTGAAGTGACTTGCTAGTAAAATGCATTTGTTTATGTGTGTGTGTTGAACGTAGAATTTAACGTAGAATCAAACGTAAGAACCACAAGGTGGTGCGCCTTCACGCTAGGGCAAAGGGCCTTTCGGAGTGAGGTGCTGGCTTGCCTCGAACTAGGCGTTGAGGCACGTAGATTTGGGTATGACCTGAAAGAGGGTAAAGCGAGTCTCAGAGCGGAGCCCGCCCCCAAGCTGAAGACCTCGAGTAGGAATCGTAGAGGGAAGAAAGTTGTTTGACTACTGGAGGGTAATAATTCCGTTTGTGCATAAGGAGAATTAAAAAGGTGAGTGAGAACTGGAGAACAATAATTGTGACTTGCAGGCACATTGGCCTTCCTGAACAGTAAAAGGCGGCCTCCTTCCTCCTCGCGGGGAAACGGGTGGGCAAGCTGGTCATCTGCCCCCCGGGGCCGGCCGGAGAGCAAGCTCCGCTCCCCTCGCGTCACTCCGAGCAGTGGCGTCTCCACGCGGGCCTGGATCCGAAAGCAAACCCCTTGCAGTCAGAGTGTGGAGAAGTGAGCCCACTGATGCATTGGCCAGAAAGAGGGTGATTTCGTAGTGATTTTTTTGAGGGGAGTCTGCAACAAAAGCTTGGCAAGCACGTGTGCGCTTTGAAGTAGCTAATCCACGTGTGGGGATTTAGCCGAAGGAAATGCAGACATTGATGAACGGATTAATATGGTGTCCTGAGTGCACTGTTTAGCCAATACCCTCTTAGTTGAGCGTTTGTTGCAGTTCTTTGCTATTAAGGATGCGTATTTCTGTTTGTGGTTTGGGGGCCCATATGGGGGGCCCGGGATCCTGGGCTGGTCGTGTGCAAGGCAGGGGCCTTAACCACTGCACTCTCTCTCTGGCCCTTAAGCATTTCACCTTTTTAGGAAGTTACTGCACTCCTGTAATTCTGTATCTAATGGTCACCCAGTGGATATTAAATGATGAAAAAAGGGGGAGGGAGGCTGTAAAATGCATAGGAACGTCTGAAATCTTCAAGTTTGGTGTGGGTATACCTCTGAGAAAAGGAACTGACGCGCTAACAGCACATGCGCGCGGGTTGGGGAGGGTAGGGTGCTCCTCCTGGGTCCTCGGTTTCCCTTTGATTTGCTCCAGTCCGGCGCCTCCGTTCAGAAAAGCCCTAGAGGGCCGCCAAGGGCTTGGGGCCCTGGGCCTTGCTTCGTGGGGTCCCCCGGTGTGTACTCTGCTGGCTGTGGGTCTGGGGTCTCCGCCCCCCAGACACCTCCAGGCCTCCCCAAGCCCCTTGTGAGAGGCTGTGAGATCTCGGGAAGCTCGGCGGGGTCCAGACGGCGTGTCTGGGGGGCGGGCGGGGACTGTTCTCAGGCGCACGGTGGCCTGGTCGTCCTTCGTGCGCTTAGTGCTAAAGATTAAGGCGCGGCGATGAGCCGAGTCTCTCCTGTTGGGGGCGGGGAGCATACCTCTGGCCCGCCCGCAGCCCGCACTCCTGCGCCCGGGGGTCGTGGGGCGCACTGTCCGGCCCCGAGTCGCCCGTAGTAGGCTCCCGCGGGGAGGGTCGGCCCAGGGGGGTCGCCGGCACTGCCCAGGTGACTGCTGGCGCGCCTGGCCTTGATCTGGTCCGGCTGGTGGGTCGGACCGGAACGGCGCAGGAACGGCGCAGGTAGACTTGCCTGTTCGTGCTGGGCTGGGACGTCGGAAGGGTGGGCTTCGGGGGTGGGCTCCAGAGCGGCAGAAGCTGCGAAGCCTCGAAATGAGGAAACAGACGCAGACGGGGGCACGAGCGCCAGGGGATGTGTAACTCCCCCGGCCCCCGGCGTCCAGTACTGAGCGACTCGGGCCAGTGTGTGTGGTGGGGCTCTCCGCACCTGCCGCCCTCCTCCCGTCCCCCAGCTGGGCCTCGGGGTGCGGACGTGTTCGGTGTGGGGAAGGGGCCAAGGGGAGAAGCCCCTCGGAGGTTCCTGCCCCCGCCCCTCCCACCCCTAACGCTTTTGGACGCTCCTTGATTCTGTGAGCCCCGGTGTGGGCAGAGCTGGGGCCCCCGGGGAGTGGGGAGGCCTCAGCACTGCTGTGGCCCTCTCACGTGCGAGAGAACGGCCCTGGGGGGTGGGCGGCGGCTGGGCAGTGGCAGTGTCCTGGGCACCTTTGCTGTACAGGGTGGGCCCTCACCCCGCGGGCACACGCACGCTTTGGAATCGCAGGAAGGCAGGCAGGCAAGGGCGCCTGACCAAGGGGCCTCCGGGCCCGTCTTTGGTGGGGCCCTGGGGAGCTTGTCCCGAGCACTGTCAGGATAAGTAAGGACCCGTGAGCACAGAGCTGCCCGTGCTGCTGCGGAACCTGGGCGCCTCGGGACTTGCAGCCCACGAAGATACTGATTTCCAGCACAGCCTGCGGGGAGGTTTCAGATTCTTCCTCTTAGAATTTAGTTGGGAGGGGGGTTGCCAATCTTTTTCTTAGTTTTAGTTTCTCACAGCCGCGTTGCTGTCTGCCCCTCCCCGTGACCCCGGCTCTCCTGCCAGAGCCCAAGGGTTTTCTCCCCCGCGCCTGCCGTGCACTTGAGTCCCTCGGGGGCTGAGGTGGGTGTCGGCGGCCAGCCTCTGTCCCCAGTGCTGGGAGATGTGTCTGCGTTGTCGTTCCGCCAGTGTGGAAAGCGTTCCCGTGAGCACCGGTGTGCATTTCCCTTTGCCGGTTACTTACCTGCGTGGGCTCCATGCCAGGGAGTGGAGTCTCGGGACTCTGGTGCTCCCATTTGGGGTGGGCTGTTTGGGGCCACGTGTGGCAGTGCCCGCGGGTCACTCCTGGTTGGGCTTGGGGGACCATGTGCAAGGCCAGCGCCCTGCATACACAGCGGCTGCCCCAGTGTCACCGGCTGGCCCCGGCTGCGAGGTGACGCCTCACTGGTGCTCTGCTCTGCTCTCCCTGACCCCTGGGTCTCTGGCCACTTTGTGTCCAGCTGCGCCCAGTGTCCTGCTGGGCGTCGTGTTCTTTGTCACACTCTTGCGGGTTCTCTGGGGCCCTCGAGTGTGGCTCCGAGCGGGCTGGGGGTGTCAGCCGGGCGTCTTCCTTCTGCCCAGACCCTGGCGGGTTTCCGTCCAGGCGTCCACTGGGACCCCCTTTAAGCGTGGCCCCGAATGCGCCGGTTCTGGGTCCAGGCGTCCCGCCCTCCCAGCCCCGAGGTCCAGAGTGTGGCCGGGTGAGGGTGGGAGATGCTGTCCAGTCCATCGCTGCTGGACGGCCGAGGGAGGCGGGCGCTCCTGCCCGGGTGCCCGTGGCCCCCGCTTGGCCCCCGCTTCCGTCCTCCTGCCTCCTGACGTGCATCCCTGGGCGGCTTCTCGGCCATTGGTTCTGCCCCACGCACAGCTCTGGCCGCTCGCTCTGTCTCCCCTCCAGCTCCCCTGGAGCCTCCCCCCGTGTCTGGCCTTGGCTCACTTTCCGGGGGTGACACTGGGCAGGAGCCCAGCCCTGTGCACTTGGAGCTGCCTGCCACGGGCAGGTGCCCCAGCTGGCACCTGTTAAACGTTGAGGGATTCGCCAGCAGCAAGGTTTGGTTTGAGGGGCTTTTTTTCGGGGGGGTCATTTCTGGTGGGGGGCGTAGGGGGTGCCGGGCTGGACCTGCTCGGCTGTGTGCCAGGCCAAGTGCCAGACCACTGCGCGGGCTCCCTGGCCAGCGTCTGAGATTCTTACAGCAGTCTCTACGGGAGTGTTGATTCACCAGCTTTGTAAGTCACGTGGTCTCTGCATGGGAAGAACTGTACAGTGAATTAAAACTCAGGTGATGAATTTAACGGCATTTGGGACTCGAAGTGCTGGTGCATGGATCTTCAGGATTTAAACGGACCCTCCTAATTGACAAGTACCGAGTCCAAGAGGACAGATTGTTTCCTAGTTCTTAAGATGCTCACGGCAGAAAATTGCGAATTTTCACTTAATGCCAACTGCAGTTTCCCATAACTACGAAATGCCCGTGTGTGTGTGTTTTTGGGAGAGCGAGTGCGGGCAGCGGCCGCCCCGTTGGAAGGTCCATGTGGTGGGTAGGTGGGTGGGTGCTTTCCTGTTTTCTGTGTCGCAGCTCTCGGTAACTGCAGCTCGCGGGGCTTTGCTGGTGAGGTCCAGGTGAGAGGCCCGGGGCGTGCCGGGCTCCCCGCCTGCTCTCCACGCCCCTGTGTTCGGGCGAGTGTTGTCGGTCTGATGGGGCAGGTTATTTTTGGCTCTGGGAAGGCCCGGCTCTTCCCTGGGTGAGCTGGTGGTAATTGCCGCCTCTCCGTGCCACTGGCGCAGGGAAGCTTCCCGGGAATGCTCTTGACAGAGGGCAGGGAGGGATCAGTTGATGGATTGATTTCAGACCCTGTGGGTGGGGGGAGATGGTGAGAGGCATTAGCTCCGCCCAGCCCCACACTGCTGGGTCCTGTCTCCATCACTTCCTTACTGTAGTTTTGTTTTTTGTTGCTTTTTCGGTCACACCCGGCGATGCTCAGGGGTTACTCCTGGCTCTGCACTCAGGAATTACTCCTGGCGGTGCTCAGGGGGCCATATGGGATGCTGGGAATCGAACCCAGGTCAGCCACGTGCAAGGCCACGCCCTACGGGCTGTGCTATGGCCCCAGCCCCCTTACTGTAGTTTTTTGTGGGGGGCTACATGTGGTGCCAGGGATCAAACCCCGCCAGGACGCTGGCGAGACAGGTGCCCAAACCACTGGGCTACTCGGCCCCAAATGCCTAACCAAGGAACCCAAGGGAAGTCGCTCGTTGACTCACCTGGGTTTCTGGATTATAAATTGCAGCTCGACTTTGTGAGTGATTCTAAAAATCAGAAGTGAGGCTGGAGAGACGTGTGCGCAGCAGCCAGGCGTGTGCCGCCGTGTTGACATGGCGTCCCCTGTGCTCCCCCAGTGCCACCAGGAGTTGCCCCGGGCGTGCGACCCAAGCAAACATCCTTTCCTGTTGTTTGGGAATGGCGGGGGGGGGGGTGCCCCCAGCAGCGCGCTGGTGGGCTCGGAGGACCCTGTGGAGTGCGGGGCCGGGACCCGGGCTGGCCCCGCGGGAGGCGAGCACCGTCCTCTGTGCTGTCGCCCGGGCCTGTAGCCTAGACAAACTCGGGGGCGGCCAGCGGCTGGGGCCCGGGACCCGGTGCCGTCCTGCCCCTCCGCTACGGCCTCCCTGCAGCCAGCGTGACCCGCAGTGACATGTCGTAACTGCCCGAGTCCCAGCTCACTTCCGAAGTGGCGGCCGGGGGCGGGGTCCGTCCTGTGGGTGCGGGCGGGTGTGGAGTGACGCCAGCTGCCCGTGCTGTGCACACAGGGAGGTGCCCGCTCGGCCGCCCTCTGTCCCCGCCGCGCCGCTCCGGGCTGGGCGCCGAACCCCACACGCGCCCCGCTGTCGGCGCCCGGCTGCTTCCCGGCGGGGCCGTGGGGAACACGCTGGCCAGCTGCGCCTGCCTGAGTGGACAGGCCTGCTGTCTGCCCGGCGTGGGGCGGCCCTCTCCCTCCCCTGTGACCCCGGGCAGGGCTTTGCCCTCGGAGTTCGCTCGCCCGGGCGACACTTGCCCAGGTGGGGCCTTGGTGTGCGTTTCCCTGTGGCCTCCCCGTCGGTGGCGCTGGTTCCCGAGGCCCCTCCCCGCCCCCCCCCCCCCCCCGCCAGCACTGCCTGCCCAGCGCCCGCGTGGGTGCCCATGGGCGTCTGAGCCTGAGCATCGCCGTCCCTGTCACAGCTTCCCTGCCCGTTGGCGTCTGCCCGAGGGTCCGGGCGGCTCGGGACGATGCCCTTGGCACCTGAGGGGTCCTGGTCGCTCCGCCCAGGGGGAGCACGAGAGCCCCTTCCCCCCCCCCCCCCCGCTTGCAGGAGGTTTCCGGAAGGGGCCCAGGTCCCTGCCCCGGCCAAGGGTCCACCCTGCGGCAACACGGCGACTCTGCTCCCGCTGTGCCCCGCACTGCTGCCGGCCTGCCCCCGGGCTGAGTCGGGGTTAGTCTGCTCGCCCCCCGGGGTCAGCTCGAGGCCAGGTGTGGTTCTGTCTTCCTGTGCGTCCCTTGGGGGCTGCCCTGCGGCCTAGAGGTGGACGCAGACGCGCAGGATTGTGCTTGTCTGTGGCATTGGGGTTGTCCCGGCTCCCCGGACCCACAGCGGAGTCCCCGGGACGGGAAGGCAGCAGGGGCCACTTCCGTGTTCCTGGGAGCCCGGCGTCACCCACTGTCCCCGGGGGCTGGACCCCCCCGGCCGCCTTCTGCAAGGTCGAGACTCGTTTCCTTTGCCTCTGGCCGGGAGGGGCGGCCGCCGTCACCACCCTCGCCAACACCTTCTGCCAGGCCAACGTTGAGCCCTTCCAGGACGACCCCTGACCTTCGGGGAAGGGCGTGCATCCTACTGGGCTTTGGGGGTGACCTTTGTTTGTTTGGGGGCCACGGGGGTCATTCCTGGCTCTGCACTCAGGAATCACTCTTGCTGGTGCTCGGGGGACCCTGTGGGATGCCAGGGATCGAACCCGGGTCGGCCTCATGCAGGGCAGACACCCTCCCCGCTGTGCCGTCCCCAGCCTTGAGGTGTTTGTGACTCTCTCCCCTCCCTGCTCGTTCTCCTCGTGGCTGGGACTGTGACAGGCGCTAACATGCGGGGCCGTGGTGCTCAGGAGCCTGTGCTCTTTGAGCTGGGACTGGACCCACGCCACGCTGCTTATCTTCCTCACGGCCGGGTGCAGCCGAGACCCCCCCAGGGGCAGAGCTGCTGGGATCGCACCCGGCACGTGTGGGCCCCGGAACGTAAACTAGCCAAGGCGCTTGCAAGGCCGTGGCCCCCGCGACCCTGGGCCTCGTGCGCCCCACACCTTCTCGGAGTCCTGGGCCGTACCTGGCGGTGCCCGGGGGTCTCTCGCCCGCCGCTGCATTGAGACTGTCCGCTGTGCGGTGCTCCTGCTTCGGTGGGGGAGAGGGGCGCTGCCTCGGGGCCATCGCCTCCCCTCCCCCTGGGGACGGGCACTGAGGGTCTCCGAGCCCCGCGTCTCTCAGCTGCACCCACGTCCCGCCAGACCTGCCCGGAGGGGCTGGAGCCGAGGGTTCGCGCAGACGAGGACACACGGTGCGTCCAGCTGCGCCCAGCAGGGGCGAGTCCACGGCCCGGGCCTGAGCCCAGAGGGGACAGCGCCCGCCTCCGGGAAACACGGCAGCAGCGCCCGAGCGTGAAAAACATCAGTGTAGTAACACGCGTCTCGCGCGGGGGCGTGGGAGCAGCCGCACCTCTGCTCTGCCTCAGTCTGGACCCATAGTTGCCCCAACCCCCCCAGTCCATGGCTGAGTCCTCTGTCCCGGGGGTCAGCCTCCCCCGGCTCCAGCCTTCCCGCCCGTGTGTGGTCCGCCCACCCCCCCCATTGCCCATGACCCTGCCCCCCTCACACTCACTCCCTCCCTGGGCCCCTCCCTCTGCGCTGGCCGGGCCCCTCGTGTCTCTGGTGCGAAACCCTTCACGTAACAGATGTGCGGCTGTCTCGGTGATCGCCGTGGGCCGAGGCTGCCCTGGCATTTGTGCTGGAGGGGTGGGTCGTTGAGGGTAGATTCGCCCGGTGACCCCCTGGCTTCAGCCCCTGCCGTCTGCCCAGAGCCAGCGGAGGCTCACAGAGGTCGGCAGCGTCGCCCAATGTCGGGGGGGGGGGGGCGGTCTCGGGTGTGTCCCTTTGGTTTGGGGCCCGAGTCGTGCTGGCCAGGCTCCCATCCCCCCGCAGACCTACCCGGCAGCCGCCCGGCCTTCGGTCACCCACGCGGTGGCATCGCTCCTAGAATCCCCAGCATCAGTGAGCGGGAATGACCCTGCCCTGGGGGTCGGGGAGTCGGGAGAGGGTCTGCCGGAAGCCCCCTGGGGCTGCAGTGACAGCACCCGAGTGCCAGAGTCGGACCCTCCTCCCCCACCGGCCGTTCCCTCCCCGGGCTGATGGCGGGCGGGGGTGCGGCCGGTCTGGGGTCCCCCCTGCCCCCGAGGGCCTGAGACACAGCCTGTCGGGTGGCTGGCGCGTGCAGCCCTGCCCTCTCGCCCTGCCCGTCTCGGGGACAGGGGCGGCTCTGGCCCGCGAGTGGACTGGGTCGGACCCTCTGGCACCGCAGCCACCACGCTGGAAAAGACCCGCCATCTCCCCTCGTCCGGCCCTCCCGCCCTCCGCACTGAGGTCTGGGTCCGTGCCGGACTGTGCCCCTCCGGGCTGTGGTCACGCAGTGCCTGCTACTGGCACGTGCCCGTCCCCCCGGCCGGCACTGGCCCTCCGCGGGGTCTCGACCCCGTGGGGCGTCAGGAAACGTCTCCACGGCGTCACTGCAGCCAGCGCCGGGTGGCACAGACTCTGCCGGCCGGCCAGTGGGCTCCTGTGTGTTCCCGGACGGCTCCGGGAGCCACTGGTCGCGGGGACGTGCAGCACTCACGGCGGGGCCTGCGCCCGGTCAGCTGTGCCCGCAGGGAAGGGTCAGGGGGTCGCCGTCCTGCGCCTCCTGGACTCTGCCCTCAGCGAGAGGCAGTGGGGAGGCGGGAGGCGCTGCCTCGGCTGCTCGGGGACCAGCAAGGTTTGCCTTGGCTGGAAAATGGCTCCGAGCATTTCCGCTCTCGTAAATCTCAAATTCTTTGAGAGATGGGCAGGGGGCAGTTGAGTCACACCTGCAGTGCCCAGGGCTGACTCCTGGCTCAGTGCTCGGGAGCCGCTGCTCATGGTGCTCAGGGACCCCCTGGTGGGTACTGTCTCCGGCCCTGTTGGGATGGGTCGGCCTGGAGGACCGTTGACTCCTCCTGACGCCCAGCTGCCGTGTCTCTATGCCGGGACGCTGGTCGTGGGGCTGGTTGGCGGCACCTGGGCACCTCCTGGTTTTCTGCAAGTGTCAGACCGCACAGACTGTAGTATTAGGGGTGCTTCCGGGGCGCGCGCGCGCGCGCACGTGTGTGTGTGTGTGTGTGTGTGTTCCCTGTAGGGTTCAGACACCAGTGTTGGGGTACTGGCAGGAGAACCCAGCTCTCGGGAAGGTCGGGAGCCCTGCGGTCAGCCTCAGGTCCTGTGGGGCCGTTCCCAGTCTGCAGGTCGCTCCAGGCCCTCGGTGGGTGTCTCCCGGCTCTGCTGTCTGCCTTGTGCCGGGGGGGGGGGGGGGGGTGTGTGTTCCTGGGCCCAGGAGCGAGCCCGCAGGTGGGAGTTTCGGTGGCTGCATTTCCCACCCTGGGTCTGTGTCCGCTGCTGGGCCAGGCTGGTTCTCGAGTGAGGCTCCGGGCGCCAGTGCTGGGGGCTGGGGCCGAAGGGCCCAGTAGGGTCCGAGTAGGGTCCGAGCAGGGCCCTCGCCATCTCCCGGGCGGGGGGGGGGGGGACAGGCAGCGCAGGAGGAGGGAGTGGAGTGAGCATGTGGGTCGGGAATCACCTGGCTGTGGAGGGCCCACCTGCAGCGGGGGAGGGATCGGCCTTGACCCTGCCCCCCCCCTGGCCGGCCCGTCTCGCCACTCAGGGACAGCTCTCCCGAGACTCCTGACTTCACTCGGAGGGGGGGACATTTGGGGACCCGGTGGGAGCACAGCGGGGAGGGCGTCTGCCTCTCGCACGGCCGACCAGCGTCGAGCCCCGCATCCCTCGGGTCCCCGAGCACCAGGAGTGGCTCCTGAGTGCAGAGCCAGGAGTCAGCCCCGAGCACCAGGAGTGTGACCCCAAAGCCAGAAAAGTGACCTCCCTCGGGGCTGCTTCATTTCTCACGAGGGTTACCGAGGAGACCCGCGTTTGGCGTGACCCAGGCGTGTGCGTGGCTTGGGGACGTGACAGCCGCCGCAGGCCTCATGCTGCAGCGACATCCCACACAGTGCTCCGGTCCCGCCTGCCCGCTGAGCTTGGAGCACTGTCACTGCCCCCACTTTGCAGACTAGAAAGTCGGGGCTTATCCCAGTGGGGTGTCAGCCCAGCCCGTCTGCATTCAGGGCGCCCCTGGGTTGCTCTGGGCTTGGGGGCCGCAGCCCTCCGTGCCCGTCCTCCCCGGCCCCTGCCAGCCGGCCGTGCTCTCACGCGTTGGTGTGTTCACCCGGTGCTAATAGGAGTTCTTTGTGGTGGGGCGGGCGGGTGGGTGCTGGCATGGTGCTTGATGGGGTGGGGGGGTCTCACCGCCTGGGCGCCCCCCGGGCAGCTGCTTTCGGCCCCTGACTGGCCCCCGGGCTGTTCCTTGGGTCTCAGACTCCGCGAGCACCTCGCTCCTTTGTTCCGTGGGTCAGACCCCGAGGTGACCCTGGACACTGCCGGGCTCTCTGCCTGCCGCCCTCCCGGGTCTCCCCCTCCTGCTCGTGCCACGGCTGGCTGTCCCGCCCGCCGGGAGCTGACCGGCGCTCTCTCTCTCTCTCTCTCTCGCCCAGGTGCCTGCGATGCGATTTCCCTCTCCCCGCCTGGAGGCCACCGTCGCGGAGCTCCTGGGGAGGGGCCTGGCATGAGCCTGCGCCTGCCCGCCGCGCGGAGAAGTAGCTGACCTTCCTCGGGGCTGGGGGCCGGGCGACCGCGGGACTGCCTCACCATGTCCTCGAGCAGGGGTCAGAACCCGCACGGACTGAAGCAGATCGGCCTGGACCAGATCTGGGATGACCTCCGCGCCGGCATCCAGCAGGTGTACACCCGGCAGAGCATGGCCAAGTCCAGATACATGGAGCTCTACACGTATCTTTGCCGCGCGCGGGGCTGCGGCGGGCGCTCGCTCGGGCCGGGCTGGGGGGCCCCGTGCCGTGGGCCTGAGCCGCGAGGCCGCTTTCCTCTGCGGTGGCGGGAAGATCACTGGGACTCCCCCTCCCCGTGACCGGAGCGCCCCTCCGGGAGGCCGGGCCACACGGGCCGTGTCCGGGAGCGTTGGGAGAGCTGGGGCTGGGCCCTGGGGCAGCAGGTCACTCGCGTCCGTCTGCGGTGCGTGGCAGGGCCTGGCCAGGGCCGAGGGCCCGGGGTGCGGGGGGCGAGGAGGCTCCCGTTTGCGTTCTCGGTCACCCAGACTGTCGGGTCCCACTGAGGCGGAAGAGCCCAGCGTCAGGACCGTGGCCTTGGTACTTCCTGTGAGTGAAGCGGGTTCGTGCACCGCGGTCGTGAGCTGACGCGCCACGGCAGCCGGTGAAGGCGAGGCTGGTTCTGCGGGCACCGGCCGCGGGCTGGCTCGAGGCGTGTGATGCCGATCAGGCCTTGAGATCGCGTGATGGTCTGCTTTGTCGTGTGTGTGTGTGTCCGTGCTGTTTCTTCTCTCTGCGCCCCCACCCCGTGCTGGTGTTTTAGACCCTTAAATCGAATCCAGATGCGAAACTTGGTCTCCAGCGTCCAGGCAGGGGTGTGGGACACGCTGCACTGGCCGCCCTCGCCGCCTCGGCCACCACGGCGGGGCAGTATTCGGTCACGCCTTCTGCGCCAGGGAGACCGTCCCCTGGGCAGCCCCCTCCTGGCTTTCCCGTGGCAGGGGCAGCTGCTGGGGCCGTGGCTGGCGGGGGCGGGGCCGGCTGCAGGCCTTCGTTTCCGATTCTCCGGAGCCTGTGAAAGCCGAGGCGAGTTTCCCGGCCTTGGTTTGGACGGCGCCATCAGGAGCTTCGTTGGGTTCATGTGTGTCGTGCTGCGTCTCGAGTTAGTTTTCTGCTTTAGTGGGCCATGTCCCAAGTTCTCCGGGGGCTCCTCGGCACAGTGCTCACGAGCCAGGCCAGGCAGCACCGCTGCTTGGGAGGCACCCTCGCCTTAGTAGGCAGTCTAAGCATTGACAGCGCAGACGTTGCTTTTGCGTGGGCCCCTCCTGGAGACCCCGGGCCGTCTACACTGGCCACTCGGGCCCACCCGGCCCCTGTACCCTCCCCCCAGCCCGGAAGGCTTGTTCCCGACGGCGCTGTGTGTGGTGACCCGCGGTGAGGCGGGAGGCCAGGTGAAGACTGGGAACAGGCCAGGAAACTTCCTCACGTGTCGTTTTTGACCAGAGGCTCGTTTGCTCCTAGAAACTCGGGAAAGGAGCCAGAGGTCGTCCGTGGGTGAGGCGTTCGCTTGGCATGTGGCCAGCCCGGGCCCATTCCCCAGCACCCGTCTGGGCCCCAGGCATCGGCAGGAGAGACCCCCGAGTGCAGAGCCGGGAGTCGCCCCTGAGCACTGCCACGCGGGGCCCAAGCAGACGAGATTCCCGAAGGGCAGAGCCCTGCCTGCTCGCAGCGGTTACTGGATTCTTGGATTTGCCTGCGATGTGCAGCGGAAAACCTCGGGTCCCTGGGAAGCTCAGAGCTCCCGTGGGAGTTCTGGGCATCGGGTTCCGTGCTGGGAACCGTCCCCTCCTCACTCGGGGTCACGGCCCTTCTAGGTTGGTTTCCAGGCGCCCCGCCAAGTGGCTGGGTGGTGAGCGTGCCCACCCTTCCGTGAGCCCACCGCCAGAATGCTTTCCGCTGGGGCTGAGGGTGGGGGACACGGGCCGTGCTGGGGGCTTCCCCTGGACTCTGCGCCCCGGGGACTCGGTTACCCGGTTTTTTGTTCAGCTTTTCACCGTGCTAAGGAAGTAGTTGCCCACAAGTTGTGTGTGTGAGGCTGTTCTCCGTAACCTAAGGGTAGGAAGCCCTAGTTGGAACGCAGGCCTCGGTCTCGCACACGAGGATTTGCGATCAGATGGCCATAAACGGCCATCAGCACCTTGAAGATTACCCTGAAGACTGCCCCAAAACTCCTCGAGACAGCAAACTTGCCCTGTAATGTGGCCGGCTACCAAATCAACAGGCGGAAGCCCTTGGCTTCCCTGTATGCGCGCAGTGAAATACGAGAGAGAAAAAGTGTTTTAATCCCATTCTCAGTTGCACCTTAAAAAAATCAAGTTGCCCTGAGGCAGGGACCACCCTGGGAATCACTTGGATCACTTGTCATCCCGCTGATCTTCGATTTGCTCGGGTGGGTGCCAGTAACATCTCCATTCGTCCTTGTCACATGCTAGTGTAGCCCAATGGCATCTGCTCGCTCCAGGAACACGAAGAGCCTCAAACCATTTGTTTAGGATTTTGATGAAGAAGTCTGACCATCTCGTAGGTGGGCAGCCACGTGGTCTTTTGACGTCCCGTGGAATCCAGTCGGTAACAGCTCTGGTCCAGCGGTCATCTCCAAGTCAAATTACGTGTCCGACCCATCTGATTTTCAACACCTTGGCAAACAAGACAGCATCCCTGATTCTTGACCGTCGATGGAGGTTGGAATTCCGGATTCTTTCTCTCACTTGTGAGACGTGATATTCCTAGCATAGCTCTTTTGATTCCTCTTTGGGATACCTGAACAGCGTTCTCATCCTATTTGCGTAGGGCACAGGTCTCTGAGGCGTATGTTAGTGCAGGAAGAAAGGTGGAGTCAAAAAGATGTGCCTGGAGCCGGAGGTTCTTCATCATCTTGGCCACTTCTTCCTCCTGCACAATTCAGGTGCCAGGCCATTTGTCATGTTGAGTTCTCAACCTAGGTACACAGAACTGCTGCATTCAGAGATGTTCATTCCGTTGAGAGCAAATGGAACATCAGGAACTAGTCCGTTTCTCATGAACATTGTCTTGGTGAGATTCAGCTGCAGTCTGACCTTTCCACACTCACAGTCGAAGTCAGCCAGCGTTCGTGCCACTGGGCTAATGTTTGGTGTTATGAGAACGATGTCATCAGTGAAGGGAGGTGGTGTAGTTGCCGACTGTCTATCTTCACTCCCATTCCTTCCCATTCCAGTTGTCGCTTGATGTTCTCGAGGGTGGCACTGAAGAGTTTCGATGAAATGGTATCACCCTGCCGAACCCCTCTCTTTTCGTCAATGATCACTTCCTTGTAGAATGGTGAGATCCTGGTGGTGAATCCACAATACAGCTCTCAGAAGATCTTGAGTTTGAAGGCCCTGTTTGGCCAGGGCTTCGATGACTGCTTCAGTCTCAACAGAATCGAAGGCCTTCTTTAAATCGATGAACGTTAGACAGAGCAGCATCTTGAACTCTCGTGAAACCTCAGTGAGCTTGGTCACCATGTGAATATGGTCGATTGTGCTGAATCCTTTTCGGGACCCAGCTTGCTCGTATGGTTGTCCTTCATCTAGTGTTCTGCCAATCCTATTCAGGATGACTTGAGTGAATAACTTGTAGACGACGGACAACAGGCAGATTGGGCGACCATGCTGGGAATCAGTTTAAAACAAAAAGAAGTGCAAGACTTACACAAAGAAAACTTTCACTGGAAAAAAAGTATAAGACCCAAGGAAACAGAAGGACATCCCCATCCATGGATTTGAAGAATTAATATTGTCAAAATGACACTGTACCCAAAGCACACTATAAATTGAGTACAGTTCCTATAAAAGTACCTGTGACATTTATTTAAAGGCGTGGATCAAAATGCTGCTGAAATAGAGTAAATAAAACCCCTTAAATAGCCTGGTTAGGCTATTCCTAAACAGAAATCAGAATTCCATCCTCGGAATCAAAGAAGATGGAGGCTTCTCCTTCCTCGCGTTCAGCTACGCCACAAAGCCATAGTCATCAGAACAGCATGTCCTGGGAGCGGGCAGGCTCTCAGCCCAGAGACGGACCCTCAGCTGATCTCTGCCAGAGAAGCCGGGAGCAGAGTGGAACAAGAAAGGTTCTGGGCAAGTGGCCACCACCTGCGAAGAAATGGACTCAGCCTCCTCTCTCCCCCGTACACAGACGTCCATTCGAAGTGGATTAAGAACCTCTTATCAGACCCAGAGACATCAGATACATCGAGGACAGCGTGGAGCCCTTCCTGACAGTCTCAGGGAAGCGCCATCAGTGACTCATCGTCAGCAACAACCCGGCATATGGGAACAAAGATCAGCGACTGGGACCACAGCAAACAAAGACTTTGCTTCCACGCTGCAAAGCAAACGACGGCCAGAGTGAAACGCCACACAGACCCGGAGAGAGTATTTGCTCACCACCCGCCTGGCACTGGGTCAATATCCAGGAGACAGAGGGAACCTGGAGAACAGCAATGAAAACAGCCCCGTCGGAACGCAGGGAGGGGAGCCGAACAGACGCTTCCTCCAAGGAAACATGCAAAGGGTCAAGGGTGCGGGAGCGGGTGTGGGCGACCCTGACCCGGGAAACGCAGACCCGGGCGTCAGTGGGCAGGAGGGGCCGTGAACCTCTCAGACACGCGGATGGTACTGGCGTGTGTCCGGCCCCGGAGGGGTCCCTGCCACCACGAGCCTCCTCGACCTGCGTCCGTGATGCACAGACACGCGTCTCGGGGTCAGCGGGGCTGCCTCTAGAGTCAGTCGGGAAAGGGCCTGGTAGATGCTGTTCACTGCCGTCCTCAGTCCAGGATTAGTCTCGCGTCCACTGCAGAGTCCTTCCCCGTCACTGCCCAGCTGGCGCTATGGAAATGGGTTTTTACCTCACTTTCAGATCAGGAAAACGTACACGACTTGGGCAGGAAACCCAGACGTCACGATGCTGCAGGAGAGCGGGAGGCGCTCTCGTTGCACGATCCGCAGCGCCCGTGTGGACCCCCGAGCGCACCGGGAGCGATCTCTGTGCACGAGGGGTGTGGCCCAGCATAGACAGATGGTGGCACTTGGCGGTTGCCTCTGAAGTGATCTTGGTAGCAGTGCAGACACGGTGTACTCCGGTCATTGCAAGTTGGTCCTCGGCGTATCATGGTCCTCCGCAGTCGGCGGGGCCTGCAGCCGCTCGGACGGTGGTTGGCGCTGCCAGTTCATGCACCGCTTTGCTTCCGAGAGAGACAGCGGTCGCTTCGCCGTGTGCGTCTGTTCTTCCCCGCCACACCCAGGGCCCGGAGCACCAGAGGCCCGTGGACGAGCAGTGGACGGAGCACACCTGGGGGGGGGGGGGTCCGGATCAGAGCTGGTGCCGGCACATCCCCCACGCCCAGCGCCCCCAGTGGGCCGGCCCTGGCCCTCCCCGGGCTCCCACTTTCCCAGCCGCCCTCGGCACGCACAGAGTAATTTATTTTCTGTGGCTTGTTAGGGCCCCGTGGCCAGAGGGGTTATCAGAAACCCCTTCAGGAAAAGCAGGTTGTTGGCGCCCACCGTGGGGCCGTCGGTCCTGCCGCCCTGTCTCACCGGCCGATCTCCGACCGGGTGGCAGCGTGGTGGGATTCACACTCCAGAGACCTCGGGACATGTGAGTGGGCCTTGAGCTTGGGGGCGCGGCTGCAGGGCTTCCCGGAGCGGGGAGAGGGGAAGCCCCCGAGTTCTCAGCCTGCAGTGCCCGGGCCTCTGCTGAGCTCAGGGAGGCGGCCTGGGGGCGGCCATGGGGCGGGCGAGTGCGGGCTCCTGGTTCCTTGGGTGCAGACAGCCCGTGTGCAGGAGCCTCCCACGCCCCGGGCGTGACAGCTCCGGGGGCGCTGGGGGCGCCAGAGTGGCCCTCGGCAGCACCGGGCGTGGGGCGGGAGCCTTGGCATGGGGCCCGCGGGTGATGGGCTCTGAGAAGCCGCTGGGGCTCGTGAGCAGGGCGAGCTGCTGCCTGAACTTGGGGGGCTGGGGGGGCTTCACTGCATGAGAAACTGGCAGCTCTGTTCTCACCTGACCGCACCGCTCAGTATGTCTGGGTTTAAACGCAGCCATTGCGTTTGCAGGGGTGGGGAGGGGGGGTGGTCAGGATTGGGGCGGGTTAGGCAGCAGGGTTGGGGTCGGGCAGTTCCTGCGCTTCCCGACCCTGAGGCTGTCCCGCCGGGGCGTGTCCCGTTGTGATGCCCGAGCGGGCGCTCGGTTTGCTTGAGCACTGCTCCCCGAGCCCTGTGGCGTGTGCCAGCCGCGCTCTCCGCTCCTGTCCCGGCCGGGTCCGGGCGTCTGCAGGCACCGAGCAGGCCTGTGGCTTTCCTTTTCTTTCCTCGTCCGTCTTTCTGTCTGTCGGGTTCGTTCCGTCGGGGGCTCTCCCGGCGGTGCTCAGGGATGACTCCTGGCGGGTCAGGCCCCTCCTAGGGTTCTGGGGGTTGAGCCTGGGTCAGCCGCGTGCGATGCCCGCGCCCTCCCTGCTGGACGCGTCCTGCACGCCCTCGGGGCTGCGGGAGCCCCTGAGCGTCCTGTGGGCTGTGGCTCCCGCGGGCGGTGGCTGGGGGCCGCGTCTGCGTCTGTCAGCTGGAGGCGCAGCCCCCTGTACACCCCCAGAACCCGCCTGCCCGCATAGTCGAGCGTGTGGGTTTGGGGTGCTTGGTAGCAGCGCGCGGGGGCAGGCCCAGTCTCCTCCGGGGCGCGACCCTTCACCTCCGTCGCCACTTCCTTCCGTGAGCGCAGAGTCCGTAGTACACTGGCACTTATCGTCAGGGCTCCCTCGCCTCTTCGGAGATGTTTATCATCATTATTATTTTGCTTAGTCGGGCTTGACCGGGGCCCTCACTGGGCTGTGCTCACGCTGCTCCTAGCCCAGTGCTCTGGACACTGGGGTCCAGCCGCGTGCTTCTGGCTTCAGGATTATGTCACTGCCCGGTCTACAGCTCGGTCTCTAGCCCTCCTCCTCCTCCCCCTCCTCCTGCCCACCGTGTTGTCAGGTGAATGTAAGTCACGGAGTGGCCGGGTCTTCTGGGCCTGCTCCTTGCCTCCGGCTGCTGGTTCTCGTGGCACCAAAGTGTTGGGCCCTTGAGTCTTGGGGGTTTCTTGCAAGTCCGCGCCTTGGTCTTCGCCGTACCTGTGTGAGTCGGCGCTCCTGGCGCTACCATGTAGCGCCCTTTCCCCGCGCGTGCCCCAGTTCATCTTGTTTGCTGGGCCGTCACGGGGCTCGGTGCTCCGGAGCTGCTCCCGGGGCCCGTGTGGCGTGCAGGGGTGCGGGTGGCCTGCCCCCTGCCCGGAGCGCGAGCGCAGCTGTCCGTCACTGCACGCACGCGTGACCCTGGTTGCCTTTTTTGCTGCTGGTTGTTGGTTTACGCCAGAGTGTGACCCAGAGACTCGCGTGTGCCGAAGATGCGTCCCGGCGCCCTGAGCTCTGCCCCGCGCTGGAGCCGGACAGTTTGAAACACGGAGTGTTCAGTGGCTTAGGTCTGGGGCCGCGTGCGGTGACGGGCACAGAGCGCGCTCCCGCCTCACCCGGCCCGGAAACGCCTTTGCTCGGGAGACTGGGGGTGTAAGGCTGCTGGGTGGGCCCCGGCCCCGCCACCGCCAGGGAGACCTGCTGCCTCCTGGCCTTTGCCGCTGGGGGTGGGAGTGACGGTGCTTTGGGTCCCTCCCTCTGTTGTGCCTGTGACAGCCCCGCAGCTGGCTGCTTCCCTGCGTGCAGCCCACCCGGGAGGGCCCGTCACCCCGTGGGGTCCCCAGCCCCCAGGAGTGATGCTGAACGGCACCACGCGGGGGAGGGGAAGTGCCTGTAAAGGCGGAGCGACAGCGCCCCCCTGGGGTCGGGGCCAGCACCGCCAGGGGTCACTCCGAGTGCAGAGCCAGGGGGGCCCTGTGCATCGCGGGGGTGGCCCAAAGGAGAAAAGGAAAATGTATCAAAGTACATACCCCCCTCTCCCCCCAAAAAAAATTGTTTCAATCCTGGCGCCCAGAGGGTGCAGAGGGTGAAGTGTCGTGGACGCGGCCGGCCTGTATCAGTGCCCTGAGCACAGAACCGGGAGTTGGCCCGGAGCAGGCTGGGTGCGGGCGACTGCTCTCCCCGCTGGCCTGGCGCTCTGGGCCCTGGGGACGCGCCAGAGTCATCTTCCCCCGCGAGGGAGCTGAGGGACATCCCTCCCGCTCTCCCCGACCGCGAGTCGCCCGGTGCTCGCTCACAGTGCTCCCCCCAGCCCACTCAGGACAGAAGCGTTGGGCAGCCCTGGTGAGGAGAGCAAGCGGGAACCCTCCTCGGTGCCGCGGTCTCGTGGACTCCGAGCGGCACGGGCGACAGCAGCAGTTACCAGCCCTGGCGAGCGGGCACTGGCCGGGCGGACGGCGTCTGGCGTGCGGGCACCTGCTCCCGGGCTCGGGGCGCACTGATGCCGGCGGCTCCTGGCCCTGGGGAACGACTGTCCCGGAGTCCAGCCGAGACGCGCAGCGGCAACTGCGCCCTCCGGAAGTGCTCTCCTTCGTGGGGGGCAGCGGGGGCCGCACTCGGGAGCAGGGCAGGACTGCGGTGAGGTGTGTCCAGACGAGGGCTCTCTCGCCTGGGACTCTGCTGCTCGGGCGCTTCCGAGACTGCCCGTTGTCGCGAGCTGTTGTTTCTGACTTCGAGGAGTTAGTCTAGGGTTCGACCATGAATAAGGCCTTTTGGCTTTTGGATTCTCTCTTGGAATATTTCGTCTGTGCTTCTCATAGAGATTTTTTTTTCTAGTAGAGATTGCTGTGAAATACCTGAATTAATGATAGGAGTTCAGGGCCTATGGGCTGGAGCGATAGCACAGCGGGTAGGGCGTTGCCTTGCACGCAGCCAACCCGGGTTGATTCCTCCGTCCCTCTCAGAGAGCCCGGCAAGCTACCGAGAGTATCCCGCCCACACGGCATCCTGGCAAGCTCCCCGTGGCGTATTCGATATGCCAGAAACAGTAACAATAAGTCTCACAATGGAGACGTTACTGGTGCCCCCTCGAGCAAGTCGATGAACAACAGGATGACAGTGCTGCAGTTCAGGACCGAAGCGATAGTACAGCAGGGAGGATGTTTGCCTTGCATGCTGCCGACCCGGGTTCGATCCTCAGCACCCCATATGGTCCCCTGCCAGGAGTAATTCCTGACTGCAGGGCCAGGAGTAACCCCTGAGCATCGATCTGGGTCTGACCCAAAAAACAAAGGTAGTAGCTCATTGTCAATTTGATGTGTTTGATTTTTATTTTAAAATTAAATATCTTTCCAAATGAAGTGTTTTTTTCTTTTTTTCTTTGTTTAAGAAAGCCTTCTAAACAGATTTTTGAGATTGAGGAAATTTGTGTATTTGGCTCTATAGTTACTCCTCATATATTTTAATTTTTGATTCATTTATACGAGAGCTGGGAATATGGAATCTCTCCTGGCAATGGCCTCTTGCCACGGAATGAGTCTGCACTCACTGCGTGAGCCTTTGAGTAAGAGGCCCCGAGGCCCAGCGTACCGCCGACTCCTCCTTACTCTCAGTGCGTGCGGACGAGCAGGGTGCCGTCTCGCCACTGTGAGGGCAGAGCCTGTTCTCTGCCCCCGTGCCCGTCCCGTACGTGTGACATCTCCTGGTAGGCGCGCGCGTCTGTCCCAGCATCCGTCTGTCCGCTGGCCTCGTGAGGGAGGGCGAAGGCGGCTTTTCCCGAGGTGACCCTTGCCCTGGCCTGTGGCCTGGCCTCGGACCAGGGCCCGTCCAGCCCGTTCTCGGGCGCGTTCTCCATCCTCGGGTCAGTCTCTCGAGGAGGGGCCCCAGGGCCCGCCGCTCTCTGGGGTCCCGGGGCTGCTCCCCCGGCCTCCTGCCCCTGGGCAGAGGCTGTCACGGGCTCTTGGTGCGGCCCGAGCGAGTGGAACTGCTTTCCTTGACCCCCGCCCAGCCACGTGTATAACTACTGCACTAGCGTCCACCAGTCCAGCCAAGCCCGGGGGGGTGGCGTCCCCCCCTCCAAGTCGAAAAAGGGCCAGACGCCCGGGGGAGCCCAGTTCGTCGGCTTGGAGCTGTACAAGCGGCTGAAAGAGTTCCTGAAGAATTACTTGACAAACCTCCTCAAGGTAAGACGCGTCACAGCTGGCCCCCGGGAGCGTCCGTGGGAAACAGGCCGAGCCGCGGGACGGTGGCTGCAGTGCGGAACCTTTGTCTTTGTTTTTCTGCATAAGCCACATTCTGCTTCTTAATTGAGAAGTTTTACGAGAACTGTGTTCAGTACTCGGACTTACCTTTCCCCACTTTGCACCTGGGGAAACCGGAGAGCTTTCCTGAGGAGTTCTGGACACGAGAGCGGCCGCCCCTGCTGTGCTGGCGCCTGTGCTCAGTGCCCGGGGTGGCGATGGGCTTCGGGCCCCCACGGCCAGGCTCTCCCTCTGCCACTGCCCACCCGGCTGCCCGCGCCTTACCGGGAACGAGTTTCCCGCGGGCGTCCCTAGTCACACTCGGCAGAATCTCGCAGTGACTGCGCGTTTCCCGCCGGGTCCTGGTCTGCCGTGTTCTCTGCCCATGGGCTGCTGGGGTCTCTGAGCCGTGCGTGTCACGGCTCCGGGCTTGGCGGAGGCGATGCGTGAGCAGTTGGAGCAGTGCGTCTCCTGGAGACTAAGTTACAGAGATGCAGGGAAGCGTGTTTTTTGAGTGCTGATTCTGATAGGATTTTTTTTTTTTTTTGCCATACCTGGCAGTGCTCAGGGGTCACTCCTGCGGGTGCCCAGGGGACTGACCACAGGTGCTGGGGCTTGAACCCGACCCCCTGGACGTAACTTCCTTCCCTCCTAATAAACGGGGATTTCCTTTGTATTCTGAGAGTCGACGGTGCTTTTCCCGCACACGCGCCTCACGCTGGGGAGAGCCCTGGTTGGAGACGGAGGAAGCTGCTCCCTCGGGTCCTCGAGGGCGGGACTCTGAGCGCTGGTGGGGGGGCCCGAGGTCTCAGGAAGGCCGTCCGAGTTCCCGAGGAGGCTCAGCGCCCCGGACCGTTTCCGTCCCGTTGCCCGCGCCCTAGGACGGAGAAGACCTGATGGACGAGAGCGTCCTCAAGTTCTACACGCAGCAGTGGGAGGACTACCGCTTCTCCAGCAAAGTGCTCAACGGCATCTGCGCCTACCTCAACCGCCACTGGGTGCGCCGCGAGTGCGACGAGGGCCGCAAGGGCATCTACGAGATCTACTCGGTGAGCGCGGGGGGGGGGGGGGCGCCCCACTTGCCGGCTGTTTCATGGGGCTTTCAACAGCCGGTAGTTGAGTGTTGAGTCTTTAAGTAGCAATCTGAGGTTTGTTGGGGGCCACGCCTGGAGGAGCACAGGGGACCCCCGGGCGGCCCTGGGTTGGCTGCGCGCGAGGCGAGTGCCGGCCTGCTGGCCCGTGTCTGCGGCCCGCCCCTCGCGTCTCAGCTTGACTCGGGCAGTAGTACATGAAGAGCATAGTCGCTGGGCTGTTTCAGACCCTCTGGGCGGGTCCTCGGTTCCTCCTTCAGTGGGTTTGTGTTTGCGGTTGGCTTTCCGGCCTCTGGACACGCTTGGAGCGGTTTGTCTTTTCCTTGGGACCAGCCCCGGCAGTGTTCAGGTCGGGCCACCCCTGGCTCAGTGCTCAGGGCAGCTCAGGGGGGTGCCGGGGCCGGAGGCGGCCAGGGCTGCCCCCCGGCCACGAGTCCCCCGGAGCATTTGTGCGGACGGTGCCCGCGTTGCCCCGCCTCGAGGCTCCGGGCCCCACGTGTCTTCCACCCGCCGCCAGTGTGGCCCTGACGGGCAGCGAGAGTGCGGGGGTGCTGGAGGTTAGTCCCAGCGACCCTGGTTTCTTCGGGGGTGGCTGGTTTTCGCCGAGTTCTCCTTGGCGTGTTGGAAGCGGAGCGCGTGGGCGTCTCACCCTGTCCCCTCTCTCCCCAGCTGGCCCTGGTGACCTGGAGAGACTGTCTGTTCAGGCCGCTCAACAAGCAGGTACCGTCCGCGTGTGGCCCCGGGCCCTGGTCTCCTGCAGCCTCTCCCCGGCCGCGGGCAGCCGTCAGAGGGTTGGACAGAGGCGTCCCGCGTCCTGTGACCCACGAGCCTTCCCTCTCTGTCCTTGCCGAAGGTCACAAATGCTGTGTTAAAGCTGATTGAGAAGGAGAGAAATGGCGAGACCATCAACACCAGGCTCATCAGCGGCGTGGTGCAGTCGTACGGTGAGCAGGGCCGGCACCCAGCCCGGGGGCTCCTTGACACATGTCAGCTCTCTTTTTTTTCTTATTGAATCACCGTGTGATACGATTACAAAGCTTTCATGTTTTGTTTTGCTTCTTGGGTCACACCCAGTGATGCTCAGGGGTTACTCCTGGCTCATGCACTCAGGAATTACTCCTGGCGTGCTCGGGAGACTGTATGGGATGCTGGGAATCGAACCCGGGTCAGCCACGTGCAAGGCAAACGCCCTACCCGCTGTGCTATCACTCGGGCCCCAAAGCTTTTGTGTTTGCGTTTCAGTCATACATTGATCGAACACCCATCCCTCCACCAGTGCCCATTCTGCACCACCAGTGTCCCCGGTATCCGCCCCCCCCATCCTTCCCCTCCCCCTGCCTCTGTGGCAGACAATTTCCCCATGCGCTCTCTCTACCTTGCGGCATTACGGTTTGCAATACAGATGCTGAGAGGCCATCACGTTTGGTCCTTTATCTACTTCCAGCACACATCTCCCATCCCAACCATCCCTCCACCCATCGTTGACTTAGTGATCCCTTCTCTATCCCAGCCGCCTTCTCCCCCAGCTCATGAGACAGGCTTCCAACTGTGGGGCAATATTCCTGGCCCTTGTCTCTACTGTCCTTGGGTGTCAGTCTCATACTACGTTATTTTATATTCCACAAATGAGTGCAATCATTCTACGTGGTACTCGGTTTTCTTCACGCTAATATGATGCTGTTTGATGTTATGCATTTATTTTTTTTTAAATTTGCTTGATTCTTGTGCCTTTAAGGAAATTTTGATACATTCAAACTATTATCAGGTCTCATACCAAATTACTGGGAATACACTATAATAGTGTCATTAACAGAGACAGACCCTATAGACAGTAAACAGGATCAGCCTGAACGGGGGGGGGGGGGGGTTAAAATGGTACATTTTGAAAACACAGTTAGCATTGTAATTCTTCACAAGTTTAAAGATTTTTTAATTCTCTTTTTTTCTTTTTTTTTTCCCCATTTTTGGTCAAACCGGCGATACTCAGGGGTTACTCCTGGCTCTGCACTCAGGACTCACTCCTGGCAGTGCTCAGGGCACCGTACGGGAGACCAGGGATCAGCCCCTGGCCTGCCGTGTGCAAGGCAGACACCCTGCCCCCTGTACTGTCACTCTGGCCCCAATGGTTTTTTAATTTTCAGTTGAGTTGCTGGTGAGATACGCAGTTACCAAGTTACTCCTGCTGGGGCTTCAGCCACACAGTGCTCCGGACACCCGCCCCACCAGGGCAGCACCTTCCCAAGTTCAGCTGGAGGCATTTCGTTCCCCTAAGCGTGTAGGAGTCAAACAGTCTCCGTGCGGCAGCTCCCCACCCCCCCACTCAGCGTCGGGGCGGGGCTTGCTGTCCCCTGGCCCGAGGGCGGGTCTCGGGAAGGTGGCGCCTGTGTCTCCGCAGTGGAGCTGGGGCTGAACGAAGACGACGCCTTCGCCAAGGGCCCCACGCTAACGGTGTACAAGGAGTCCTTCGAGTCGCAGTTCCTGGCCGACACCGAGCGATTCTACACCCGGGAGAGCACCGAGTTCCTGCAGCAGAACCCGGTCACCGAGTACATGAAGAAGGTGGGCGGGCAGTGCTGTGTCGGAGGCGGCCTGGGGGTGCCTCTTCCCACCTTCCCGGCTGGGGTCCCCGTGTGGGGGGAGGCTGCTCTCGGCCCAGCCTGAGGGGGCCGCACCCAGCAGTGCTCAGGATCACCCTGGCGCTGTCCCGAACTCGCCTTGAGATCTCGCGGCTGACCTCGTGCGGCCCCTCCCGGGGAACTCGGCGCCCTGACTGCGGAGTGTCCGTCACCGTGGTTCTTCCGTCGGGTCCCTGTGTGGGAGAGGCGCTTTCAGCAGGAACCGTGGGACGAGACCTGGGGGCGTCTGCTGCACCCAGAGTCAAAGCCCCCCCCCCGCCCCCCAGGCCGAGGCCCGGCTGCTGGAGGAGCAGCGGAGGGTGCAGGTGTACCTGCACGAGAGCACGCAGGACGAGCTGGCCCGGAAGTGCGAGCAGGTGCTCATCGAGAAGCACCTGGAGATCTTCCACACCGAGTTCCAGAACCTGCTGGACGCCGACAAGAACGAAGGTGGGCCCGCCCGAGCCGGCCTGGCCGCGCGTCTCCCCGGACTCGGGCAGCGTAGGGGAGAGAGAGAGAGAGAGAGAGAGAGAGAGTGTGTGTGTGTGTGTGTGTGTCCGAGTCTCTGCAAGTGAAGCCCTGGACTCGGGGAGCGTAGGGGAGTGTGTCTGTGTGTCTGTGTGTGTGTGTGTGTGTGTGTGTGTGTGTGTGTGTGTGTGTGTGTGTGTGTGTGTGTGTGTGTGTGTGTGTGTGTGTGTGTGTGTGTGTGTGTGTTTGTCCGCGTCTCTGCGCGTGAAGCCCTGGACTCGGGAGCGTAGGGGAGTGTGTCGGGGAGCGTAGGGGAGTATGTCGGGGTTTGTGTGTGTGTGTGTGTGTGTGTGTGTCTGTGTCCGCGTCCGTGTCTCTGCGTGTGAAGCCCTGGACTCGGAGCGTAGGGGAGTGTGTCTGCGGGGGTGTGTTGTGTGTGTGTGTGTGTCCGAGTCTCTGCGTGTGAAGCCCTGGATTCGGGGAGCGTAGGGAAGTGTGTCTGCGGGGGGGGGGGGTTGTGTGTGTGTGTCCGCATCTCTGCGCGTGAAGCTCTGGACTCGGGGAGTGTAGGGGAGTGTATCTGTGGGGGTGTGTTGCGTGTGTGTGTATGTGTGTCTGTGTGTGCGCGCGCGTGCTGTGAGGGTGTGGATAATGCGGGGGTGTGGGGGCTGTCCTGCTCTGTGAGGCGCTGGGCTCCGAGTCGGCGTGTGCGGTACGCGTTTGTGTGGCGCGTAGATGAGCTCGTCTCCTTGCCCTGAGCGTCCAGCGTCGGGCGCCCAGGACGTGCCTCCCGTGTGGCTCTCTGAGGTGAGGCTGTTTGTGAAACAGATTCCCCTGGTTCCCACGTGTTTCTCGGGGCCCTTGCGGAGCCCGGGACAAGATTGGTGGGGTCCCCCCGGGAGTGAGGAGGGAGCCCGCAGTACTGTCAGGTGGAGCCCAGAAATGAAGAAAAGGTTGATGGTTGGGAGCAGAAATGTGACTCGGGTGGCCCCAGGCCCCTCATACTGCCCAGGGTGCGAGGCTCCTCCCCTCCGCCCCGGCCAGCGAAAATAGAATGAGAGATTGATGGGTTTTTGTTTCGTTTTGGTTTTGATTTTAAATGTAGGAGAACTGCTGTTTACTCGGCATTGATTAAGCTGACTGAAGCGGGCGTGAACGCCACATTACTTTTTTTTTTTTTTTCAATTTTTTTAATTGGATACCCATGAGATAGACCATTACAAAGCTGTTCCGTATTGGGCTTCAGTCGCAGTGACCCAGCACCCATCCCTCCACCAGTGTACGTCTCCCAGCACCCCACCCCAGCCTCCCCCTGTGGGAGACACTTTCCTTCCTGCTCGCTCTCCTTTTCCTTTCCTGCATTACGGTTTGCAGCACAGGTGCTAAGAGGTCACGGTGTGTGTTCAGGGCATTTGGTCTTTTTATCGGGACAGTAAGGCTGGAGTAGCTTTTTAACTAGGTGGCAGTTTTGGGGTGGGGGTGTGACTGCCGAGGCTCCCGGAAGTACAGGGAGATGGGGGGTGGGAGGAGGTAGCCCGTCCCGACCCCGAGAAAGTCTGGAGATTTCAGTCACGAAACCCGAGTGCCCGGATTTTCAGTAGTTTATATCTCAGTGAGTCCATCCTGAGGTGATGGAGTCGCCAAAGCCAGGGACCCCCTTCCCCCCCAAAGGACATCCAGGGGAATGTCAGGCGTCTCGGGTGAAGGCCCTGTGACGGGGGTTTCTCCTCGGAGAGTGAGCCCCTCCTGCAGCGGGAGAGCACTGTTTCGGGAACACCGCACAGAAACCGAAAGTGCCCGATTGTCCCGGTCACAGTGCAGTGACTCCGGGGCCTCGTGCACAGGAAGGGGAGCGCTTGCCTCGGCGCACGCAGTAAGGGGCGCCTCCCCCCTGCAGATCTGGGCCGCATGTACAACCTGGTGTCCAGAATCCAGGACGGCCTGGGGGAGCTGAAGAAGCTCCTGGAGACGCACATCCACAACCAGGGCCTCGCGGCCATCGAGAAGTGCGGGGAGGCCGCTCTGAACGTGAGTCGGGGCGCAGGGCCTGGCTGCCGCTCGCCCGGGCCCCCTCTCCCTCCCCCCTGCCGTTCCCCTGTAAGGGACACGCTCTGGCCATGGGCTGGTGGCCGCCTTGGCTGGCAGGGGCATTTGTCACACCCCCCCCGGGGCTGTACCTGTCGTCCAGTTCAGACTTTCTGCCTCTGGGGTGCCGGGTCCCACCGAGGCAGGGGCTGTGGGCGGGGCGTGACGGGATCATCTCACTGGGAAACGGGGTTCGAGGAAGCGGGGTGGCAGGGGCGTCTGAGTGGAGGCTGCTCTCGGGCCTGCTGGCTTGGAGAGCAGAGTGGAGAACGGCCAAGGTCAGCGCTTTGATGGGGGAATGCGAAGGTGGAGGCAGTGCGTGAACTGAGTTCAGTACCGTTAGGAATAGAGACGTTACTGGTGCCCGCTCGAGTAAATCGACGAACGGGGTGACGGTGACACAGTGATTCTAGCAGGACCAAGGGAAGCGGGCCTCGAAGGCGGGGAACTAGGTTGCCCGAGCCGGGGCCTCAGAACCAGGGACAGCCGGGAAGGAGGAGAGTGACGGGGGGGGGGGAGGGGGGGGGGGCGGGTCCCTGCCCGAGCCGCAGAGCCACAAGGCCGGACAGTGAGCGTGTTCTCGGCCCCGGGCCAGGCTCTGCGGGGGCCTCTCCACGGAAGCCTGAGGCCGTTCTCTGTGCCTGCTCAGAGTTTGCCCCATGGCGGCCCTGGCGGGCGGCCTGTGCCCAGCTGCTGGCTGCCCCAGCGCTGTCCCCTGTCCCCGCGCGGGCATCCCAGGGCTGCTCGGTCTGGGCGCGCCGTGGCCTGTCGGGTTCCGCTGTGCCCACCTTGCTCCTGTCCCCACGCAAGGACCCCAAGATGTACGTGCAGACCGTGCTGGACGTGCATAAGAAGTACAACGCCCTGGTCATGTCGGCCTTCAACAACGATGCCGGCTTCGTGGCCGCGCTGGACAAGGTGGGTGTGTGGCGGCAGGGGCGGGGGGCGGAGGGGCAGGGGGGCAGCGCGTGACGCCCAGACGGCGCTTGTGGCCCTGCAGGCTTGTGGGCGCTTCATCAACAACAACGCGGTCACCAAGATGGCCCAGTCATCCAGCAAGTCCCCCGAGCTGCTGGCCCGCTACTGTGACTCCCTGCTGAAGAAGAGGTAGGCTCGGCCTCCGGGGCTGCGCGGCCTCGCGCTGGTTTCATCTTGTATTGGTGTTATGAGCCACGTGCGGCTGTGCTCAGGCGTGGATCCTAAAGCCGAACCCTGCTCTGTCATCAGGATTTATTCCTGGCGAGCTCAGGGAACCGCGTGGTTGCCAGGGATCAAACCTGGGTCGGCCACATGCAAGGCAAGTGCCCTCCCCGCTGTACTATGACTCTGTCTTTAAAGTATTCTCTTTGGTTTCGGTTTTGGTTTTTGGGTCCCACCCGGCGATGCTCAGGGGTTACTCCTGGCTGTTGCTCAGGGGGCCATATGGGATGCTGGGAATCGAACCCGGGTCGGCCGCATGTAAGGCAAACGTCCTCCCCGCTGTGCTTTCACTCGCCCCCTTTTTAAATATTCTTGTTGAATAAACTTGCGTGTCCGTCCCACGGGGCCCGTGAGTCGGTGTGTGCGGCCACTGACCGTCGGGTGTGTCCTTCTCTGCTCCATACTCGATAGCTTCTCCCGCCCCTGCCGGCTCCCTCTTTCCTTCCCCGGGCCGGGTAGCGCCCTGGTGGCCGGCCTCTGACTCCCTCTTGTGACTAACGCCGCCGTCAGTTGGAGACTGCGTTGGTGTCTGTGTCTTCACCGCTGGGGTGGCACCCAAGGGAGTCCATGCAGAGCCCCACCCTGCACCGTGACGCTCCCCGGGTGTGTGCAGGGGCTCCCTCCCCACTGTGTCTCGTGCTGGGAGGGGGTCTCCGGTCACCTTTCCCCCACTGTCGGGGGGGAGCCGCGTCCACCCGTCTGTCTGCTTCGGACAAGTGGGTCCCAGTTCCTGCCCCCCATGTTTAATCGGGCGATTTTCTTTTCTGTGGGTCACTTTGACGAGTTTGTGTTTTCCGCACCCGGGTTTGGTTCGTAGCCCCGGGCATGCCTGCTGGGCGCGAGCTCCCTTTCGGTGACTGCCCGGGCCCGTGGGGCTCTTCCGAGGCGCCCCGTCACTTCTTTGTGCTTTTGCCCCCCGGCTGTTGGAGACACGTCCGCCCACATCTCTGGGGCCAGTGACAGCCGTCCCCCTCGCGTCCCCTGTGTATCTGCGCCCTCGGGATTCCATCCGGAGCTGGTGTCTGTGGGCTGTGGTCGGTAGTGGTCAGCGTTATCGCCTTCGCCAGAAGGGGTGTCCCTCGCCTGGTCAGCCCCGGGCGTCTGGCTTCACCCCAGCGTGGTCAGGCGGTCAGCGCCTCCCCGGCCCGTGGGGAGGGTGTGCGGGGCCGGGCCTGGCCAGAGCCCACCTAGCGACGGCGGCGATGTAGGTGGGTCTCTAGGGGCCTTTCTGAGGGACTCGTGAGGTCCTTCACCCCAGAATCGCGTGGCTCCCTCTGAGTCTGGCTGCGGGCAGGACTGGTTGGCAGTCGACTAACCCCCCTCGGAGCCTCTGACTGCTTGGGCCACAGATCAATAATAATTGATCTGATTATTTCACATCAGAATATTGTAGAAACCAATCAGAGAAGTCGGTTTTGTTCGCCTGCGTTTAGTAGAATCTCTTGGTAGGAAACTCCTTTAGAATCTCTCTGGACAGCATCTAGTGATTGTCTGCCGTTGCTCTCGCCTCGCCCTTGGCAGTCTGTCTGTCTGTCTGTCCGTGTGTGTGTGCTGGGGTGCAGCCAGGTGCGGCCGCCCTCTCCCTCCCCATGGTCTGCAGGCTGACGAACTGCTTATAAACATGGTGCCGTTGAAACATTTTTTTCAGTTCCAAGAACCCAGAAGAAGCGGAACTGGAAGACACGCTCAATCAAGTGGTAAGGTGCTTACTGTGCCCGCTTCCCGCACACGCCGCCAGCACGCCCAGGACTGGCCCCGGCCGCACTGACTGCATGGCCGCGGGCCGCTGCGAGGGGCTGGCTGGCCCTGGGCTGCTCTCTGACGGGGCGGGGGGAGGGGAGCAGGGCCGGGCGGGACGTGCGGGCACCTACCGTCGCTCCCGGGCCTGCAGATGGTGGTCTTCAAGTACATCGAGGACAAGGACGTGTTCCAGAAGTTCTACGCCAAGATGCTGGCCAAGCGGCTGGTGCACCAGAACAGCGCCAGCGACGACGCGGAGGCCAGCATGATCTCCAAGCTCAAGGTGGGCCCCGGCCTGCCCAACCCCGCCCGCTCTGCACTCGCTCTGCGCCCTCTCTCGGCTCCTGTTGGGTTGGGGACGCAGAGTCTGTCGGTCGCCCCCTCTGCAGTGCTCGTGTGCGTGCCGTCGGCTGGGCGAAGGGGTTTCCAGCGCGTCTGGAGGGGAGGGCGTGCGTGTCCTGTGCCGTCCTCCTGCGGCAGCGGGTGACACGGCCCCGGCTGTCGTTGCAGCAAGCGTGCGGCTTTGAGTACACCTCCAAACTCCAGCGCATGTTCCAGGACATCGGCGTCAGCAAAGACCTCAACGAGCAGTTCAAGAAGCACCTGAGCAACTCTGAGCCGCTGGACCGTGAGTGCCACGCGCGGCGTGACCGCCTCGAACCCTGTGCCGCCCGCGCGGGCGGGACCAGAGCCAGGGCTGTCGGTCTGGCCTGGGGGCCCCGGCCTGGCCGCTCGGGGCTGCCCCGTTGGTTCCAGTTTTCGCGGCCTCGGTTTCACGGCCTGGCGGTGGCTTCAGGGGACTTGGTGTCCGTCACGGCCGGACCGTGGCCTCACTGCCCAGACTCAGAGACTCCGGGTGAAGGCGGGGTGCCCGCTGTTGGGGAGACAGCCACGATCGGCCACGGCCCGTCCTGTGGCCCATGGCCGGGCCGAGCGGCCTCACGGCTGTCAGGCCCCACATGCGAAGCCCGCTGGATTCGGGGGAGGGGTGTTGGGGTTTGTGAGTTAGGGGCCGCCAGCTGCCAAGGGATGGCGTGAGTGCCGGCTGGAGTGGCGCGGAGAGTCACCCGGGGAAGGCTCCGACGCTGACCGCTGTCCCGGCTTTAGTTGGACGGGGTCACTTCCTCAGGGAGTAGCTTGAGGGGGGCGGGTCACGGTGCGGGTCACACGTGGCTGCTCTGGGGTGACACCCTGCGTCTCCCCCCAGTGGATTTCAGTATCCAGGTCCTGAGTTCGGGGTCGTGGCCCTTCCAGCAGTCCTGCACCTTTGCGCTGCCGTCGGAGGTAAGGCGGCACCGCAGCAGCCCTGGGCCAGCCTGTCGCAGGAGGGTCCCGTCCAGTCAGTGAAGCAGGGGGCGAGGCAGGGGCGAGGCGGGGTGGCACCAGGTCAGCCGAGATGGGCAGCGCGAAAATGCTCGCTGGTCTCTTTCTCTTGCTATAAAATTCTGGGACCACCCCCGGCTGTGGGATGGAGGCCAGGCCTGCCCCCTGCAGGGCCCGGCTCCGCCCTCGGCACCGCCCCACCCCTGCACTCCTCCTCCCTCGTGCCCTGGGCCTGTGGGCGGGCCTGGCCCGCGGCCCTGACGCTGCCCTGCCCGCAGCTGGAGCGGAGTTACCAGCGCTTCACGGCGTTCTACGCCAGCCGGCACAGCGGCCGGAAGCTGACGTGGCTGTACCAGCTGTCGAAGGGGGAGCTGGTCACCAACTGCTTCAAGAACAGATACACCCTGCAGGTAGGGCCCCTCCGCCCGGCGGCTTGCCCCGGAGTCGAGGGTCAGGTTCTGGGGGCACAGGCTGGCCGAGCCCCGCTGCCAGGGGCTGTGAGGGGCTCGTGGGCGGCCCCACAGCCTCGCCTGCTGCTCGGAGGGTCGGGGCAGCTCAGGACCTGCTTCTCCCCCGCCCCCATTGCTCGCCTCGTGCCCTCTGGAGGGTGACCTGAGCCCTGTGTGGAGGGGCGGGCTGCCCGGTGTCTGAGTGAGGGCACAGCCGCCAGGACGTGCAGTTAGAGCGCGCTCGGGGTCAGGCAGGCCTGACGCAGAGGGCACGGGCCGGAGCAGTCGTGCCGCGGAGGGCCTTCTCCTGGCACGCAGCTGAGCCGGGTGTGATCCCCGGCATCCCGTATGGTGCCCGGAGCACTGCCAGGAATGATTCCCAAGTACAGAGCCAGGCATAGCTCCTGAGCACTGCCGAGTGTGGCCCAGTCATATTTTTATTTAATATTTTAAGATGCCCAAGTTCAGTAGAAACTTGATTTGAAAAAGGAAGGGACAGGGCCGGAGCGATAGTTCAGCGGGGAGGGCGTTTGCCTTGCACGCAGCCAGGTTCGATCCCCGGCATCCCATATGGTTCCCCGAGCACCACCAGGAGTAATTCCTGAGTGCAGAGCCAGGAGTAACCCCTGAGCATCGCCGGGTGTGACCCAAAAAGAAAAATAAAAAATGAAAAAGGAGGCGACATGGAGACTTGGGCATTTTTCCTTACGCCGGAGACCCAGAGCCGTGGGGAACCTTCTCTCCCTATAGGCTGCCACCAGGGGCGTGTTAGCGCCGTGGGTTTGCCGCGTGCAAGAAGGAAAACCGCGAGGGCGGGGGCGGGGGGCCCTTGGGAATCCGCCCGCCTGGTGCCTGCGGGAGCTGCGCCCCTGCAGAGGGTGTGTGGGCGCAGCGCCCCGAGGAAACGGGCACGGTGCAGGGCTGCCCCGGCCACCCGCCGGCCGCGCGCCTCACGGTGGCTTCTCTCTTTCATGTGGGGGACCGCAAAGGCGTCCACCTTCCAGATGGCCATCCTGCTCCAGTACAACACGGAGGACGCCTACGCCGTGCAGCAGCTCACCGACAGCACCCAGATCAAGATGGTAGGGGCGGGGCTGGGTGAGGGTGTGGGCGGGGCTATGTGTGTGGTCTGGAGGGTGGGCGGGGCTTAGTAGCAGGGGCAGGGCCGGGCGAGGGGGTGACACACCCCCGTGCCGAGTAAACATTCACACACTGCACATCTGTAGTATGAGTTTCCCAAAAGCGCAGATCTGCAGCCCAGTTGAGAGGCAGCGTTGAGAGGCAGCGCACTGGCACACGCGTTTCCCTCCCGCTTCCCCCCAGCCCCTCTGAGCTGGGTGTACTCCAGCCTGACCTCAAGCCTGTCTGCAGGGCGTGGCCCCGTGACCTCTCAGGCATCGCCGCGTAGTCAGGCCTTCTCCCAGTGTTGGCAGCTGCCCTGAGCCCTGGCGGGCAGTCAGCTGGACCTGTCCTCCTGGGGCCACCCCTCAGCTGGGCCCCTGCCGCCAGGGGTGCCCCGCGGAAAGGGCAATGGGTGCTTCTTCGGGGGTCTTCTGTGTCAGTCCTGTTCCCACGCGGGGACTGGAGCGCAATCCCCAGTGTCTTTGGACCCCCACAGCACCTTCCCTGTCCCTGGGCCGGGGGGTGGCCCCGGCCCTGCCTCGCCTCTCTGAGGGGCTCGCTTCTATTCTTGCCCATCTGACACATCTGCACTGTGCCTGCCTGGTCCGGGTGACGCTCCCTTCTGTGGCCGGGGGTCCCCTCACACTCGCTTCCCGACCCTCCTTCCCGGCTCGGGGGCTCGGCGTTGTTCTCCCGTTCTGGGTTGGGCTGGTGTTTCGTGAACTAGCTCTCGCCTTGGTGGTCTGCCCCCGCAGACACGGCGTTTCCGTGCCCCTTCCTCCCCGCCTGCCTCTCCTCGGGGTGCTGTGGATTCAGCTCCGCTTCCCGGGGCGTGTCTCGGAACACAGCAGCTAAGATACACTCGGGGTCTACGGCATTGCGTATTGTCCTTTATTTGAAGAACTTGAATTGTTTCTACCCTTGGATTGTTATTGGCAATACCACTATGCAAGTTAATTTACATGATCTGCGTTTGCGAGGTAATCGGAGTTTCCGGTTCTCTTGGGTGACCCTGAGGTGGGTCGGCTGCGTTGGTGAGCTCTGGGAAAGGGAGTCCTTGTAGCCTTCGTGGGGTCTCCACCTCCTCCCCTTTCACAGCCGTCCTGGGGGCCGGGCCTTCCGTGCGGACCGGCCGCTCGCCATCAGCTCTGGAGAAGTGCCCAGTGCAGGGCGGGAGAGTAGAGCTCAAAGCGCACACGTGCGTACAGGGGTCCCCGGTTCAGTCCCTCGCACTGCCTGGTGCCCCAGACTCAGGAGCCCCCTGAGCACCGGGGTGTGGCCCCCAGACAGTAGGAAGCAAAAGCCAGTTCGTATGCACTGCCACACCAGCAGTGCCCAGGGCTTACCCTGGCTCAGCACCGACATCACTCCTGGTGGGGGTCAGAGGGACCGTGCCGGGGTGCTGGGGATTGAACCTGGGTCGGCCGTGTGCGGGGTACGCGCCCTGCCTGTGGTACCGGCTCTCCGGCCCCTTCCTCCCATTTTCAAATTGGGTTACTTGTTCTTACGGTGCAGGAAGGGCCCCCGTGCCCCCTGGCCCCTCGGCAGACACAGCCTGCAGGTACTTTCTCCCGGTCTCTGGCTCATCGTTCTGTGCTATTTGTCACACATTTTCTATTTTTTTCCCCTTCTGTTGCACTTGATCTGATAAACATTGCCTGAGTCAGGGTCAGAGGTCCTTTGCCTTTCGAATGACCCTGGCAGCCATATTAGAGGTCAGTTGGCCAGTTCCCGCCTTGTCACCTGCGCGTCTCTCTTTGGCTGCGGCCAGCTCCTCCAAGAGCCGGGTGGGGTGTCGGGGTGTCTTCCGTGACGTGGTCATTGCGCCTCCCAGCCGCTGGTCACCTTCAGACTCGTCTTCCGCCGCTTGGTGAATCTGCTCCGAGGTGTCATTGCTGTGATGCTGTTGTGAGTGGAGTTGTCTGTTGGGTGCCAGTAAGAGAAACTCGGCCGAGTGGTCACTGCATGGAGGTCGTCGATCTCGCAGCCTGGGGACGCCTTGGTGTGGGCCTGGGTTCCTCGGGGGTGTGTGAGTGTGCGGTTTCCCTCAGCGCTTGTCCCCGCGGTAGATGAATGCCCTTCCCTGCTTTTGCTTGCCTGGCCGTTCTTGAGGAGTCTGGTGGGCACGGACGGTGCTGGGCAGAAGTTTGTCCTGTTCGTGAGCTCGGGAGAAACTTGGATCACCGTGAAGTTTGTTGTTAACTGAGTTTCCTCAGTGCCTAAGCCAGAACGTGGGTAAAAGTTGTGGAGACCAGAGCAGTGGTGCGGCGGGCAGGGCGCTTGCCCACTGGCAGCTGACCCTGGGCTCAGAGCACACACACACACACACACACACACACACATATACACACACACACACCATCCCCCCTGCCCTGGGCTCAGAGCCAACACACACACACACACACACACGCACACCCCATCCCCCCTGCCCTGGGCTCAGAGCACACACACACACACACACACACACACACATACACACACACCACACCATCCCCCCTGCTGCCCTGGGCTCAGAACACACATACACACACACACACACCCCATCCCCCCTGCCCTGGGCTCAGAGCACACACACACACACACACACACACACACACATACACACACACCATCCCCCCTGCTGCCCTGGGCTCAGAACACACATACACACACACACACACACCATCCCCCCTGCCCTGGGCTCAGAACACACATACACACACACACACACACACACCATCCCCCCTGCCCTGGGCTCAGAGCACACACACACACACACAAACACGCACACACACTATCCCTCCTGCCTCAGACATGTCAGGGGACTGTGGAAGCCCCGGGTTGTTGCCTTGGTCCTTCCTGAACCCGCCTTCGGGCCTTGGCACTGCCCCCTCCCTCGGGCCAGGTCGAGGCTCGCATGGCCAGATCCATGTCGCGTGGCCCAGTCTCAGCTGTGGCACGTGTCCACGTGGCGTCCTGCGTCCCAGGCCTGAGGCTGGCCTGACCTCATGGTGTGACCCCAGCAGGGGTGAGGGGAGATGGCAGCCCCGTCCCCGGCCGCCATGCCTAGGGGCTGCTTGTACTTGTGGTCGGCAGTTCGGGGACCCTCTGCAGAGCCCCGTCTTTGCCCTGCGGGCGCAGTGCCCCCCTCTGGGCCCCTGGTTTTGCTCTGGGAACGGGGACGGGCGTCGCCACGGGAACTGCCGTTCGCCCCCACTCACCCCTTCTCTTGCCCACAGGACATCCTGGCCCAAGTCCTGCAGATTCTGCTGAAGTCCAAGCTGCTGGTAGGTCTACGGGCCCCCTCCGGCGCGGGGCGCCTCTTCCCGAGGGTCAGCTGACGGCCGTCTCCCCCCAGGTCTTGGAAGACGAGAATGCAAATGTGGACGAGGTGGAACTGAAGCCAGATACTTTAATAAAATTATATCTCGGTTATAAAAAGTAAGGCCCCTCGTCGGGACGGGGCCCCAGCCTGGCCCGTGTTGTCGCAGGGTGGTGCGGGGCGGGCCCTGTTCCTCCGCGCGCCGCCGGGGTCCCTGAAACACGGTGACAGGCGTCCCTCTTGTCCCGACAGCAAGAAGTTAAGGGTCAACATCAACGTGCCGATGAAGACGGAGCAGAAGCAGGAGCAGGAGACCACCCACAAGAACATCGAGGAGGACCGCAAGCTGCTCATCCAGGTGCCGGCAGGCCCCGCGCAGCCGGGGGAGGCCAGCGGGGAGGGGTTGCCTACAGGAGTGCCCCTGAGCACTGCGTGTGACCCCAGAGTAGGTAACAAACACCTGTGTTCCCCCCTGCACACAGGCCGCGATCGTGCGCATCATGAAGATGCGGAAGGTCCTCAAGCACCAGCAGCTGCTCGGGGAGGTGCTCACCCAGCTCTCCTCCAGGTTCAAGCCTCGGGTCCCCGTCATCAAGGTAGGGGAAGCGGGACGGGGGCCAGAGCCATGGGGGGGGGGGGGGCGGGGTAGGGCAGGGGAGGGGCGGGTGCCTGCCCTGACCCGGCAGAGCCGGGAGCAATCCCGGAGGGTCACCCGCTGAGGCTCAGAAGTCAGACAAAGACGAGAGCGGCGGCTGGTCATGGAGCGCGGCCTGACCGGCTCCTGCGTGGGTTTCTGTCCCCAAGGGGGTGATTTTTGAGCTTGGCTGACATAGAACACAACGTGACAGGCAGCAGCCACCGCCCCAGAGCCTGAGTTAGACGGGACCAGCCTTCTAGAAGGTTCCCCGACTTCTCCAGGACTGGGGGCCGACAGCGGGCCAGGCCGTGTTCCCGAGTCCCCTGTCCGGGTCGCTGGTTGGCGCCTGTGCCCACAGCATCGTGCCCGGCCCGTGCGGACCCGGGGGCAGTGGCAGAGAGCCCTGGCGGGCGGCGCCACGCATAGGAGGCCACGAGTCGGGCATCGCCGGGCTGTCAGGGAGGTGCCTGCCCGGGCCTCACCCTCCCCGTCTCTCTCTCACGCGCCCAGAAATGCATCGACATCCTGATCGAGAAGGAGTACCTGGAGCGCGTGGACGGCGAGAAGGACACCTACAGTTACTTGGCCTAGCCTGGCGGGGGCGCTGACGTGCCCGAGAGTCCCTGCAGAGACTGGCCGAGCGGCGGCCCGGGGCTGTCCCGGCCGCCCCGCACGGGCCCTCAGCAGACCGGCTGGCCCGCGGGGCTGCATGTGGCCGCATCTCAACCCACCCACCGGCTCGGGCCCGGCGGTCTGCGGCGGCCCCGGGCCCGGGAGCTGAGCGGACCCACGCGTAATCTGCTACGAGAAACCATTTGTATAGTGTGTTTCATTTTTTAATGTGTGAAAATAAAGGAAATTAAAGGATTTCTGTACAAGTTGCATTGGTTTTAAGTTTTACTAATTTCTATATGTAAATAAAAGCTATAAAGATTATGGACATTGATCCTGGCGTGTCTTCCTGGGGTCTGACCCGCGGGCCCTGGGTTTCCTTGCTGAGATCGTGAACTTTGGCGCCCCAGGTCGTTTCCCCCACCCCACCTTCCCCAGACACGCTCTCGTCTGAGGTCTCACCAGCCCCCGTTGCTCCTGGGTCCCGAATGCCCTTGGGGGTGGCGAGAAGTTCTACCCATGAACAGAAGCGAGCTGGGGGGTCGCCAGGCAGGACCCCCGGAGCCCCGCCTTGCTCTGAAGGATGCAGCCGTGGATGGAACCTGCAGGCCAGCCGGCCCAGGTGGGACGCCCCTCTGGCCAGGACCCCGCCCTGCACGGGCCCCTGAAGGGGTCACTGTCCTGCCTGAACTTCCACCCCCAGTTCAGGCCCAGCTGGCACAGACCTGGGCGGGGGACGTTGGGGTTGGGGCCACACCCACATGCTCGGGGCTTGCTCCTGGCTCTGCGCTGGGGGGACCCTCCGGGTTCTGGGGGTTGAACCTGTTGACCACGTGCAAGGCAGACGCCCTCCACTCCTAGCATTGGCCCCCAGTGTGGACTGTCGGCGGCGGGGGTCCCACAGCCCGGGAACTGGAAACCCCGGCGGTACTGAGCAGAGAAGCACCCTGCGGGGGTTCAAACCCGCCTTCTCGGGCCCCAGAAGCCACTGGAGGCAGCCGGTGACCCCACGGTGCCCACGGCTACCTGCAGGAGTGGCCCGGGGTGCTGGGACCCCCTTCACGGACGAGGGCTGAGCTGTTGCTCACAGCTGGTCTGACGGAGTTTACAGGGAGCCCTGCTGGGGCCCCCAATGCGGGGGCACTTCCTGAGCGCCCTGGGCCCTCCGTGCCCCGCCGGTGTCGCCCAAAGCCCCGGGCCCTGCACACGCCTTCCTGAGCGCCCAGTCTGAGCAAAACTTAGGGGTTTCCTCCCAGTGCATTCCCGGCAGTATGTACACATGTGCTCGTGTGCCCATACATGCCATGTGTATCTGCATGTGTATGCACATGTGCCCATACGTGTGCATGTGTGCACATGCCCATATGCCCATGTGTACGTGTGCATGTGTGCACACACGCCCATACACTTGTGTACGTGTGCATATGTACACATGAGCATGTGTATATGTGCATGCGTGCACATGTGCCCATACACCCATGCGTACGTGTGCGCATGTGCCCATACACATCCGCATGTACATGCATGTGCCTACGTGTGTGCTCACACCCACGAGGGTCAAGCCGCAGGGCCCACGTGACCTCAGGTCATCCCCGTAATGCCTAATGGAGGCCACGCTGAGTCAGGCCTCAGATGGTGAGTGAACCCGGGGCTGGAGCACTGCAGCCTGAGTCAGAGGGTGAGCCCCAGGTCTGGAACACCACAGTTTTGCGATGCGGGTGTCAGGGGTGTCGCATCTGATGCCTCAGTGCAGAGCTGGACACCGGACTCCCAGGGAGGTGCCGGGCATTGTCCCGTTCTGCGGTGTTGGATATCACTGGTTTGTCCTGCTCCCCTTGCCACTAGGAGCTTAGTATATCAATCACACCCAAAGTGCTCCCGAGTCACTCCCATTCCTTTGTTTATCTGTAACCACTTCTACCAGTTAATCAGCTCTTGCCCTAATCAAACTCTGTTAACTGGTAAGGCCAGACCTTGCTAGGACAGTGATCTTGTATTGTAAGTTAATATTGTCTTTCTCCTCTCATGTCTTTTGAACAGTTTACTTTAAAACAATATCCTTTTGTATGGACAAAGAAAGACATTTATTAATATGCTTTGGTAACATGGGATTTAATTGGCTTCAAATATTATTCACTCCCGGGTATCTGCTTTCTGGACTTAAGCCTCAGTTGCCCTCAGTTCCTAGCACCCCCAAAAGCAGGGTCCCAACGAGGGACGGGACAGACCCAGGGCAAGCAGTGAGTTATGTGCTACCCTGGCATCGAGATGGGCCTGGCCAAAGCGCCTAATGCTTAACTATATGTTAAGAGCTTGGTCATGGGCATGTCATGTCATGATCCAAAAGCAATGACGAGACTAGGACCCTGCTAGGGCTAGGAAAGACTAATCTGGCCTGAGCGCTGTAGTCTGAGATCGAGGTGACCCCGGAGAGCAATTCTATAAGCTTAGTGGGTCTCTTGCTATGTCCATACAAAATGATTTATAATATGAATACTTATATGTTAGTCGGACAAAGAGAGGAGAAACACACCCATGGGATTCCGCTCTAGGGCGGATGTCCCGCTGAGAGAGATTCTGTCCTAGTGAAAGCACCCCCTAAGGCATAGAACTTTACCCCCTGTGGATTGTAACCACACCTATGCCCGCCCGCATATGCCCGCAGCATCCAGAGCGAAGGTGGGGGATTTAAGGGAGCTGTATGAGGGGGCTGGGGGGAAGTTCCAGAGGAGCAGAGAGAGACGGGAGTGTTTAGAAAGAATTTTGGAATAAACTGCGGTGAGACCAACCATCTTGGCTCCGTTCCTTCCTTCACCTGCCTCGCCGCCCCTTTTGTGTTTTTTACACATGTGGTGTTGGGTGTGGCGGCCCCTCCAGGCGCCGGTGGCCAGCTCACTGTCGCCGACCCTTTCCCCATGGCCGGGCCTCGGGGCTGTTGGCAGCTTCTCCAGCTGGGGGCCCCACACGGCTGACGTCAAGAAGCTACTTCAAGGTGCGCTCTGTTGGAACTGCAATAGGAGGTGAATTTGCTTCACGCCTGCAGAGGGCGCGGGCACGGGGCTGGGAGGGAGACAGACACGGGTGCTGGGACATTGTGTGAACTGTCAGGTGTAAGGAAATAACTGAGGCAGAGAGGGGGGAGCTGGCCTTGTGCCCCACCACCAGCACTGCCCCTTCTCGGTTTGTTCTGGGCCATACAGTGGCGCTCGGGAATTACTCCTGGCAGTGCTCAGGGGACCATGTGCCAGAGATGAACAAGGTCAGCTGTGTGCAAGGCAAATACCCACATGGCCCCACCCCACCCCCCACTGGCTTACTCTGGACAGGGCTCAGGCGACCGATGAGAGGCCAGGGACCCAGAGCACGTTACCCAGTGTAATATTCAGCACAGCCCCCTCCCCAATTTATGAATAAATGTTTTATTCGTACAGCTATTCTATGCCTGTGGACCACGGTCAGGCACATAGAAATTTCTCAGGCTGATACTAGCATAGTACAGCAGTAGGGCACTTGCCTTGCACACAGCCGACCCAGGTTCGATCCCCGGCGTCCCTTAGGGTCCCCCCCGAGACCCACCAGGAGTAATTCCTGAGTGCAGAGCCAGGAGGAAGCCCTGAGTACTGCTGATATGGACCAAAAATCAAAGGGCAGGGGGCAGGGGGGCAATTTAAGGCAGAAGTGTTTTATTCGAAAAGAATATTGGCCTTGTTACATAGCTTAGTTGTGCGTTAATAAGATTGTATCGCACTCCGCCGAGACTCAACCCGGGCGGCTACACTTCGGTGTGGCCATTTTGCTGCTGATGGAACACGATCCGGAGGCCAGCTAGACTACTTTTGGTCCCAGAAACTGCTTGCAGCCATGTCTCTAGACTGTGAACTAAGCTATTGCCCGACGCCGGCCGATGAGGGGAAACTATGCAATTTCTGACATAAATCTCCCTGGACTTAATTACTAAAATACTAAAATACAGAAATCCTAAACCGCGCGGCCGCTACCGCGGCCGCGTGACTTCATGTCTCTTTATTCTCAGCAGTGGAAAACTGATTATCAAATGCCTCCTTCTCAGTAGGGTTGTTTCTTTTGGGGGGAAACTCCAACAACAATAGTGAGTTTTGTGTTGAAATATGGAATGTAACCAAGGTAAGGAGAAAATGAAGTGAAATTTATCAGTTATGCAAGCGGGGGTGGGGGTGGGGGAAGGGGGTTGGAGGTATACTGGGGTTTCTGGTGGTGGAATATGGGCACTGGTGAAGGGGTGGTTATTTGAGCATTGTATAACAGACATAAGCCTGCGAACTGTGTAACTTTCCTCATGGTGATTCCATAAAATAAAAGAAAATAAAAAATAAAAAGATTGTAGTCAAAAGTCTATGGAGATGTCTTTAAACCCATCAGACATAGTTGTTTCGTGTATGTTGAATGTTCCAATTCACTGCCGGGAGTGTAAAATCCCTTAGCAATCCTGAGTAAACACCTCTCAGCCCAGCAGACGCGCCCACCGTGCCAGGCGTCGGCACGCTCAGCGCCAAGTGCTCACAAAGACAGACGACAGTCTGCCTTCAGCTCCTTCAATGCTGCCTCTGAGGCTGCTCTCGGGGCTGTGAAGCCCCTGCGCTGTGGCCGGTCCCTCAAGTTTGGGTCATTCCTTCAGCTCTGAGGGCAACCCTGCTGGCCCCTTTCTCTGAGTAGGTTATCATTTTACTGGCAAAAGTGTTTTTTGTTTTGGGGCCAGAACGCAAGCACAGCAGGTAGGACACTCGCTCGCCTGCAGCCAAGCCCGGTTTGACCCCCGGGGCCCCGAGCCCACCAGGGGTGATCCCCGAGTGCAGTTACCTCCAGGTGTGGCCCCAAAATTGTTTTGTGTGTCTCTTTGCTGGTTTTGGTCATGGCGGGGGGACATACCTGTCACCCGTAGTGGCACTTGGGGACCCCGATGTGGCTGGGGCCGGCCACACACACACAGGACAAGCACCTGTTAATTCCCATTCTCTCGTCGGCTGCCAGTATCAGTTCTGTGTTCCAGTAAGTGACCTCGACCTTAGGGATGTTTGGGAAACCCGTGATGAGCCGTTTACGACGGGCATAGGTGGGGCCCCGAGTTCAGTCCCTGTCACGCTTCCTACAGGTCTCCGTCCCAAAGAGCTCCCCACTGACACCAGGGGTGTCCACGTTCCCTGCTTGTAGAAATGGGGCCAGGAGGACTGGTTGCAAGCCTGCCGTCAGGGGGTGGTGGGGAGAAAGGGGCAGGGCCGGGGGAGAACAGGACAGAGAGGGGACAACCAAGAAAAAGATAACCTTCCAGTAACAGTATTAAACCGTAAGGCCCAAAAAGAGGGAGGTGAAGAGAGAGAGAGAGGAAGGGAGAAATGGAGGGAGGGAGGGGGGAGAGAGGGCGAGAGAGAGAGAGAGAGAGAGAGAGAGAGAGAGAGAGAGAGAGAGAGAGAGGATAGAGGGGGAGAGAGAGAGAGAGAGAGAGAGAGAGAGAGAGAGAGAGAAAGAGAATGCTGTAAGCAACATAAGTTGTCTCCGGCTCAGAAAGCAGCCCGGGGCCGAGGGGGCGGGAGGGGAATCGGGGACGTTGGTGGCAGGAAATGTCCACGGGTGGGGGGGGCGGATGTTGGAACATCTACGGCCATGAAGAGCTCTGTAACTGTATCTCGCAGTGACTCAGACTTTCTAACAACTCCCTTTTTGTTCATTTGGGGCCACACCCAGCGGTGCCCAGGGACCACTGCTGGAGATCAGGGCCCCGAACCCCGGTCAGCCGCGTGCCCTGCAGACTGCCCGGGATGTGCTCGCCCCGGCCCTCCCCCCTTCCCTGGGTGTCGCCCTCCCCGTCTGCCGGCCTGGGGATGTGGACGTTCTGGGGCGCGGGTGCGAGAGCCAGCCCTCCCCGCTCGGCGGAGGCCCCTGTCGCCGCCCCCAGGCGCCTGCCGCGTGCAGGAAGGACACGCCGACGACAAGTTCAAGTATTCTTTATTCAAAGTTGAAAAAGGTACCATGCTGCATTATTGCAAAAAATTCACTGGTACAAAACACTCTGCAGCTGGTGAGAAGGCAATAAAAAGTTGATTTTAAAACTCATCACTATAAATTATTCTTACAGTACTTGGTGAATTCAGAATTTCAAACTGCATTTCCTACAGTACTCGAGGTTCCTGGAGCTAAGGCAGCTGTTCCGGAAGGAGGGGAGGTAGCTGGCGTCACGGGATCTCCATCTCCCGCTCGATGCCCACATACTTGAGCGCGTCTGCCTGGCTGTATCTGCGGCGGCAGGAGACGGAGCTCAGGGCCCGGCCCGGGTTGGCCTGGGGGCCCGGCAGGGCAGGGCAGGGCAGGGCAGGGCAGGCCCGGCCCGCGCACCCCCCAGCGCCCCCCGCACCCCCCACCTGTAATCGAAGAAGAGCTCCTCGCCGGTCTGGATGGCTCTCTTGGCGAAGATCCCGATCCTGTGGTCGCCGTTGACCATCATGACTGCGAGAGACGGGCGGTGGGTGAGCGGGGGGCGGACGGGCAGGCGGGCAGGGCACCCCGCCGAGGGCACCTACCTTTTGCATAGCAGTTGGGATTCACTGAATGATTTGCAAAACGGATTTTGTTGCCCTTGCGGGTTGCATCCACCACAAAATCTAAGGAGGAGAAAAGTCAGTGAGTGACCCCGGACAGCAGCGGCCCGACACAAGACACGGGGGCGCGGCGCCCGCTGGCCCCGGCCAGACCCCGGCAACTCAGAGTAAGACCGACGGGCCTCCCGAAACCCCCCCGCCAGCTTCAGCACCAAGAGACAGTCTGAGCGCGGCCAGGACTGCGGCCCCCACGCACCGTTGTTCAAGTTGAAGAGAAAGCTGCACATGTACTTGTCGTAGACCTTCCCTCTCCTGTCCGCTTCGTCTTGAGAGATGATCTGAGACAGAGAGAAACAGTGGCGGAGCCGGCCCGGCCGGAGGCACTGCACGGCGAGCCGGCGGGGGACAGCGGGGCTCAGCTCGGAGGCTCTTTCCGAGCTGGAGCGTAAACTGAGCTCGTTCCAGGCTGGAGGCGGCCGCCGCGGGCACTGCCGGGCCCGCCTGAGCCCTCTCGCAGGACGAGCCAGTGCAATGAACCCGACACCGAGGGACCTGCCCGGCACGAGCGCCGTGGCCGCGCGCGCCCCCTAGGCGGCCCGTCCGCCCTCACCTCTCCACAGTACTCTGAGATGAACTCGTTTTTCTGAACAGGATCTTTGATGAAAATGCCCCAGCCGGCCACGTCCGAGGGCGCCAGCAACAGATGCTGGAGAGGAAAAACAACGTTACAAGGATGCCGGCGGCCTGTGGGCGGAGTGGCCTGAAACCTCGGACCCCGAGGGGCACAGCTGAGGATTCCCGGGGCCTGACCGCACCCCTCCCGCAGGCGCCCGAGGCCCATTTCCCGGGGTGACAAAGCAGGAGCTGCTCGACCGGGCCCACGGCCCCTCCCAGGGCCCACGACACAGACGGCGGCCCCCAGGGGTGCAGCAGTGGGCGGGGGGGCGGGGGGGGCCGCAGCCTCTGCCTCCCTGGGAGCCCTGAACACTGGACGCAGCCGCTCGGGGCGGGCAGTCCCCGCGCACTGGAGACGTGCCCCCAGACCAAGCACAGGACACTTGTCACCCACCTCCCGGGCGGGTCTGCTCCGTCACCAGCTCCCGGGGTGCTGGTTCCGGGTCTGCCCCGCGGCCCCTGGCTCGGCTGTTTCCAGTTACTACAGGAGCTACGGGGCCGACTCGGCACCAGGACGGCCCCTTCGTGCGGCCCCACACTCTGCCCGCTCCCCACGACCGAACAGCTGGGACACTCCGGGCCTGACCCGGCCGCCCGCCCGCCCACCTTCTTGGAGCCGCGCTGGATGCTGCAGTTCTTGCAGGACACGTTCTTGCTGTCCCAGTGGTCGGCGGCGCCGCAGGTGAGGCACAGGTCGGGGTCGCACTCGCGCACGGCCAGGTAGCAGGGGCACTGCTTGGTGTTGCACTGCGCCTTGCAGCGGCAGCCGGGGAAGCGGTTCTGGCCTGGGGGGGGGCAGGCGGGGACATCAACGGGCCGCTCTGGCCCCGCGCCCGCCAGATCCCCGCCCGGCGGGACCCTCGGCCGGGCCGGCCCCCCCCCCCCGCCGCCCCTGCGCCACTTACACTCGGAGCTGCACTGGCAGAACTTCTCGCAGAAGTTCTGGGCGATGACGCAGGGGCAGGAGCTGTCGCAGGGCTGCCGCGGGTGGTCGCAGGGCTGGTAGTTGTAAACGTGGTTGGAGGAACCGTCTGCGGGGGCGAGAGCTAGGTCAGGCCCCGCCCTCGGCCCCCCTGCAGCAGCCTGGGCGCGCGGGCGGGGGGGTGGGGGGGCGCTCACCTTTCTTCAGCTGGATCTTCCTGCAGTGCGCGGCCCACAGCCTGCCGGGAGGGAGAGACAGACTCCCCTCAGGACGGGAGCCTGGGCACGGGGCTCCCGCCCCCCGCCCCCGCGGCCCAGACGGCCCCGCCCAACCCCGGGCACCCCCTCAGAGGCGCCAGGGGCAGCAAGAGCCAACCTGGGCTCTTCTCAGAGGCCGCCGGAGCTGCGGGACGGCCCCGGGACTCACCGGTGTTTCCTCTTCTTCTTCCGGGGAGGCGTGTCCACGTCCTCGGCGGGCGCGGGCGCGATGATGCTGGACTCCTTGACTCGGAACTCATAGACCTGGCGAGGGGCCGAGCTCACCCACGGGGCAGCGGCCCGCCCGCGCCCGGCCCGGCTGCTCTCGCCCCGAGCCCCCCCTGCAGGGGCCCCTGGCAGCGGGCGGCGCTCACCTGGCGGCAGGTCTTGGTCCCAATCAGCCTGGCGATGGCGCAGAAGTTATCGTAGTAGGTGCCGATGAGCACGCGGAACATGGAGGCCTCGGCCCCGCTCCACTCCACGTTCTCGGGGGGCTCGATGTTGGGCTTCATCTTGATGGGCGTCTGGCAGCGGGAGTTGGCCTCTGCGCGGGGCAGGGGGCGCGGCTCAGGCTGGGGCCGGGCCGGGGAGAAGGCGCGGCCCCGCCTGCAGGGGTCCCTGGGCACGGCGCTGCGCCCCCGAGACTGTGGCAGGAAGGCCCCCCCCCATCGGGGTGAGGGGCAGCCAGACAGGCCCCCGCCGCCCCTCAGCACGGAGCCCACACAGCTCCGGACACGCAGCACGGGGACCCGCAGGGCTCCTGAGAGGGCCTGGGACAGATGGACACAACGGAGCCCGGGGAGGCCAAGGGGGCTGTGGAGAGCGGGGTCAGAGGGGGGATTTCGGGGAGCGGGGTCAGAGGGGGTACTGTGGGGAGCGGGGTCAGAGGGGGGATTGCGGGGAGCGGGGTCAGAGGGGGGATTTCGAGGAGCGGGGTCAGAGGGGGGATTGCGGGGAGCGGGGTCAGAGGGGGGACTGTGGGGAGCGGGGTCAGAGGGGGACTGTGGGGAGCGGGGTCAGAGGGGGGACTGTGGGGAGCGGGGTCAGAGGGGGGACTGTGGGGAGCGGGGTTAGAGGGGGGACTGTGGGGAGCGGGGTTAGAGGGGGGACTGTGGGGAGCGGGGTTAGAGGGGGGACTGTGGGGAGCGGGGTCAGAGGGGGACTGTGGGGAGCGGGGTCAGAGGGGGACTGTGGGGAGCGGGGTCAGAGGGGGGATTGCGGGGAGCGGGGTCAGAGGGGGGACTGTGGGGAGCGGGGTCAGAGGGGGACTGTGGGGAGCGGGGTCAGAGGGGGGACTGTGGGGAGCGGGGTCAGAGGGGGGACTGTGGGGAGCGGGGTTAGAGGGGGGACTGTGGGGAGCGGGGTCAGAGGGGGACTGTGGGGAGCGGGGTTAGAGGGGGGACTGTGGGGAGCGGGGTCAGAGGGGGACTGTGGGGAGCGGGGTCAGAGGGGGACTGTGGGGAGCGGGGTCAGAGGGGGACTGTGGGGAGCGGGGTCAGGGGGGATTGTGGGGAGCGGGGTCAGGGGGGATTGTGGGGAGCGGGGTCAGAAGGGGGATTGTGGGAGCGGGGTCAGAGGGGAGATTGTGGGGAGCGGGGTCAGGGGGGGACTGTGGGGCGCGGGGTCCCGTCCCCCGGGCCTCACCGGACGAGCTGGACGTCTCGTCCTTCTTCTCCTCCTCCTCCTTGTCGTTGCTCTCCCCGCCCGTCTCGGCGCCCGCCTCCCGGTCACTGTCGGTGTCCTTGGACTCCAGCACGCTGATGGTGGGCGTGCTGGGCCGGCTGCTGGCGTTGGGCAGCCGTCCCCTCCGGCGGCCCCCGGGCCGCTTGGGCGGCGTCTTGATGCGCTCGGCGGTGAGGGCGGCGGCGAACTCCTTGGCTCCCTCCTGCGAGGGGACGAAGGGCCGCGTGGAGTCAGGGCCGCGCGGGACGGGGACGGGGACGCGGCCGGGACTGCCGTCTGCACACTAAGGCGCGTGTCTGGGCGCTGGCCGGGAAAAGGGACGCGGTTCCCGGGATGGCGCGGGAAGACGCCGCTGCTCGCCGGCCGGGAGCGGGGCCGTGACACATGACACGTGTGACACACGGTGCAACTCTGAGTCTCAGGGCAGCCCCTCGGGGCCCCCGGGGGCGCGTGGCCTCCTTCAGAGTGACCGGACGGGCCTGGCGGGCAGGCTTGGCTCTGCAGTGGCTCAAGCGACCACCCCGCGGTGACAGACAGACGTGACTCGGCCGACCATGGCCTTCGGGGGGCGGCCCCGCCCTGAGCCGGGCAGTCGGGCGGGTGCGAGCGCGGGGAGGGGGCCGGACCGGGCCGAGGGGCAGCAGCCAACAGTGCTCGGGGCCGGGCAGGGGCGGGGCGTGAGCGCAGCCGGCAGCTTCCACTCTACAGAGCCCAGAGTGCGTAAAGAGGGTACCTTCCGCGGCGCATTCACTGCTCTTCTGTCCAAAATCCGACAGGCAATATCTACCCACTTAGTTCCTAGGTACGAGTGGCTTGGTTCAAAGAGGGGAGACGGGAGAAGTGAGACAGTACCCGGAGAACGCGGCTTTTCCACCTGACCTCGCTACGCCCGGGCCTGCGCTCGGTCCCCGGGGGCGGGGCCTGGCGGCTGGGGGGCGGGGTCTCAGGGCGGCGGGGCGGGGCGGGCGCGGCAGCGGGGCGGGGCTGGCCGGGACCCTCTGCTAGGCGGGCACGCAGCTCTGCGGGAGCCCGGGGGCGCCGTAGGGCGCAGCGCCCGCTCACCAGGTGCTGGTAGCAGTGGGGCCCGCAGGCCTTGTTGTCCAGCGCCGTCTCCGTGTTCTTGCGCTTGTAGGTGTTAGGCGTGGCGTGGAAGGCTGCAAGAGAAACGACACCGTGACGGCAAAGGCTTTTGGAAAAGCGCGCGGACGCCTGCCACATCCAGAACTTTCGCTGGGTGCTCCCGGGAGCACCACCCCACCGGCCACCGTGAGAGAAACAGAGACTCTCCGAGTCCTGACAAGGCCGTGCATGCACAGAAACAGAAACGCGGCTGGAAACGGGCTTCAGACGCGCCTTGGCGCCGGGCCACAATCCACACGCGGCCCCACCACCACAGCGTCCTGCTGGCCAGAGGCTGGACATGGCCGAGCCAGGGGCCAGAGAGGGCCCCGGTGGGGTGGGCGCAGACCCAGATTCCACCCCTGCTCCCCATGAGAGCTACCGGGTGTGGCCCCCAAAGGAAAACAACCGCATCCCACTTGCCAGGCTGCAGAGGAGGAGGCGGGGTGGGCGTCTGCCTGGCACACAGCTGACCCCACTCGACCCTGGACACCCCACATGGCCCGCACCGCCAGGAGTGACCCCTGAGTGCACAGCCCGGAGTAAGCCCTGGGCACTGCAGGACGGGACCCAAATCACAAACCAGATCCCCTTAAATTACAAGGAAACGCGGCCTGAGAGTCCAGGGGACAGGCACTTGCCTTGCCCGGTGCTGGCACCATATACCCCCTGCCCCCAGGGCGGCCCTGAGCACAGCGGGGTGGGACCCTGACCTGCCCCGACCCCCCACCTCGATGGCTCTTACTGAGAACCAGACTTACGGGAGACGCCATTATTTCGCCTGAAGTAACACACACTGTCCCAAGGCACCTTTGAGGCCTGGAGTCCTCTAACTGCCATGTCCTGCCACACCGAGTCCCCCCCACTGCGTCCTTAGCCCCACTGCACTGGTGAAAGAAGCTTATGACTCGGCTCCCCTTGGCAAAACACAAAACGTGCCGACTACGGCAGAGTCCCAGAACGGGGGCACAAACTTTGAACAGGCATTAGGAGACATGACCTGAACACACCATCGAAATGCACTTCAAGTTCAATACGGTAAGAAGGTCAGAGAAAGCCCCTATTTAAAACTTATGCCCAGCAGTGTCGGCAATTCTGTGCCGGGTCCAGCGAGTTCTCATTGATGAATCGGGCTAATCGCAACTGTGGGGGCAAACGCTGACCCCTGACCCCACCGACCAGCAGGGGAGACGCGCGCACGCTTCAGAGCAAGCCTCAAGCCACACACACACACACACACACACACACACACACACACACACACACTTCAGAGCAAGCCTCAAGCCACACACACACACACACACAGCCACACACGCTTCAGAGCAAGCCTCAAGCCACACACATACACACACACACACATGCACGCACACACACACGCTTCAGAGCAAGCCTCAAGCCACATACACACACACACACACACACACACACTTCAGAGCAAGTCTCAAGCCACACACACACACACAAAGCCACACACGCTTCAGAGCAAGCCTCAAGCCACACACACACACACACACACACAAAGCCACACACGCTTCAGAGCAAGCCTCAAGCCACACACACACACACACACACACACACACACACACACACACACACGCTTCAGAGCAAGCCTCAAGCCACCAGCCAACCCCTGGTGTGTTCTGCTCCCTCCGTGTTCTGGTCTGAACTACAGCAACTGATTCTCGACTCGGCCGTGGAGCCTGGCCGTCGCCGGCAGCCGGCAGCGCGGGCCGCACTTACGATGCAGGAAGCAGTCGTACTTAAAACATCTCCTGCAGAACAGCGTGTGGAAGGAGTGCAGGCTCTGCTCGCGCTGGACGGACCTGGCGTTGGGCCCGTCGATGTTCGGGGTGCACTCGGGGGGCAGGGCGCCCGGCTGATGCTGCTCCGTGAGCTCCTTGTACCTGGCCGAGACGAGAACGGGGGCGTCAGGCCAGGCCAAACGGTCCCTGACAGTCAGGTTTCCCAGAGGCTGGGCTGGACTGATCTGTCCTCAAACATAGACGATCACCATTCCCGTTCAGGTGGGCCGTCAAACACGGCACGTGGGCGATCAATTCCGGCCTGACTCGGACATACTGTGAATGTCTCTATTTACGTGACATCCACTGAGCCGAGACTAAGGCGGCCCAGGGCGATGTTCTCTGGCTGTCTCTGCAAACAGACGTTCTCTCTCCTAGCAGCTGCTCACAGCACAAAACCCCGCGGATACACCCGGGGCCTCAATATCTGGTGTTAGGTGAAACAAAACCAACTTCCATTCTTAGTACCTCCGGGGCCGCTTGGCCTTGGAAACACAACCCAGGAGAACAATTCTTACTTTTCCTTTAGCTCTTCTGCTGTGCCTTTATCTGGAAACATTGAGGAAATGGCTTCAAAAATTTTATCCGAAGGAAATTTCCGAGGAGGGCGGCTCTCTTTGTCTACACGAGCAGAGACAGAGGGGAAGTCTGAGAGAGGCGAGTAGACAGGCTCTGTGCCCTCCCCTCAGACGCCGCCTCAGACCGCTCACGGCGCAGAGACCAGTGGCAATTCCCTGGAGTCCCCGGGCCACGGGCCTGTCCACACCTGGGCTTGGGGCTCAAGCCTAGATGACCAGGACGGGACGGGAGGGGAGGGGAGGGGAGTGGAGGGGAGGGAAGGGCTCACGCACCCGCCCGGCTCTCCTCCAGCGCCTTCTGCTTGTCCTCTCTCTCGTCCGGCTCGTCGCCGTCGTCCTCCTCCTCCTCCTCGTCATCGTTGTACTGCCCGAGTGCATTCACCAGCTCCACAAAAATCTCGTCATTGATGAACCCGCACTCTGAAAGGCATCGGGTCAGACGTCGTCAGGAGGAAAGCGGGAACAAGAGACGCGTCTGACCGGGAGCATCGTCCGACAGAAGAAACGACCGTGGGTGCTGCGCCTCACGCACGGGCCGGCGGGAGGGGTCAGGTTCAGGGGCCCCAGCAGGGATGACCCCCAGCTCCTCCGTTTTCTCTCCGGCCACTGCGGCCTCAATATCCTTCCAAACCAGGGAATAAATCACCGTCACTGGCGTCTCGCTGCTCATCGATTTGCTCGAGCGGGCACCAGGAACGTCTCCAATGTGAGACTTGTTGTTCCTGTTCTTGGCATACCGAATACGCCACGGGGAGCTTGCCAGGCTCTGCCGTGCGGGTGAGATACTCTCGGTAGCTTGCTGAGCTCTCCGAGAGGAATGGAGGAATCGAACCCGAGTCAGCTTCATGCAAGGCAAACGCCCTCCCCGCTGTGCTATCGCTCCAGCCCACAGGGAATAAATACCTCAGTCTTTTTCAAAGGGCAACTCCCCATTCGTAAATAATGTTTTAATATTTAGGGTTTGTTTGGTTTTTGTTTTGCTTTTTGGGTCACACCGGCAATGCACAGGGGTTACTCCTGGCTCTGCACTCAGGAATCACTGTTGGCAGTGCTCAGGGGACCATATGGGATGCTGGGGATCAAACCCAGGTCGGCTGCATGCAGGTCAAACGCCCTCCCCGCTGTAGTATCACTCCAGCCCCACAAATAGTCTTTTGCGGGTTTTTTTTGGAGTTTTTTTCTTTTTACAAATAATATTTTTAAAGGATTTCCGATCCCTAAGTTTTGCTGGAGTCTGAGGCATTTTCTGTGACCAGGAGTCTGAAACAGGCCAACGAGAATCAGGACAACAAATGCCAAGCCCGGCTTCAGCCCTATTTCCGCAGGACGCTCAGTCTTTCCTGGGTGCCTCCAGACAAGCACAGAAGTGTTAGTCCCCAGGGCCAGGGCGAGAGTAAAACAGGCCGGGCTGGCCCGGGGCTTGATTCCCCAGCACCAAAATGGTTTCTGAGCACCATCGGGGGTAACTGCTGGCCACGGAGCCAGGAGCAGAACAAAAAGCGAGAACAAAAAACAAGTGTGGGGGCTGGAGCGATAGCACAGCCATAGGGCGTTTGCCTTGCACGCAGCCGACCCGGGTTCGATTCCCAGCATCCCTGAGCACCACCAGGAGTAATTCCTGAGTGCAAAGCCAGGAGTAACCCCTGAGCATCGCCGGGTGTGACCTAAAGAAAGGCTTAAAAAAAAAAAAACAGGGGCTGGAGCAATAGCATGGCGGGTAGGGCATTTGCCTTGCACGCGGCCGACCCGGGTTCGATTCCCAGCATCCCATATGGTCCCCTGAGCACAGCCAGGAGCAATTCCTGAGTGCAGAGCCAGGAATAACCCCTGTGCATCGCCAGGTGTGACCCCCCCCAAAAAAAAAAAGAAAAAAAGAAAAAAAAAAAAAAACAAACAAGTGTGATTCCAGCCAGAGACTCCAGGTGTGACAGGAAGCATTATTTTTTAAGCATAAAGGCTTTTAGGGCCCAGACGGAACTAAGGTAACTCCCAAATCACCAAGGAGCCAAGGGCCATGGCAGGAAGGGCGCTGGCCGTGCACACCGCGGTCCAATCCCCAGGATCCTGTCCCCTGAGCACCTCTGGGCTCATTCCTGAGTGCAGAGCCAGGAGGTGAGACCCCTCTCAAAAAAAAGGAAAACTGAATCACTAAAAATTTAATAACAAAATAATTAAATAAAAACGGGGAGAAAGTATAACAGAACCGGCATAATCTACATGCACAAAAATTGTTTGAATTAAAGCTCCTGGGGCCAGGGGGGTTTGTAGCCAGTATAGCAGGCGTTTGCCTCGCATGTTTGATCCCTGGCATCCGAGATGGTCCCCTGAGCAGGAGTGACGCTGAGCATCGCTGGTGTGGCCCAGAAACGGAGGAATAAAAGCTCTGACAAGGGCTGCAGACAGGCGAAACGGCCAGACGGCGGGCACTGCTGGGCTCACTCAGCACCGCGCTCGGGGGACAAGAGGCACAAAGCACAAGACAAGAAGGATCGAGTTACCCAAGTGACCGGTTTTTCTTTTCTTTTCTTTTTTTTTTTTTTTTTGCTTTTTGGGTCACACCCGGCGATGCACAGGGGCCACTCCTGGCTCTGCACTCAGGAACCACTCCTGGCGGCGCTCAGGGGACCATATGGGATGCTGGGATTTGAACCCAGGTTGGCCGAGTGCAAGGCAAACGCCCTCCCCGCTGTGCTATTGCTCCAGCCCCAAGTGACCGTTTTTCTAACCAACCACACAGAATTCTCCGGCAGCAACACAGCTCTCCGATTCAAGGAGGCCCGAGGCAGAGGCCGAACCCCACTCTCCTGGAGGGGGGCTGCCCGCAGTCCCTCACGCCCCCTGCCTCCGGCATCAAACTCCTCAGTTATTTGGCCCCTCTGCAGACGAGGAAATAAACACACAGCTTACCTCTATCCCCGTGTACTTTCCCATCGTAATTTTTTATTAGTTCTTCAATGAAAGTTCCGTCCTGGTCTAAGACTTCATCCCCCATGTAAGGAATATTATGTAAAACAGTTTCATCTTCAACCTAAAATTTAAAAAATATTAAAAGCAGGATTAGCTGGGGGATCACAGTATTTCTTAATGTAACAGAAATAAAATGTTTCCCTGAAGAAGACGCTTCTGTGGGACAGTCCAGTGGGGTTGTCTGCCGAGTTGGATCTGTGCATCCCATATGGTCCCGAGCACCCTTGAGCACCCTTGAGCACCCATGAGCACCCATGAGCTTCGCTGGGTGTGACCCAAAGAGAAAAGTGACCTTTTCTGTTCTGTCCAAACTACAGGCAGCAGCTCTCCGGGTGAGAGGAAAAGCTTCTCTCTCCCAGGAACTCTCTCCTGAGAGTCTGAGGGCCCCAAGGCCGGGTGACAGGCAGAGGTCACCTCCAGGTCACCCCTGAGCACACCAGCACGAGACCGTCCAGAACTCGCCACACCCAGCAATGCTCACAAATCACTCCCGGCAGAGCTCGGGGGATCAAACCCAGGCCAGCGGTGTACAAGGCAAGAGCCTACCCACTGCACCGTCTCTCTGGCCCTTAAAAAAAAAAAAAAAAATCGAACCCTACCTATTAAATGGGAAATTGCTAGATCTCACCAGAAACTGAGTTACCAAAGCACAGACAACATAATAGCATCCTGGGGCACGGCCTGGTTACAGTTTATATGTTCTGGTTACAATTTCTATCAGACGGATTTAGCCTCAAGCAGGAGAGAGTAACATTCTCCAAGAACAAGCGGCTTTCGGGGGGAGGGGTCGGACACCAGCCTCCGAGGGCAGAGAGAAAGGGCGGCTGGGGAGGGCTCAAGCTCAAGCTCGGCTCCCTGAGCACTGCCAGGAGTGCCCCCCCCCAAAAAAAAAAAGCACCTCGACAAAGAGTAAGAGAGACACCAAGTCATCGGTGGGAGGCAGAAAATTTTTCCTAAAAAGGGCCAGAGAGATGGTACAGTGGGTGGAGCTAAAGAGAAACGAAGGTTCGAGAAATAAAGAAATCCCTCTCCAAGTTTCTTACAGAAAGCACGGGGGGGGGGCCCGGGGGGGAGAGGGGGGCGGGACAGAACAGCGGGGAGGGCCTTTGCCTTGCACGCAGCCGCCCCAGGTCCCATCCCCACCCCCACCGCCAGGCGTGACTCCCGAGTGCAGAGCCAGGAGTCAGCCCTGAGCATCGCCAGGTGTGGCCCCAAAACCGAAAGGCAAGAACCCGACTTCTTTAGTGTTAGCATCAAGGAGGCAGAAGACGCATCCGCGTACCATGAAATTCTGCTGCAGGGGAGACCAGGAGTACATGATGGGCACCGAGGCGACGGCGTTCAGCGTCTTCAGAGGGATGATCTGCGCCGGAAAATCAAACTCACTCGTCACGGAGCACTGCAACGGGAGCACACGAGGGCGCATCAGCAACAGAGCCACACACCCCGCTGCATCGCTCTATCCTAACTCGTAGCACTGTTACAACCAGACGCTGCCTAGTGAGTCATTTCAAAAGGGCTTGCTTCGTTCAGAGAAGTTCATCCGAACAGGCGTCTCCTCTCAGCGTCTCTGTTCAGGCTGCACCCCTGCAGAGGCTCCTCCCGTCCCGCACTCGCCAGCCACCCGCAAACCAAACCTGCGCTCAGCTGATCTCGGATCAGCAGCTCAGGGCTCCGCTAACACCCCGGCCCAGTCCCGGCACTGCCTGACCCCTCGTCTGTGTGGAGGACAAGGGGGGCCAAAGACGCTGCTTCCGCCCCTCAGAGAATCAGGGGAGGCGTTAGGGGAGCCTCCCCCCCGGGTTCTCTATTGAAAACTCTCAACTATCGCTAGATGGATGGTGTCGCCGGAAGGGCCACACCCGCGGAGGGTGGAGGTCGCCCCGTCACAGGCACACCCAGGAAGGCCAAGACCAGGAGACACTTGCCCTGTGCAGAGCAGCGGGACCAACCTCGAGCCCTACTGAGCACTGGGGTGGGGGCCCGGGCACAGGAGAGGCCCGGGCCCAGCACCCGAGGTGCTGTCCCCTGGCAGACCTACACGGTGTCCCCTTCGCGGCCCAGCCGGCCGTGGACCCGCAGCAGCTTTTGGCACACCCACTCCCCGCCCCCCAGGCCTCCAGAACCTTCCGCACAAGATCAGCATCTCCGCCCGTGAGGAAGAGGCAACAGTGCAGGCGAGCAGGCGGCGGGAGCGGCCCAGCAGGGGTGGGCGGGCAGAGGCCTTCCCGGAGGCCTCCGTCCACGGCAGGAGCGCAGACTGGGCCCTGCTTGTCCCTCGGGGCCTCGGGCAGCAGGAGAGGCGACACCCACGGCTGCCCCGGCTCCCCTTCCCGCAGGGCCTGGGGGCGGTGTAGGGTGGGCGCTGTGTGTTTGGGTGGGCCGGGGGCCGGTCACCCCGAGAGCACAGCCGTGGGGGTCTGTGCACCACCCTGGCGGTGCTCAGGGCTCAGTCCTGACGAGCGCCGGACCCCGACTCCCTTGGCCTGCACCCGCACCTGCCATCTCGACCCGCCCCCGCTCCTTCCTGGGCGGGAAACGGTGCTCCCGGGATGCAGAGAGCAAACCCCCACCCCCCGCCACCCCGTACTCCCCTCAGCGGGGTCAGAGTCACGAGTCTGAGCACAAAGATGCCCGTGTCCCACCACTCGCTCAGCCCAGCGGCCCCCCAAGGGGTCAGCACCTGGCAAACGTGTCCGGGTACAGGTCGGACCCCACAGCCGTCGCACGCGCCTCCGTGAGGGCGACCAAGAGCACTGAGCCAGAAACAGAAGCCTCCCTGCGGGAGTCGAGCGAGAGGGGTTCGAGAAGCCCCCTACTGAGCCTTGACCCCCGCGTGTCTGCCACTCGGGGAACAGCGCGGGGAACAGCCTGGGAACTCGAGTCCCGGCAGGAGCGCGGCGCAGAGCTCGGGGGCCGCGGCCACTCCTCTCTCCCTCGGAAATGTACCGTCCTGGACAGTTCGGCTCGGCCCGCCTCCTGCCCGGGTGGGGGGGATTCTGCCCTCGGGACACCCCCGGAGCCTGATTCCACCGGGCCGGTTCCGGGTCCCAGCCGCCAGGACGCCCCTCGTGTTCCCTCTGGGGGGTCGGGCACCGTGGCGGGCACAGCCTCGCCGCCGAGGGCCGCCAAGGACGCTCCACCCCCCCGGGCGCAGCCGAGTGGCCCGCGGCAGGCCTGGCGGAGACACTTACATGGACCCGCTGGACCCAGCGGCGGCGCGGCTGGCCCGCTGGGGGCGGCAGGAGCGCACAGCCACGCCGAGGCTCGCGGCAGCAGGCTGGTCCCGGGGGGGAACGGGGGCATGGAAACCCGGAGGGCAGCGCAGGAGAGCAGGCTGCAGGGAAGGGAGAGACATTAACACCCCGACTACGCGCCCCCTCGCACCGTGGGGCAAGACAGCAGCCACGGCCGCCCCGCGAGACGCCGGGGTCCAGCCACGGCACAGACAGACACGCGTGGGGACGGGGCTGCCCGGGCGGCTCACACCAGGACGCGGCGGGCGAGGGCACATGCCGGCGTCTCTGGCCTCCCGGGCTCCACCCACCCCGGACACGGGGACAGGGAGGGGCAGAAGCGCCGGCTGTGACTGCGGGACCGTCCCTACCTCCTCGTGCCGGCCGCGGAGGGGAGGGAGGGGTGGGAGAGGAAAGAGGCAGAGCACTGCGCTCAGAGCCCAGAGAAACCCCACCACGGAGGCGGGTTCAGAACTGGGCTGGAAGGAGAGCCAAAGCCGTCCCGAGAGGCCAAGTCCGTCAGACGGGCCGGAGGGAGGGCGGGAGAGAGGGAGAGGAGGGCGGGAGGGAGAGGAGGGCAGGCCGGGCCGGCGGGGTCCACAGCCGCTCCACACTCAAGCGACAGAGACGGCACGGACGGCTGCCTCGGGGCCGAGTCCCCGAGCACAGAGGACAGTGCTCACCCAACACTTCCGCCAGCTGCCCGGGGCACGACCCGGGGCCAGACAGCCCGAGGGCAAGAAAGGACAGGCGTGGAGGCCGCCTGCGCCTGCGGCTCTCACAGCCGGGGGAGGGCCCAGGGCCGAAAGGACGGGCAGAGGGAGAGTCACGAGTGACTCCCAAGCCGGCCCCCAACTTCCCCCCGGAGGCCAGGGGACTCGCAGAAAGCACAGCGGACACCGTCTGTCTCGAAACCCCCTCAACAGGGAACCCGGGCAGGGCCGGGAGGACGGGTCAGCTCAGCTCAGCTCAGCTCGGACCCGAGCCCCAGGTCCTACAGTCCAGGAGAGCCTCCCCCGAGGGGCCCCTCGTGCAAGCACGCGACCCCCGCAGCCCTGCAGGCACCCAGGAAGGCCACAGCCCCCGCCCGGGGCTGGGAGCCACAGCGCGGCCACCAAACAGGCTCCTCCGCGCAGGGCTGCTTCCGACCCACTTCAGGCCCCAGCAGGGAGAAACTTCGGGAAACTAGCAGAGGTCGGGCGGGGGGAGGAGAGACCCTCCAGTCCTGCTCCCACACCCACCTAAATGCTTTTGGTTGTGGTAACACCAAAATGTCTGTCACAAACTGCAGAAACCTTCAGCGTCCGAGTCAGAGGTCCTGGGTTTTTGGGTTTCGGGGTATTTTGTGTTGTTCGGGCGGGGGGAGGGGGAGCCTGGGGGACTAAAAGCTGAATCGCTTGAAGCAGAATCTGCCACGTCGGGTCCCTCCAAAGCCAGCGACTCACCGGTCAGCGCCGGACGCGTCAAAACGGGAATTCCTGCACGGAGTGACGGCACAGCGAGGACGCCTGCCCGCACCGGCAGCCCGGCTCAATCCCCGGGACCCCACATGGGCCCCTGCAGCCCCCCAGGGGCGACTCCCGGGCCGGGGGAAGCCCTGAGCACTGCTGGGTCTGGCCCCCTTCTTTCCTCTTCACATCGGGTAAAAATTAGTTTTTCAACCTTAGTGGGGTGAATTCAGAAAATAATTCTGACTTATTGGGGCCTGAGCGATAGCACAGCGGGTAGGGCGTTTGCCTTGCACGCGGCCGACCCGGGTTCAATCCCCGGCATCCCATAGGGTCCCCCGAGCACCGCCAGGAGTAATTCCTGAGTGCAGAGCCAGGAGTAACCCCTGAGCATCACTGGGTGTGACCCAAAAAGCAAAAGAAAAAAAAAAAAACAGAAAATAATTCTGACTTATTAAAATGCTGATTTGCTCTCACATAAACTTACAATAATGGTCCTTACAAACAATGAATTTTTCTCTCCATTTGAAAAGAATCAAAATTCTGCTATTAAAGAACCATTTGTAAATAAATTATACTCAGATTTATGACTAAAACTGCATTATGAACAATTCAATTTCTACATAAATAATGAACTTTACTCATTCCTTAATGCATCTGAGCAAAATGTACTCAGGGGCCTGCATCAGGTCATTAGAGCAAGCAAACCCACAGCTCTTGGAAGGCTCAACCTCCCTGCTGGAGGAGGGAAAAGGCAGCAATACACCATGAGTTACCACGAGGTGATTTGTGCAGAGAACCCATCTCATGTGCTGGAGCGACAGCACAGCGGGTACGGCGTTTGCCTTGCACGCGGCCAACCCGGGTTCGATTCCTCCGTCCCTCTCGGAGAGCCGAGAGTATCTCGCCCACATGGCAGAGCCTGGCAAGCTCCCCGTGGCATATTGGATATGCCAAAAACAGTAACAAGTCTCACAATGGAGACGTTACTGGTGCCTGCTCGAGCAAATTGATGAAGAACGGGACGACAGTGCCCATTTCCACACCAGAAACTGACGCAATGGATGTTGGGCTCTTGGGAGCATTCTGAGATTTACAACTGGTAGAAAAATTAAAATTCGGGGGGCTGAAGAGAGAAGTACAGAGTTCGACATTTGCCTTGCATGCAGCAGACCAGGGTTCGATCCCTGAGTACTGCCAGGAGTAATGGCCTGAGCACAGAGCCTGGAGTCATCCCTGAGCACCGCTGGGTGTAATCCAAAAAGAAAAATTCTACGTGTCTCTGCTTTATGTCTCCAAAACGCTAGAATTTATTCCTCCGAAGAGGGGGAAAAGATTAGGTTTTTTTTTTTCCCTTCACCTCAAAATTTCCCTAAGGTGACCAGGCAAAGCTTTCTGAGGTATCACCACTTTTGAAAACATAGTGACAGCGCAGGAGAGAATCCCTATCTCTCTGGGTACACTGAATCACCGTCTTACCCCACACTAAGCAGGCCATCCGTCCAGACAGAGAGAAAGGAATCTGCATGTGATACACATTTATGTGACTCCAGCAACAGAGCTGACCGGAGAGTAAGAATCGTCCCAAGTCCTGTAAGACCATCCAGACCACCAAACTCTGAGGCTCTCGCCCACGGCGGCCAACTCTGCTTACTGGACACCCTCCGGGCCTCAGACCGGTAACTGATCGTTACGATACAAACGGGGAAGAGCACTGCTCAGTGGCCAGTACTTGAGAACAGACTTCAGCGTTGGGGAGATCCCACGTTTCAGCTGAGGTCGTCACCTCGGGTGCAGGGGAAGCCACACGGAGCCCTGACCCGGCACCGGCCCTCTCCCTGCGACTCTGCTCGACCCGTGTTCTGCGTTCCGTGTTCTGTGCTCTGCTCCGTGTTCTGTGTTCCGTGTTCTATGCTCTGTTCCGTGTTCTGTGTTCCGTGTTCTATGCTCTGTTCCGTGTTCTATGCTCTGCTCCGTGTTCTGTGTTCCATGTTCTATGCTCTGTTCTGTGTTCTGTGTTCCGTGTTCTATGTTCTATGTTCTGTGTTCTATGCCGTCTTTACAGTGCCTCCACCAGATCTACTGCTGGCTTCTACACAGCTGAAACCTCCATCCCCCTCCTCTCGTTTTGGGGGGTGGGCCTGGGGGTCCAGCCCCACAGACCGTGCCCATGGGCCGTGAGCCCCGAGCTCCAACCACTTCTATGGCTTTCTTTCCCTCTGGTGCACTGGTTCATTCCGGACGCTAAGAAACGCACTGCCTTCCCTTGGAAATACAAAGTCTTAGAGTGACCGAGACTTACCGAATTCAGAAAATGCCACCAAAAAAAAAAAAACACCAATCCCCTGAAACCAATTTAAAAATCCTCGTAGTGAGCCTCAGGGTTTGAAAAACATTATTTTTTTTTAATTCATGAGTATGAATAGCACCCCCCAAAAAAAAAGCATTTTTCCATCGTGGTGAATTCATACGAGGGAGTGGAAACAGACAACTGAGTCGGGAAGCTTGGTTCTGTCTGATCTGATGAGGGCGTGAGGAGGAATTCCAAGCCAGGGATTTCTGTTCCGTTTTCCCCAGCCAGGCACCACGGGGAAGCACGTCCTCCCCACCGGGAGCCCACCCGGGGAAATCGCTAGAACCGCACGCCAAGGAAACCCCGCGGGGGGCAGAGCCGGGAGCCAGCTCGCGAGTGAACCAACCTCCCTGGTCCCACGCAATGAGCTCACGGAAGTCAGGATGTGCACGGGCTGGATCCGCCGCTGCCGCCACTCCTGGTTCAAGATCTCCGTTCTCTCCACGATTTTCTGGCGGTTGGAGCTAAACATGCTCTTTGGGAAGAGAGAGAGAAGAGTGTTCATTGCTGGCAAGTCCGCGAGCGCCTGGAACAGGGGCCTGGCCCGTCCCCGCAGCCGTGACGACCACTGTGCGCGTGGGCAAATTACTTCCGCGCTCAGCAAGTTCTGGGTTTTTTTTTAAAAATCACAGCGCACTGGCCCCGAGCTCACTTGCTATTCTGCATGGGGGGGGGGGGGGTTCCAAGGTTTGGCCCCTGAAACTCCACGGTTGCCAAGCAACTCCAGGACCAGCCCCCAAGCCCTGGGGAGAAGCCCCGGGCACAACGTATCATGACCCCCAAAAAAGGAACACAAAAATCGCAATTGCTTTATAAACACAAAACCGAAATTCAGGGGCCAGAGCCGGGGAAGGCGCGTTTTACACGCAGCCAACCTGGGTTCGATCACCGGCATCCCGTATGGTGCCCTGAGCACTGCCAGGAGTGATTCCTGAGCAGAGTCAGGAGCTGGGTGTGGCCCCAAAGAGCACTGAGCAGAAGGGCCCGAGAAGCACCCCCAGCGTGAGTGTGGTCGCACGGGCCCGTGAGGAGAGCTTTAGGACGGGCTCCTCCCACTGCCCAGCCGCTCCACCAAGGCCGGGAGCACTGGACACAGGACGTGGGCTGAGAGCGCGGACTGGGGGCGGGAGCGACCCGACTGGCTGTCAGTGCCCGGGGGACAGAGTGTACCTTGACTTCATCAGCCCGCCTGAACCTCTTGAGCTGCCGCAGTCGCATGTACTCGGACTTTACACGCTTCCGCCAACAAACTGGTCCCTTCTCAGATTTCTTGCCAGTCTGGCCCATGATTACTCTAAAAGCAATGGTTGCACATTACAATCACTCTCCAGCAGGCCTCGACAAGAAATCTGTGCTTTATTCCCCCAGTAAAACAAAAGCAAAGAACCCGGATTCCTCTGCAGACGTGTGCAGAAGGCGCGGGGGGCAGGCGGCCCGGGAGGTGCCCGCCCACCCGAACGAGCCCGGCGGGGCTGGGCCCCAGCACCCCCTACGGAACCAACACGGCCAGCAGTGGCCCCTGAGCACGGGGACAGGAGCAAGCTCTGTGGCACAAAAGCAAGACCGTTCGTTTCATGCCATCCGGAAGGTCTTATTAATACGACTCTGAGCGTCAGTTTTATTCACAGGTGCCGCCTTGGAGAGCGTGAGCCCGCCACAGGCATCACATGGACCAACAGGCGGTTCCGCCCGAGGGCCACACTGTGTGAGGGGGCAAACGCAGAAACGTGCCAGACATAAAGCAAATTGCATAATTAATAATAATTCAGAAAAAGTACAATTTACCAACAACTCACTGAGTGGGACAGTATCTTCAGAGAGTAAATGCACGGCGGGGAGGGCGTTTGTTTGCCTTGCACATGGCTGACCTGGGTTCGATGCCCGGCCTCCCAAGTGGTCCCCCGAGCACCGCAGTGATTCCCGAGTGCAGAGCCAGCAGTGACCCCTGAGCCCCGCCAGAAGTGGCCCCCAAACCAGAATGAATGAGAGTTGTTCCTTATAAACAAGTAAGGAACAGACAAACTGAAGTATCTCCCTCCCACACTGGGCCGTGTGCTAGCGGCGGCCTGGACCACTCTCCTCCCGTGCGGGTGTCCTGGGGACAGGCCGAAGGGGCGGCGAACCCAGTGAACTCTCAGGAGCCCTCGGCCATCGGACTAAACTTTCGGGACGGCCTGATTCAGCTCGCCAGATCGCTAATTCTAGGTGGGGATACGGGCCGTTTTCTAGAACATTCTCCCCAATGTGTTAAAGCCCTTCGATCTTCACACCGTGAGGACATGCCCCTGACACAGGGTGACAGGGAAAGGCCCCTCTCGGGGGTGGGGGCGGCAGGAGAGGCCTGGGCGGAGGGGGAGGGGACGGAAGGACATATTTCCACATGGTGACAAAGAAACACGTTCAAGAGAAAGCCGTAAAACCTGGTAATGCTGTAACAGGGCCACAAGTTCCCCAGCTTGGCCCTGGGGCCTTCGGCAGGGGCTGAGGAAGCAATAGTGACCACTCAGGACAGTGAGGCAATTTCCCTCGGGCAGCTTACACTGTGCCTTCGCGCGCGCGCACACACACACACACACACACACAGGTTCCAGGGAGAAGCATGCACACACACACACATGCATGCACACACACACACGCGCGCACACACACACACACAGAGGCTCCAGGGAGAAGACATCACACGCACACACAAACACACACACAGGTTCCAGAGAGAAGCCATCACACACATGCATGCACACGCACACACATACACACACACACACACACACACACACAGGCTCCAGGGAGAAGCCATCACACACGCATGCACAACCCAGGGGGTAGGGGCGAGGGGCGGGTGGGCAGCCAAGCTGGAAGGGAGGCCCGTGCGAGCAGGAGGGAGGGGGCAGGGGGAGCGGACCCTGGGGAGGAAGGGGAGGCTGAGGCAGGTGACCCGGCTGGCAGAGCCAGAGCGAGGCCGGGGCTGTGCTGGAGGGAAGGCAGGGAGGGGGGGGGGAACTGTGCCCCATCACGAGCCCCCCCACTGCAGGCCGGGGGCGCGGGGTCCCCGCCGGCCTGGGAGACCCACCTGGGTTCGTCCCTGGCGGTGCCAGGAGTGATCCCTGAGCACAGCACCAAGAAAGAGTAAGTCCCAAGCACTGTGGAGGGAGGCGTAAAATAATAACCCAAGGCAGCGTTTCGGGAGTGTCTGCGTGACACAAGCCCACCGCCACCCGCACAGCCTCCACAGCCCGCTACAATCCGTGCCGCGTTTTCTCTCCACTTCCCCCCTCTCGAGTGCCTCGGTAGTCGGAACCCCGGCACCACACAGGCTCTGAGCACTGCCCAGGCCTCTCCCCAGCAGAGCCAGCAGCACCTACTGGCCGCCACCAGGAGTGGCCCCTACCTCAAAACAGTAGGACACAAAAGGCTGTGGCCTCCAGCCACTGGGAAATCTCCTTCCCGGAGCCCAGTGAATGTCAGCACACTGACGGCCAGAGGACGGCGTGGCTCAGCCATCTCACCTCATGCGCGGGACGGAGCCGAGTCCACACCACCGTCGGCCGGCCGACAGTGGCCACGTCCGTAAAGCCCCCACTGCGCTCCCCCCACTGCCACCTCAGTCCTCTCGGGCGCTCAAACTCTCATCAAGGAATGACTGCGGGGCTGGAGCGATAACACAGTGGGGAGGGCGTTTGCCTTGCACGCGGCCGACCCGAGTTCGAATCCCAACAATCCCATATGGTCCCCTGAGCACCGCCAGGGGTAATTCCTGAGTGCATGAGCCAGGAGTAAGCCCTGTGCATCACCGGGTGTGACCCGAAAAGCAAAACAACATTTTGTGTTAAATTAAGCCTGCTTAGTTCTAACAAAATAACACCATTAAATAAGTGTTGCTGATTAAACTGTAAGAGTTCTGTGGGTTTTCTGGGGGGCTTGGGGGGGTCACTGCCTACCACCCATAACCTTATCCTCTTTTTCTTTCTTGCTTTGCTCTTGCTTTTGTTTTTGTCTTTGGGTCACGCCTGGAGATGCTCACGGGTGACTCTCGACAGCGCTCAGGGGACCGTATGGGATGCCAAGCATCGAACCCAGACCGGCACGTGCAAGGCAAGGTCCCCGCCCGTTACACGATCGCGCCAACACTAACTGTACCATGTTTTGTTACTACCCTAGGATACAGGTGCACATTCTTTTTTCTTTTGCTTTTTGGGTCACACCCAGCAATGCTCAGGGGTTACTCCTGGCTTTGCACTCAGGAATTCCTCCTGGCGGTGCTTGGGGGACCCTATGGGATGCCGGGGATCGAACCCGGGTCGGCCGCATGCAAGGCAAACGCCCTTCCCGCTGTGCTCTCACTCCGGCCCCTAGGTGCACACTCTTCAGGGACACACCAATAACATCCATGCAAGGCCAGCTCGGGATCCCCCTACACGCGGAGTTTGAAACCAGCCTTGAGAAGCGGCTGGCTGGTCACGTGGCCACAGAATGCCCGGCTCGTGGGGGTGACCCCGGTGCCCTCTGCTGAGACAGTCCAGCGGGAGCCCCAGGGCAGCGGACCGCAGGACTGACACGGCCCGCGGACAGGCCCAAGGACGCGCCCGCATGCGGTGGCGTCACGGGCAGCACCGGAGGTGGCTCACCGGAGCGCAGGGCGGGGACTGACGGATCCACTCAGACGCGAGGAAACACAGAAGGGTGACGACCAGCGCCCATGCGGGCCCCAGCCCTGCCCGCGGTGCTCACGCCCGGCCACGGAGGACTGGAGGTGACCTGCGGCTCAGGGGTCTGCAGAGCGACCAGACCGCGGTGACTGACCCTCGGCGCATGTGGGGCTCACACCTGCGCGGTGCAAGACAAAGGCGGGCCCCAGGAGCCCCCGCCAGGCCCACGGGTCAACCTGTCTTGCCGGGGGTCACCCCCAGTCGTGCTCAGGAGGCCCAGGGAACTGTGGGCTGAACATGGCCTCCCACGTGCCAACACGTGCTCGATCCCTCCCAACAGAAGAGCACTTCTCTCTCTCGGTCCGCTGAACACACAAAGAGCGAGTGTGTCGGGAAAACACTGATGGGAGACGAGAGCTACACGGCGCAGGGGCGGGGCCGGGGCTGCACAGTGCAGGGGCGGGGCCGGGGCTGCACAGTGCAGGGGTAGGGCCGGAGCCGTACAGTGCAGGGGTGGGGCTGTACAGTGCAGGGGTGGGGCCGGGGCTGTACAGTGCAGGGGTGGGGCCGGGGCTGTACAGTGCAGGGGTGGGGCCGGGGCTGTACAGTGCAGGGGTGGGGCCGGGGCTGTACAGTGCAGGGGTGGGGCCGGGGCTGTACAGTGCAGGGGTGGGGCCGGGGCTGTACAGTGCAGGGGTAGGGCCGGGGCTGTACAGTGCAGGGGTGGGGCCGGGGCTGTACAGTGCAGGGGTAGGGCCGGGCTGTACAGCGCAGGGGTAGGGCCGGGGCTACACAGTGCAGGGGTAGGGCTCTTGCCGTGCACGCGTCCACCCCAGGTTCGATGCCCAGCACCCCATACAACCCGTACCAGAAACGATTCCTGAGCACAGAGCCAGGAGTGAGCCCTGGGCAGAGCAGCTGTGGCCCAACCTCGAATAATTTCCAAGGGCCCAGAGCAACAGCACAGAGGGCAGGGCACCTGCCTGCACACGGCCAACCTGGGTGTGACCTCCGGCACTGCAGATCCCCCAGGGACCAGCAGCTGTAACTCCTGAGTGCAGAACCAGGAGTAACTTACCCCTGAGCATTGCCAGCTGCGACCCAAAAAGCATGAATAAATAAATAAATAAAATCCAAATACATTGGGGGGTCAGAGCATTAGCATAGTGGGTAAGGGACATGGTGGGTCCTGGTTCGACCCCCGGAGCTCACCGGGAGTGATCCCTGAGCAGAGCCAGGAATAAGTCCCGGGCACTGCCGGCTATGGCCCCAAAACAAAGGACTAATAATGGTGCCATTATTTTATTTTTCTGCCAGCTGCTTTAATATCTGCCTTAATAGGAGGCAGCTGGGTTCTCGTATCTGTTTCCTTTCAATTTGCTCCAATACGATGCTTTGGTTGCAGACTCTGAAGGAATCCAGCCCCCAACTCTTAGCTGCAAAGGGAGAAGTTCACGGGCAGCCGTGAGGCTATTTGCGGGTATCACTTGGTATTACTCCGAAAATGTCCTATGGGGAAGATGGCTAGTTCAGCCCGCAATTCAGCCCCCAGCCTTCCCCCCCCCACACACCAGCATTCCTGGGGAAACACACCAGTGTCCGGGCTGGGGAACAGCACAGCGGGGCGGAAACCTGACTGGCACGCGGCTGACCCGGGTTCGATCCCCGGCATCCCATACGGTGGCCTGAGCCCGCCAGGAGCAAGGCCTGAGCCCAGAGCCGGGAACAACCACGGGGCATGCTGAGTGTGGCCGAGGCCAAACGCCAAAGGGGGGAAAAACAATGCAAAGGGCCTACAAAAAACTGTCTTGCAACGAAAGGACAAGCAACACGAAGAACAGTTAATGGGGACACCAGGACTCCAACTCGGAGCCGGCCACCCTAGGGGCCAAATGCCAGGGTTCGTCTCTGAGCCACGGCAGGAAAACAGTGAAGAGGATGCGGATCCCCGGCCTCCCTCAGGGTCCCCTGAGCACCGAGCCAGGAGCACTGAGCACTGCTGGGTGTGGGCCAAAGAGCAAAACTAGAGCTTCATGCCTGGCAGGCCAGATGTGTAACACCCCACTCGACCCCCAGAGTCAAAGAACCGAAGTGAGTCCGGGGACCTTCTGACGGAACACACACACTCCTGAGTGACGGTCCACACGTCCCACCCAGACGACCTGCACAATGCCCGCAGGGAAGTCTCGAGCTTCCAACGCCACCTGGAGGCCCTGGAAGCCGGAGCTGCGGGGAGTCCGGAAAGTGCTCGGCCTGGTGGGGCCCTGTGCAAGGGCAGGCAGCTTCGCTAGAGGGCGCAAACGAGCAAGGCAAGACAGAGGAGCACTGTGGGCCTGAGCCCGCCCTGCAGTGAGTACTCCCAGGATCCCAGAGCACAGCCTCTCGCTTCGCCCCTGCTGTGGGAACTGCAGGGCTTTTCCTTTCTCAGAGCTGCATCGTATTCCACCGCATAGAGAGACAGCTTCCTGACCCGGGCATCTGTAGTCGGGCATCTGAGTTGTCTCCCTTAACTAAGTAAGTGCTGGAATAAACACAGGCGCGCATCGACCCGGAAACGTTAAGTCTCATCTCAGGAGCTCACTGGGAATTCAGCTGTGTGACCACTAGAATTATTTCCCTGCAATTCTTGACCAACAAGATCGGCGGGGAGGGGACCGAGGGTTACGAAACGGGCTGGGACATGCCTTCTGTGTAGCCATCTAGGTCGAAAGCTGGAATCATCCCGTCCCCAGCAGACTCCCTGGGATGAGCGGCTCACCCTTTACCCCAGAGGGTGAAGAGCGGGCGTCCACCCATCAGCAGCTGGGGCGAGTCTCTCCTAGGTACACACATACTGGACAGCGAGGTTATGAAGGAGCACCCCATACAAAAATACCAACTGGGTGCTGTACAACCCAACTTAACCCTGCCACTACCCAGAGGGCATCTGGGCTCCGGTCGGTCCCACCCCACAAACGCCATCTCCAACTGTCCCGGGGCTGCCCGCAGGCCTAATCCTATGTCCCCCCTCCTCCCCCCTTGGCTTACTTGTCAGAGCAGCTTGCAGAAGGTGGGGGGAGGGGCCGCTCAGCAGGGCAGAGGTCTGAGACCCTCCATCACCCGGGATCACCCGGCTGCTTCCCAGCAACACCCCCCTCCCCGGGCGCTTCCCCTCACAAGCACAGAGTTTCAGGTGCGGTCTCTCGTGGATATCCAGACGCCTTCATCCCTGGCCAGCGCCAAGAGCTCCTGTCAAAGGGGCTGGAGCGATAGCACAGCAGGGAGGGCGTTTGCCTTGCACGCGGCCAACCCGGGTTCGATTCCCAGTATCCCATATGGTCCCCTGAGCACCGCCAGGAGTAATTCCTGAGTGCATGAGCCAGGAGTAACCCCTGTGCATCGCCGGGTGTGACCCGAAAAGCAAAAAAAAAAAAAGAGCTCCTGTCAAAGCCAGAGGTCCCAGCACGGCCCAAGGCCCTCCAGGGTGCAGTCTTGAGGAGAAACACAGAAGGGCCTTCTCCTGGAGGGCAGGAAGACCGCGAGCCCGTGTCCTGCGCACTACCCAGCAAGTGGGACTCGACCCTTAAGAAATATTTTCTTGGGCTGGAGAGATGGTCCAGGCGGTGGGACACTTGCCCTGCCCGAGGCCAGGCCCGAATTGAAGCCCGGCAAGGTCAGTGGCTCCTAGAACCGGGCGGGACCCGGAGGGGCTGCAGGAGGGGCTGCACGGCGGGTGGGCCCCAGGCCCCAGAATACCAAACCCAAACTGGAATGTTTCCCAGACCAACTCCGGCGGAGCCTCGGGCAAACACATTCTCCAAAATGCCCCAAGTGCGTACTGTGGAGGGGGGAAAGTCACTTCCTCACAGCCCCTCCTGTCCGAGCACTGCTTCTCTTCAAAAGGTCCTCTGGGGGGGCTGGAGCCACAGCGCAGCGGGGAGGGCGTCTGCCTTGCACGCGGCAGACCGAGGTTCAAGCCCCAGCATCCCACATGGTCCCCCGAGCACCGCCAGGAGGGATTCCTGAGTGCAGAGCCAGCAGGAACCCTGTGCATCTTCGGGTGTGACCCAAGGAGTTCTCTAGGCACGCCTCCCTGACCTACTGACCCAAAAACCCTTCCCATGGCAACACCTGCAGAATCACTCTGCAAACACACTCGTACATGCGAGGACGGGGTGCAGGGCCAGAGTACCCCGTCCTGTCCCGCCAGCCCCAAAGCCCTTTCCTTGCGTTACCTCCCTCGCTCCCGCTTTCCCAAGCCGGCCGCAACACCAGGACATTCAGCCAGCCGGGAGCCGGACACTGTAGGCCCCGATCACGCGTAACTGCAAACCACAGACCCTTAATAAAAACACAGTTTAGGGGCTGAGCGATAGTACCGCGGGGAGGGTGCTGGCCTGCACACAGCTGACCAGGTCTCCATCCCGCAAGTCCACCACAGAGCCAGGAGTCAGCCCTGGGCACTGCCCGCCCCCCCCCCACAAAGACCAAAAACACGACCAAGACTTATTTTTTGGGTCACCCGGTGATGCACAGGGGTTACTCCTGGCTCTGCACTCAGGAATTACTCCTGGAGGTGCTCAGGGGACCTTATGGGATGCTGGGAATCGAACCCGGTTCGGCCGCGTGCAAAGCAAACACCCTACCTGCTGTGCTATCGCTCCAGCCCCACAACCAAGATTTTTATAACAGCACAGAGCAAAGCTCACGGGCAGGAACAGAGAGTACAGTCATGCACAGCACCCGAAGAACTGTTATTCACTCAGCAGAAATTAGTAGCTGCTTCTAAGGAGACGTCCTGGGACGAAGTGAGAGGACAACCGGGCAGAGTGGACGTCGGATGCAGAGAAATTCTACCAGTAACAGCCGGGAGTCTCAGGGCCTGGCCTGGCTTCCTTTCTTCTTAGGCTCGAGGGTCCTGGAACGGCCAAGGTAGTACAGAGGCAGAGTGTGTGCCTTGCGTGCTCCTGCCCCGGGTTCGACGCCTGGCTCCCCATGTGGTCCCTTGAGCACTGCCAGGAGTCGGGACCCTGGGTCCTCAACCAGCATCACAAAGGTTTGACAGCAGATACTCATTCCTAGCCACGACGGACAAAAGCGTTTCTCCAGCTCTGCCACACAGGGGGCGGGCAGCGGCACTGCGCCAGGGCGTTTGCCTCTCGAGATGTCTAGGCTCAGGGGGCTGGAGCGATAGCACAGCGGGGAGGGCGTTTGCCTTGCAAGCAACTGACCCGGGTTCAATCCCCGGCATCCCATAGGGTCCCCCGAGCACCGCCAGGAGTAATTCCTGAGCGCAGAGCCAGGAACAACCTGAGCATTGCTGGGTGTGACCCAAAAAGGGGGAAAAAAAAAAATTTCTAGGTTCAGATCCCTAATTCACATCTCTAAATTTCTGTCAGTAAAACTATTTTGCTTCACTGGGGCTGGAGTGATAGCACAGCGGGGAGGGCGTTTGCCTTGCACGTGACTGACCCGGGTTCGATTCCCAGCATCCCATATAGTCCCCTGAGCACCGCCAGGGGTAATTCCTGAGTGCAGAGCCAGGAGTAACGCCTGTGCATCGCCGGGTGTGTGACCCAAATAGCAAAAAAAAAACAAAAAACAAAACTATTTTGCTTCACCAAAAGAAAATTAAAGTGATGCGACAGAGAGGGTCCGGGAGACACAAAGGAGACGTGTCGGCGTGTCCCCGTGCCCGCGGGCTGGCGGGGGAGGGGAGAGACGCCGGTTTCTGGCACTCCAGACCCAAAGGTGGTGAGGAGAGTCCGGGCAGACAGAGAAGCTCCGGCAAACTTCCTGGGTACGAGAAGCCGCATTCAGAGAGTGCAAGAGGGTCCTCTCGGGACCCTGGCTCCGGCCCCTCCCTGGCAGATTTCAATGGAAATTATCTCGCTTCAAAAAAAAAAAATCTAATTGGTGGGAGGGGGCAGCCAAGAAGAAACCTGTCACTCCTGGACTATAGAGGGAAACTGAAAACAACGGTCGCTGGCGGCTGGAGGGACCGTCCAGCGGGCGGGCGCCTGGCGGGCACACAGCTGACCTGGCTGGATCCATAGCACCCCGGAGGGTCCCCGAGCACCACCAGGAGTAATTCCCGGTGCAGAGCCGGGAGCAATCGTGAGCATCGCCAGGTGTGTCCCAAAAATGCCAAAAACAACAACAACAACAAGATGGTTGTGGTGGTAACTTAGTCAGGCAAGAGAGATTTGCTTGAGGAAATGTTAAGTCTGACGTATTTATTATACACGATACACTGAAGTCATCTTTTGTAATTAAAACAATAGCAACTTCTCTGTACTGAAATCTAGGCCCAAGATTGCTTTTATGGTCTCAATTATCCCTTGAAAAAATAAGCCTTTCTGGGGGCTGGAGTGATAGCACAGCGGGTAGGGCGTTTGCCTTGCACGCGGCCAACCCGGGTTCGATTCCCAGCATCCCATATGGTCCCCTGAGCACCGCCAGGGGTAATTCCTGAGTGCAGAGCCAGGAGTGACCCTTGTGCATCGCCAGGTGTGACCCAAAAAGCAAAAAAAAAAAAAAAAAAAAAAAAAAATAAGCCTTTCTCACTGCCACATGAAAAGCTGTGTATCTTCAAACACTGGCCTGCAAAGAGCACTGTCCGTGAGCACTCCGCGCCTCTCACGGCGGCTCCCCTGGGGGCCCCGACACACACAACCCTAAGGAACAGCATCCTTCTCTCCGACACTCTGCAACCACAGCACCTAGCTTTGGTAACAACTGATGAACTCGAGAATTAAGAATTCCTTTCAGGGCGGGACCACCCCGCGTGAAGCTGCTGCCCTCGCTCGTGGCTGGCGCAGCACACGAGCCCCGGGCCCCCGCAGAAAGAGCCGAGCAAAGAGCCAAGAGGGGGCCCCAGCACCCCAGTGACCCAAAAACCTAAAAAAAAACCTCCTTGTGTACAAACGAACTGAATTTAAACCCTACGTACACTTCCCGTATCAACTTACTTAACATGGTCTATAAACACCATCAGAAATACAGGCCGAGAAGGAAGTCACTTACAGTACACACCTGACCAGAACTTGAACCCAGACCACAGACAACCTGCAACTCAGTAACCGCCCGGTCCCACAGTGAGCACAGGCTTGAACCAAGAAAAAGAAATTACTTAGTTTACAAACAGCCAGGAAGCTCAAGGCGGCCAACACTCATCACCTGGGAAATACAACTCCGCCACCAAAGAGGAGCACTCACTGAGGGCCTCAGGAGAGGAGGAGCACTCTCTGAGGGCCACAGGGGAGGAGGAGCACTCTCTGAGGGCCACAGGGGAGGAGGAGCATTCACTGAGGGCCACAGGGGAAGAGGAGCACTCTCTGAGGGCCACAGGGGAGGAGGAGCATTCACTGAAGGCCACAAGGGAGGAGGAGCACACACCAAGGCCACAGGGGAGGAGGAGCACTCACGGAGGGCCACAGGAGGAGGAGCACTCACCAAGGCCTCAGGAGAGGAGCACTCACCAAGGCCTCAGGGGAGGAGGAGCACTCACCAAGGCCACAGGAGAGGAGCACTCACCAAGGCCACAGGGGAGGAGAGGGGAGGAGGAGCACTCACTGAGGGTCACAGGGGAGGAGGAACATTCACTGAAGGCCACAGGGGAGGAGGAGCACTCACTGAGGGCCACAGGGGAGGAGGAGCACTCACTGAGGGCCACAGGGGAGGAGCACTCCCCAAGCACACAGGCGAGGCGGAGCATCGCGGAGGGCCAGAGAGGGCGGGACACCAGCGCCCAGGCAGCCTCCGCAGAACCAGACATGGATGGGAACGGCTGAGCCCTTGGGAAACGCGGGCACTTTCTTATGAAGTTAAATCAATATTTATACGTGACTCAGCAACCCTGCTACAACGTACCCCAGAAAGCAAAGGCCGTGTCCCCAGCAGGCCGCCGCGGGCTGCACCAGCGTCCCGGGAGAGAGGGAGAGACCAGCCCGCGCGTGCTGACCCGGTGACACCGGTGACACGGGAGTGGCAGATGGCCGCAGGGCACCTGCAATCAGGGGCCAGAGCCCAGGTCTGAGCCCCGGCCCCACAGACGGTCCCCCGGCCCCACCAAGTGTCCCCTGAGCAAAGTCAGGCGAACTCTGAGCACCCGGCGTGGCCACCACCCCGAAACACACGAAGGACCAAGCGGGAGGCGAGGGACTCAGCAAGGGTCCGGGGCATCTCCTGGGTGGCGTGCCCTGCCCAAGGGGGCCCGGCCTGGGCACCGCCCGCCTTCCCGCTCCCGCGCCTTCCTCTACATCAAGGAGTGGTCCAACGGCAAGCGTATCAGCACAACTGTCTTAGAAGTCTATCCGCCACCTCCTGAGAGTCCACTGGGTCCACTAGCCGACGCTCACCTCGTTTAAAAGAACGAGGCATCAGTGATGAACCTGGCGTCAGCACTTACCTCATTACTCCAGTAGGACTGGCGGCTAACCAGACGCCTTTCAGCGCAGCCCCTTCTCTTTCAAATGCTCTCTCCGATTTTGTAGAAGGATCATACGTAAGTATTTTGCTTTTTGGGTGACACCCAGATGTTCGGGGATTACTCCTGGCAGTGCTGGGGGGACCACACGGGAATCCGGGGGTTGAACCCGGGTCTGCCAACGTGCAAGGCAAGCGCCCTTCCTGCCGTACTGTGGCTCCGGCCCCAGGACCACCAACACCGGCATGAAGTTCAACAGAGCAGACACAACACGCCAGGCAGCTCGGGGACCCTACAGGTGTCAGGGCTGAGGCCTCGGGCTCTGCCCGACAATACTCTTCTGTGACCTCTTCTCTCAGAGGGGACAACACCTTCTAAAATCCCTCTCGAACACAACCCCCTGCTCTGCAACGTCCTCTGCTGAGCCCTTCCCCTGGCCCCTGCGTCCCTACTATTCCTCTCACTGATCCCTAGCAGACACCCATTCTCGGCGAGCACGGGGGAAAGGGCAGTAGGAAAAGGAGAGTCTGTCTTCGGGCCCTTGCAGTGACGGGGTGATGGATACGCAGCCGTTACAACGCTCCTTGATGCAGAGTCCAAGTCAAGCGGTGTGTGAGTATAACCGGAGTCGGCTGGGCAGGAGAGACCCCTGGAAGGTGAAGTGCATCCTCAGAGGGATCGGGAAGCGTGACTTCCTGACGCTGGCTGCTCCCTCTCCTGGCCCTCTCCCCCAGAAATCTCCCTGACGCACAGGTGTTCCCCGCTGTGCAGGCATAAACCCTTCATCCACTTCTGAGTGTCCCCAGTGTACCCCAGGATCCGTCCTCACTGGGTTCCGAAAAGCTGATCGATTTTCCTCCCTTTCTTTGGGCCAGGACTCATGCGCCTTTCTTGAGAATGTGACCTCAAAGGACGGAAAAGATTCTGGGAAACCCACCAGTGGCCCACGGGCCGGCTTTCTGGGGGGATGAGGGGGGACGCCCAGTGGCGTTCAGGGGACCATACAGGGGTGCTGGGGATTACCCCGCGGCTGCTGCGGGCAAGCGCTCCACTCACAGGGCTGGCCCTTCAGCCCCGACCTAGGCCACAGTTTTTAAACAGCCAACACAAAGCCAATCGCTACCACAAATCCACGCAAGGTAAAACAGGCATTTAAGTATTTAAGCATATTCTTACCTACACTAAATCAATTGTTCACAATCACTGCTTCTTACACTGACTAAATACACTCTCAATCCAGCCACAAACAGAACAAAAAAATTTAAGCCAATTTCCCAAGACTTTTAAAAGGACTGGAGCAAGCACCAAGAATCAAGAGCAAATACAAAAGACACAAGATGGGGGGGGAAGGAGAGAATGAGAATTTCTCATCCTACAAGATCCAAATGTCTGCCCCAAATTCTCATCTAGCTCATTCACAGCATCAATATTATGAATACAGCTTTTCAATCTTTAATGAAGGGCAATATAAATGTAAACACTGACCATCTCCACCCGTGGAAAGGCACCACAAATTATGTCTAGTACTTTGTGCATGGCCTTTCTTTGTCTCCATTTTTATGAGACCTTAGAGTAAGGTACATATCAGATCATCGGAACAATGATAATCAAGAAAGAGTGCCTGTGTGCCTGAATCCCTAGCTTTCAATCTATTCACTTTCCACAAAAACTGAAATTTAAGATGCAATTTTGCGTGGTGCTTAAGCGCCCAAGGCGGTTAAGTATTACACTCACCGACCACCAACTCACCACCAGAAAAACGATCAGGAACTCTTATTCTCCAGCACTAACGTTCTACCTCCCCCTAACTTCTGAGGCCACGCGAAGGGTGTTATTCACTTAATATAACTTAATGACCTTGCACTTTCTTGGAAACAAATAATCAATACGGAGCCGGGAGGAGCACACTTGGTTCTGCATCTTGGTCACAGTTTCTCCTGTCCCTGGAGGAGCGGGGATCACTCCACACCACCCCCCAGAAGTACGTGAAATCCCGTGCAAGGGTGACAGCGAGTGTGCCTGATGATTTCAATGTTTCCTATCATACTAAAACGCCACCGGAGGACATCGATGCCCTTTGAAACCTTGGAGCGTAAACTCGCAGCCACACTCTGCGAATTCCAAAGTCGGGTTTTTTTCATTGCCCAATGCCGGTTCCCGGCCTGCTCGGCCGGCGCTGAACAAAGGAAGTTTAGCTCCCACCCGGGAGCGCACACGGTGCCTTTCCCGTGCCTTTCCCGGGACCACCGTCCCCCCCACGCCGGCCCGGGTCTGTGTCGCCAGGGCCATTGTTCGCGCAGCCCAAGTCCAGTTAGGAAGAAACTGCTAAGCCCGCGGCCGCCGCGCTCTGCGTGCCAGGCGCTTTCTCTTCCTCCCCGACTTCCCCGTCTCCTCCCCGCGCGCCCCGGGGGGCCCGGGGGAAAACACTCGGGGGGACGGTGGCTTTCGTGCGTGAGCACCTGTCGCCCGGCTCGGACGCGCGGCACCAGTTGGCCCGAACCGCTAGACAGCCCGTTTCTGTATCGCGCTTTGCTTTTTTTGTCTTTTGTTTTGTTTTGCTCGGGTGAGATCGCGGTCCTTTGCCGAGTGGAAACTCGTGGGCGCGAGTTCCCCAAGCTGTCCCCTGCTGGGTTTCCGCCCCGTCCCCCGAAACCAGACGCGGGCGGAGGGGCGCAGACTTTGGGGCGGTAGGGGGGGAGCCGGGGGAGGGGGGGGCCGCCGAGCTGCCCGCGAGCCCCCCACCCCGCGCCTGGCCCGAGCCGCTCGCCCCTTCCCGCAACTTCCCATCAAGTCGGCGCGGGCGGCCGGGGGCGGGGAGCGCGGGGGGTCCCGCGACGGGCGCCCCCCGCCCCGCGCCCCCGAGCCGCGCGCGTCCTTTGTCTGAGTGGCACTCGGCGCCGGGGTCCCGGCAACTTGCGCGCGTCCCGCGTCCCCCGCGCCGCCGGCCGCCCCGCACCCGCACAAAGGAGCCCCGGGCTCTGCCGGCCGGCGCGCCCCGACTCTCCGGGGGGCCCCCCAGCCCGTGCCGGCGCCTCGGAAGGGGCGGCCACGCGGGACGACCCCCCCCCGCCGCCGCCCGCCGGGCGCGGGGCGGGGGCGCGGGGGCGCGAGCGCGCGGACCCCCACGCCCCCCGCTCCCCGGCCGCGGCTGGGGGGGGTCTCCCCGCCGCCCACGCCGCCGCCGCCGCCCCGGGAGCGCCCGCGCGGGGCGAGACCCCGAGCGGGGACGTCCCGGCGCCCGCGCCGCCGCCCCGGCTCCGGAGCCCCGCGGCCCGCCGGGCCCGCCAGCGGCGCGTTACCTGCGCGCCCCGCGCCCCGGCCGCGCCGCTCCCGCGCGCCGTCCCCGCCGCCAACGCCGCCGCCGCCGCCGCCGCCGGGGCTCCGCCGCCTTCTGCGTCCCGGCGGGTGTCGGACGCTCCCGGACCGAGCGCCAAAGCCGACAGCCCAATCGCCATCGCTTTTATTTGGCCCCCCCGGTGCATCCAAGCGCCGCCCCGATTGGCGGGACGCGCCGCGCGCTCGGGCCAATCACGGCGCCCGCCGGCCCGGGCCGCGCCGCGCCGAGCCGGCCCCGCGCACACGCGCCCGCGGGACGCGGCCGGGCCGGGCCAGGCAAGCGCGCGCGTGCGCCGGCGGCCGCCGCCAGCCCGGCCCTTTGTTCTCGCGCGGGACGCCGGGCGCGGGGCCGGCGGGCGCGGGGGCGGCGGGCGCGGGGCCGGGCGCGGGGCGGCGGGGGCGGTGGGGGCGGCGGGCGCGGGGCGGCGGGGACCCGCGCGCGGGGCCGGGGAGGCGGGGCCCGGGCGGGCGGCGCGCGCGCGGCGCTTGGCGGGAACAGCCGCCGGCCAGTTCGCGGGCCGGAGGGGCGGGGCGGGGCCCGAGGCCGAGTTTGAATCAGTTCAAAACTCGGAGGAGGTAACGGCTGCAACGGCCCGGGCCCGGGGGCGGCGGCGGCGACGGCGGCGGGCAGCGTGCGCGCCGCGACCCTCCGTCCCGGCCGGACCCGCGGGCCCCGCGTGCGGGGAGCCGAGCACGTGTCCGCGCGGGGCCCCGGTGTGCGGTCAGCCCGTGCGCACGCCGCGCGGGGCCCGGGGACGGGGCTCACTGCCTTAGCTGGCCGGGAGGAGAGTGGTTCCACTCCGGGTACCGGACAGACCCGGGATTCCGCAGTCCAGAGCCGGGGGAGGGGCTGGAAACTTAGCTCCGCGGACCGAGTGCTAGGACCCGGGCTCCAGCCCCGGCACCCCTCCCCAGCAGCGCCAGGTGCAAGCCCCCCAAGATCCCGAACGCTGGGAGAAAAAAGGCCAACTCTGCAATGGTGCTTTATAAAAAATGCGTTTTTTATAGTTTTAAGTCACACTTTCTTCATTGACTTTTTTGACGCATGATTTTTTTTCCACTTTTACTAAATCACACCCCCCGCCCCTGCTCCCTTGCTCGGAGCAGCGTTGGGAGAGCACGCGCAAGGAAGCTGGGGGCCGCGAAGCCCCTGGTGCTTGGACGGCGCAGAGCTTTTCATGCTGGGCCACCGGACAGCCCTGCGCATAAAGCGCGCCTAGGAACGGTGGGAAGAGGGCTGGGTCTCTAGGCTGTGCGTCCGGATGTGCCAGAAATGAGGCCGGCCCTCCTCACCGGCTAGCACGGAGTCTGCGCGTCTCCACCTGGGCACCCGGCAGGCCCCCTGCTCTTCCTCCGAAACTCTGACTCAGGCCTCCGGTGCAAGGGCCCAGGACATGGTGCTGGCGTGGGGAGCCTCCAGGACCCCCCCCCCACCCCGTGTTCAGAGAACCCAGCGGGGCAGGGGGCAGACCCGGAGCTTCGCGCCCCCCCCCCCAGGGAAAATCAAGGCGATGGAATTGGCTGAGGTGACTGGAGAGCGGCTCTTATTCATCAATTTCTAAAACTCTCCGGCATAGGACTGGACCGATACAGCACAGCAGGCCGGGCACTGGACTGGTACATGGATGACCCAGGTTCAACCCCAGGCATCCGTGTGGTTCCCTTGGGAGTGATTCCTGAGTGCTGAGCCACGGGGTGACCCCGGGCATTGCCAGGAATGCCCCTTCCCCACCCCTCAAAAAAAAAAAACTTTAAAAAATGGAGAATTGAGGAGCTGGAGCGATAGCACAGCGGGTAGGGCGTTTGCCTTGCACGCAGCCGACCCGGGTTCTAATCCCAGCATCCCATATGGTCCCCTGAGCACCGCCAGGGGTAGTTCCTGAATGCAGAGCCAGAAATAACCCCTGTGCATCGCCAGGTGTGACCAAAAAAACAAAACAAAACAAAAAAAATGGAGAGTTGAACTAGGAATGAGAAACAGCAGCTCTTCTTAATCCATTGCCCTTCCCCTAGCCCAGGGCCTAGCAGGACATGCCCTCCGGGTTCCCCCGGGGGAATAGGAGAAAGTCAGTTTTCTCTGGAGAACTTTCCCTCCCTTGCCAGGGATTTGCAGATTTGCAGCACCGCAGTCACTGATGGAGTGGGCGTTGGACCAGCACTTGGGGAAGCATGGGCCGAGGGAGATGCTGGCTGGGAGAGGGCCAGGAGGCCACTGGCCCTCGCAGTGGGGAGAGAGAGACATGACGCAGATCAAATTCGACAGCGCGTGAAATGCAGATGAACGAGATGGGGGAAGAGGCAGGCAGGAGGGAAGCCCGGAGTCAGAGGTGAGGGCTGGAGGATATTACAGCGGGTGGGGTTGGTCTTTGCCTTGCATGTGGCACACCCAGTTTTGATCCCTCAGTAATTCTTGAGTGCAGACAGAAGTAACCCCTGAGCATCTAGGAGTGACAACCCCCCCAAAAAAAAAAAAAAAACGCAAAGTAGGAACAGCCTGCTTGGGGAAAGAGAGCCAAAGGGTGGGGGGTGGCAGTAGGGGGTGCTGGGGTCCTGATGAGCGGCCATATCTGCAGACACAAAGGGTCGTAGACCAGCAATACAAAGACCCCATGTGAGGGACAAAGGCTTCAAGAAAAAGGGAAGTCGTGGGCTGCAGAGACAGTACAGCACTTGCCTTGCACACAGCCAGCCCAGGTTCGATCCCCGGCTCCCATACAGTCCCCCCAAACCCCACCAAGAGCGAACGCAGACAGTGCTAGTACAGAGCCAAGGTACAGCCGATAAAGTGCTCCCCTGGCCCGTGTTTGGTCCCCAGCATCCTCTAGGGTCCCCCAATCCCTCCAGGAGTGACTCAGCTGACGGCAGACCCAGGAGTCTAAGCACAGCAAGGTGTGGCCCAAGACCAAACAAAAGTTTTTTTTAAAAAGGGTCGTGCACAGAGCCAGGAACAAATCCTGAGCACAGCCAAGTGTGGCTCAAAAATTTTGCTCGAGCAGGCACCAGTAACATCTCCATCGTGAGACTTGTTACTGTTTTTGGCATATCGAATACGCCATGGGAAGCTTGCCAGGCTCTGCCGTGTGGACAGGATACTCTTGGTAGCTTGTCAGGCTCTCCGAGACGGAGGAATTGAACCCGGGTCAAAAATAACCACCAAAAAAACAGTTGAGTGGCCGGAGCAATAGTACTGCAGTGGGGGGTTGCCTTACACTTGCATGAGGCCAACCGGGGTTTAATCCCCCGCATCCCTGAGCACCACCAGGAATAATTCCTGAGTGCAGAAGCAGTAGCCCCCCACAGTGCTGATGTTCCCGAAGAAACAAGCTGACCTAGACTGTGCATAGAGATACTCGAAAATAATCTTTTAAGTATTAGAATTAGTGAGAGCAGTGAGCAAGGTCATTGGATTACAAAATCCAATTTTCATATGCCAACAATAAACAAAGAGGAAATTAAACTATAAAACAAGCCATCTGCCTTTAAAAAAAAAAAAACATCAAATAGGGGCTGGAGCAATAGCACAGTGGGTAGGGTGTTTGCCTTGCACGCGGCTGACCCAGGTTCGATTCCCAGCATCCCATAGGGTCCCCTGAGCACCGCCAGGAGTAATTCCTGAGTGCAGAGCCAGGAGTAACCCCTGAGCATCGCCAGGTGTGACAAAAAAAAAAAAAAAAAACATCAAATAGCGGAGGCCAGAGAGATCGTATAGTGCTTGCCTTCCACATCACCTACCGGGGTTCAGTCCCTGCCATCTCATACGGCCCCCTTGGCAGAGCGCCCCTGCCGCAGAGCCAGGAGTAATCCCTGAGCATTGCAAATGCTCGGTCCCCAGCATCCTATACGGTTCCCCAATCCCTCCAGGAGTGACTCAGCTGACTGCAGACCCAGGAGTCTAAGCACAGCAAGGTGTGGCCCAAGACCAAAGACCCCAAACAAAAACAAAACAAAAGGTCAAATACCTAGGAATATGTCTGATTTGTAAAATAAGCAAAACCTTGATCAGGCCTGGAACTACCTTGACAGGAGGGTGATGGGAGAGGAGGCCTCAGCCTTGGTTGGCGGGAATGTGGATGGGTCAGACCCCGTGGGAAGCAGCACGGAGATTTCTCCAAAAAGTAAGAATAGCTGGACTGTCGCACTGGTACAAGGTACAAGGACATTGGCTTTGGAGGTGGTTGAACGGAGTCCGTCCCTGGCATCACACACGGTCCCCTGAGTCCCCAGGATGATTCCTGAGAGCAGAGCCAGGAGTCGGCCTGGGCCACCGGCAGGTGTTAACCGAGAAACAAGAATGAACAGAAGAAAAGCCTTGCTTCTCCGGCCTGTGTCCTGCTGTGAGCGAGCGGCTCACCTGTCTCTGTGCTTGTTTAGTTCCACTCGGGAGAAGCCCAGGCTCTCTCTGGAACATACACTTCTCTCTTCCTCTCCTCTCCTATCTTTCTAAGGACACTTAGTTCAATAAAAACGATCTTGGGGCTGGAGCGATAGCACAGCAGGGAGGGCGTTTGCCTTGCATGCGGCCGACCCGGGTTCAAATCCCAGCATCCCATATGGTCCCCTGAGCACCGCCAGGGGTGATTCCTGAGTGCATGAGCCAGGAGTGACCCCTGTGCATTGCTGGGTGTGACCCAAAAAGCAAATAAATAAATAAATAAATAAAAACAATCTTGGGTGGGGCCGGAGCGATAGTACAGTATGACCCAAAAAGAAAAAAAACAAAACTATCCTGGGAAGGCCGGGGATGATAGCCCGGCGGGTTTGCCTTGCACGCAGCCAACCCGGGCTCGATCCCTGTCATCCCAGATGGTCTGTCAAGCACCGCCAGGAATAATTCATGAGTGCAGAGCTAGGAGTAACCCCTGAGCATCTCCGGGCCAGGAAAAGCCCCTAAGCACATGCACGTGTGACCAGAACAAAAACAAAACCAAAACCTCTTGGGGCCAGAGGATAGAGCGTAGAGCAGCAGGTAGGACTCTCGCCTTGCATGCAGCCGACCAGAGTTCAATCCCCCCATCCCAGATAGTTTCTAAATTCAATCCCCGCCCCCCCTCCCCATCCCTGCTAGGAGTGACTCTTGAATGCAGAGCCAAGAGTAAGCCCAGAACACCTCTGGGTATGCCCCCCCACAAAAAAAAATAATAAACTATCCAGCTTCACAAATAAAAACCAAAACAAAGCTGCCAGAGAACCCAGTGGTCTGGTTCTGGGCATCCTCCCCCAAAGCACAAGGTCATCCATTCTGGACCTATGCACACCTATGTTCACTGTGGCATCAGGCGCCATGGCAGGTGATGGAAACCGTCGAAATGTGCAGTGACAGATGTGGTACATAGACACAGGGCATACCTCTCGGCTCTAAGAAAAGACAAAATCTTGGGGCTGGAGACATAGTACAGCAGGTAGGGCGTTTGCCAGGAGTGAGTCCCAAGCACAGAGCCAGGGGTAAGCCCCGAGCACTGCTCAGTGTGTCCAAAAAATAATAATAATAATAGATAAAAGGAAATCGAATCTTGAGCTTTTCAGCAAGAATGAACGTATCCTATTAAGTAAAATAAGCCAGGGGAGAAGAATGAATACTGAATGATCTCACATATCTGAGGTCTGCTCGGAAAAGACAAGCAAGGGTACAGACAACACTGTATCACTGTCATCCGTTGTTCCTCTATTTACTCGAGCGGGCACCAGTAACATTTTTATTCCAGCCCTGAGATTTTAGCAGCCTCTCCTTACTCGTCTTTCCCAATGATTGGAGGCTCTTTCAGGGTCAGGGGAATGAGACCTATCGTTACTGTTTTTGGCATATTGAATATGCCACAGGTAGCTTGCCAGGCTCTGCCCGTGCGGGCGAGATACTCTCGGTGGCTTGCCGGGCTCTCCAAGAGGGGGCAGAGGAATTGAACCCGGGTCAGCTGTGTGCAAGGCCTACCCGCTGTGCTATCGCTCCAGCCCATATATATATGTACTCTATGATTAGTTGCCTACTGTCTGAATTCCATCAATTATGGTGTGGTAATTATGGAAAATGGGTAGGAAGTGTCTTATAATGTGTCTCACAGTCCAGAAGGCGGCTTGGAGCATGGCGGCGGTTGGTTAGTGGAGATCGGCTGCCGGGGCTGGGGGACCTTGGGGTGGGGAGGGCTCTCACCCGCCCCCCACTGGGGCACTCCAAGTAAAAACATCCTAGCACGGAGTCCCACAGACAACAAATGATGACAAATCTTTGGCCTTCGATTGCAGAACTGAGCTTAGCAAGAAGGGGAGCCAACGGAGGGGGAGGAGGCGGAGGTCGAGCAGAAGTCAGCGGTGGGAAAAAAATAAAATAAAAATTTTATAAAAAGACGGTGGGGGTTGGACAGATAGTTGATCAGGGAGGGCGCCCGCCTCGCACTCAGCTGCTGACCCAGGGCCTGACCATATATCCATCCCATGTGGTCCCCCGAGCACCGCCAGGAGGGATTCCTGAGTGCAGAGCCAGCAGTAACCCCTGAGCATCGCCAGGTGTGGCCCAAAAAAAAAAAAAAGCTGCACAGTCAGTGTATGGCCCCCAAACCAAACAAACAAACAAACAAAAGCAGCAGTGGAGAGGTTCGGCATTTGGGAGGGGAGGCGGGCGGGGGGGGGGGGGGGAGGGCGGGCCGCGTTGTGCTGAACTGTCCGACATAAATATGGACATTAACATGGAACCACTATCTAAATAATGAAAACCTTTGATTAAAATTAAACTGTGCTAGACTTATGTCCTGATTTTACAAAACAAAAGTGAGCAACACTGGAAAGACCTGAATGAAGAGAGGGAATGTGATCGACACGATGACACAGTTCCAAAGTCTCAGCAGAGTTTGCGGGGGAGAGTGCGCATGTGTGTGTGTGGCCTGTGTGTACATATGTTTGTAACAAGTTCATTCTAAAGCACACCTGGAAAGGGACTGGAGCGATGGCACAGCGGGGAGGGCATCTGTCTTGCGTTCGGCTGACCCAGGTTCGATCCCCAGCATCCCATACGGTCCCCTGAGCACCGCCAAGAGTAACTCCTGAGTGCAGAGCTAGGGTAACCCCCAAATAGCACTTGGTGTTGCCCAAAAACCAAAGGACTAGTTAATTAGTTATAAAATGAAATTAAAAGGAAGAGGTGGAGGCTGGAATACGGCTCATGAGGTAAAGGGAATGTCGGGCCTGTGGAAGCCCCGGATGAAATCTGCCACCAAATTGTCCTTGAGCACGCCAGGTGTGGTGCCTCTGCTGAACAACAAAACTAACTAATAAAAGAGTGGAAATTATGCTACACAAATTGTATCTCAAAGTTTATTTTAAAAATGCTGGGGCTGGAGCAATAATAGCACAGCGGGTAGGGCGTTTGCCTTGCACACGACCGACCCGGGCTCGATTCCCAGCATCCCATATGATCCTCTGAGGATTCAATTCCCAGCATCCATATGAGCCCTGAGCACTGCCAGAGTAATTCCTGAGTGCAGACCCAGGAGGAACCCCTGAGTATCACTGGGTGTGACCCGAAAAGAAAATTAAAAAGTCGTTTCCTTTACACTTATTGATTATCTACTTTGATCCAAGTCCTGCTTGAGCAGGTCGGGAACAGAGGAAGGAAGAGGAAAGGGAGGATGGTTCCAGAAAAGAGAGAAAGGGAAGGAGGGAAGGAGAGGAGGGGAGGGAAGCTGAGGGTTCATCAACGTCCACCCCGCCCCCCAAACTATTTCCAGGTGTAGCAAAAAAAAAAATGAGGGGCTGGAGCGACAGCACAGTGATCTGGGTTCAATTCCCAGCATCCCATATGGTCCCCTGAGCACCGCCAGGGGTGATTCCTGAGTGCAGAGCCAGGAGTGACTCCTGTGCATTGCCAGGTGTGACCCAAAAAAAAAAGAAAAAAGAAAACGATGAAAAAGAAATTAGAGGGTTTGCCTTCAGGGGCTGTCCAGCCCAGAGACCCGGCCCAGCACCCGCCACAGAGAGGAGGAGGTGCGGCTCCTCTTGCCTGTATCCTCGTCCGGGGCCTCGGGAGCCGTGTGTAGGGGCCAGAAAGACAGTGCAGTGGGTAGGGCATTTCCATGCCTGTGGTTGACGGGGTTCGCTCCTGAGTGTCCTCCAGGGGCAGAGCCAGGCGCGCCTTGTGGCCCCCACCCAAACAGACAAGCAAACAAAACACCCATTTGTCTAGAAAGTGAGGACGCGGCCTCCCGAGGCTCCTGACGCAGACACCCCGGGGTGTGTGGGTGTGTGTGTGGGGGGGTGGATTATGGTCCAACAGCAGGATTCTGGAACCTTCTTCACTGCTGCTCCACACCTGGCCCGGCGTCCTCTCCCACCCATTTTCCGGTCACTCTGTTTTGGGGGCGCACCCAGCATTGCTCGGACAATCCTTTGGTGCTGGGGACGGACCCCAGAACCTCACACACGCCGGGCTTGTGCCGTCCAGCCACCCCAGGCCCTACAGGGCTATGTCCCGCGTGGGTGTGAGCTGCAAGGTCCTTAGCACCCTGTCCCCTGTCCTCCCACACCAGGGCCCGGGGGCAGGTGCCAGGCGCACACCCAGTGCGACATCTGTGGCTGGTGGCAGCTTAGGACTCCAGGCTGGAAGACCACTAAGGCAAAACCCTGTATCACCGTATCACTGTCACTGTGATCCCATTGTTCATCGATTTGCTCGAGTGGGCGCCAGTAATGTCTCTATTCGTCCTAGCCCTGAGATTTTAGCAGTCTCTCTTTACTCATCCTTCCCCAATGGTGCCACATTGGAGGCTCTTTCAGGGTCAGGGGAATGAGACCCATCATTGTCACGGCTTTTGGCATATGAATACGCCACGGGGAGCTTGCCTGGCTCTCAGTAGCTTGCCAGGTTCTCCGAGAGGGAGAACTAGACAATTGGAGGTCTTTGGCTGCCGGGGATCTGCTCAGGGCGGGCAGGGAAACTCAACCCGCACCCCTCCGAGGGGCCCCGGTGAAGACAACCAGGCAGGGGTTGGGAGACTACGGGTTACTCTCTTTTTTGTTTTTTGGTTTTTGTTTTTTTTTTGTCTTTGGGTCACACCCGGCTATGCATAGGGGTTACTCCTGGCTTAATTACTCAGGAATCACTCCTGGCGGTGCTTGGGGGACCATATGGGATGCTGGGAATTGAACCCGGTTGGGCCGCATGCAAGGCAAACGCCCTACCCGCTGTGCTATTGCTCCAGGCCCCTGTGTTGCTCTCTTCTGGGAGCTTTGTTTTATAGTCTCTGGATCTTGGCTGTTCATGAGATTACACAGCACAAATAGGGCAGTTGTGGGTGTGGCTGCCAAGCTACTGGAAACCTGGGGATCTGGGTGGAGGAGGCCCAGTCCCAATCCGAGCAGGCTTGGAGATCATAGCCCAGGGTCCCTCACACTTGGGTTCCTCTACCGGTTCCTTCATGGGTGAGGCTCGTCTGAGCGTGTGGCTAGTACTATACTAGTACCAAAGCCTACAAGAAATTCTGCATTCATACACATACAAAGAAATAACAAGGGGAAATATGCAGGAGGGTTTTGACTACAAAAAATTCTCTTAGAAAGAAGAACTTGCATCAAGACCGTGCATTTATACTTTCTATATTATCCCATTTCCATGCCAGGGTAGCTTCACCACCTGTCCTGGGTCCACCCGAGTCCCACAACAGGACCTCCCCTTTGGGGTGTTAGGAACTACAGCAACTGAAGGCCTGAAGTGATTGTGTAATAGGTAGGCACCCTCCTTACACGCGGCTCACTCCTTGGTGGTCTGTGTGGTCCCCCACGGCTGCCAGGAATGATCCCTGAGCACGGAGCTAGTAGTGAGCTCTGACCACTTTTTTAAAAAGTTTTTTCTTTTTCTTTTTGGGTCACACCTGGCGATGCACAGGGGTTACTCCTAGCTCTGCACTCAGGAATTACCCCTGGCGGTGCTCAGGGGACCATATGGGATGCTGGGAATCGAACTCGGGTCTGCTGCGTTCCAGGCAAATGCCCTCCCCGCTGTGCTATTGCTCCAGCCTCTTAAAAAGCTTTTAAAAGATAAAAAAAAAAATGTAAGGGGAAAGAAAAAAATGTGTTTAAAAGAGAACACAAGCTTGAAGAGGCAGACCCTGGCTGGCTTTCTGGTGGGGGGCACTCATCCAGCAATGCTCAGGAGTGACTCCTGGCAGTGCTCAGGGAGTCAGATGGATGCCAGGCGTGAGTTCCCAAAGCGTGTGGGCGCTGCACGGGGACGCGTGATTCAGTGGCCAAGAGCCGCCTCCCGTCCTCCCCAGGCCTCCCCAGCAGAGAGACAGAGAGACGGGGACCACAGCCTGGTGGTGAAAACGGCCCGTGTGATGCAGAGCCCCGAGCATACTCATGAGCATCTGAAGGGGCCGGGGTGTAGGATGTCACTGCATGTCGTGTGATTCACAGAGGCAAAACATGCCAGCAGAGGCAGTTCTCAGGGGGTTAAAAACTCTAGGAGAAGCTTTGTCTCCCAGGGACATCTATATGGCTTTTCTCTTTCCTTTTAGTCATCATCACTTGTCACTTGTCATCACTTGTCCTCCTGTTGATCTTCGATTTGCTCGAGTCCCTGTCACATGCTACCTGTCGCATGCTAGTGTAGCCCAATGGTATCTGCTCGCTCCAGGAACACAAAGAGCCTCAAGCCGTTGATTCAGGGTTTTGACGAAGAAGTCACTGACCATCTCGTAGGTGGGCAGCCACACGGTCTTTTGACGTCCCGTGGAATCCAGTCGGTGACAGCTCTAGTCCGGCGGTCGTCTCTGAATCGCATTACATGTCTGGCCCATATATATCAAACAATTAAGCAATCAATCAAACAACTAAATCAACTTCTTACCAATACTTGCAGTCGATTGAATACAACACAATAAGAGATAAAGATTCCAAACTTAGTTCCCTGGACTCCAAGGGCAAGTAAGGCTTTTACTGTAAATCCCAGACTAAGTCCTCAGGCCAGTTCAGCCTGTCCTTCCCCAGGGGGTCCTGTCTCTCGAGTCACAACAGCTTGCATCAAGACCATGCATTTATGCTTTCTAGACTGTCCCATTTTAATGCCAAGGTAGCTTTGCCACCTGCCCTGGGTCCATCCCAGTCCCACACCAGGACCTCCCTTTTGGGGTGTTAGGAACTACAGCAACTGAGTCAAGTAATTATGACAGATGCCCAAGAATAGGTATATTTCAAAGTCAATCAACTCCAAATATTAGGAGCATAACATGAAGGCCAGAATCTGGAAACAACCCAAGGGCCCGAGAACAGACGACTGGTTAAAGAAACTTTGGTACATCTACACAATGGAATACTATGCAGCTGTTAGGAGAGATGAAGTCATGAAATTTGCTTATAAATGTATCATGCTAGTATCATGCTAAGTGAAATGAGTCAGAAAGAGAGGGACAGACATAGAAGGACTGCACTCATTTGTGAACTATAAAATAACTTAACACAAGACTGACACCCAAGGACCGTAGATAGAAGGGTCAGGAAGATTGCTCCATAGTTGGAAGCCTGCCTCGGGAGCGGGCAGGGAGAAGGCAGCTGGAATAGAGGAGGGATCACTAAGAAAATGATGGTTGGAGGAATCGGTAGGGATGGGAGAGGTGTGCCGAAAGTAGATAAAGGACCAACCATGATAACCTCTCAGAATCTGCATTGCAAACCATAATGCCCAAAAGTAGAGAGAGAGTATAGGGAATATTGTCTGCCATGGAGGCAGGGGGAGGGTGGGAAAGGTGGGGTATACCGGGGATATTGGTGGTAGGGAATGTGCACTGGTGGAGGGATGGGTGTTTGATCATTGTGTGATTGTAACCCAAACATGAAAGCTTGTAACTATCTCACGGTGAATCAATAATTTTTTTTAAAAAAAAAGGTAAACTCAGGGGATTAGGGATGCTCAAAAGAGCACTGCTAGCTTCTCTGGGAGGAGGAAAAGTGGCAATTCACTGATGCAGCCTGAAACACTTAGGGTTAATATCCAACACCAGGGCTCAAACTCAGGTCGGCTGCGTGCAAGGCAAGCACCCTACGTGCTGTACTGCCTGTAGGGCTGGCGAGTGGCTCGGGGGAGGTTACATCAAATTCCTCCAAATGGTTTGACCTGGAGTTCTCCCTGTACATAAGAGTGAATCCAGGTTGTCCAGGATAACTTTTTTTTTAAAAAATCACATCTTGATTTTATTCCTTTGTTTTTGTTTTGGGGTCATACCTGGTGATGCTCAGGGATTACTCCTGGCTCTACCCTCAGGACTTACTTCTGGTACTCGGGGGAATCATATGGAATGTCGGGGACTGACCCCTGGTCACCGCATGCAAGGCAAACATCCTACGCCCTGCACAATCACTTAGATTCTTACCTTTTCTTTTTTTTTTTTTTTTTTGCTTTATGGGTCACACCCGGCGATGCACAGGGGTTACTCCTGGCTCTGCACTCAGGAATCACCGAGGACCATATGGGATGCTGGGAATAGAACCCGGGTCGGCCTCGTGCAAGGCAAACGCCCTACCCGCTGTGCTATCATTCGGCCCCAAAGGAGTTGCGCCCCTACCCCATTATTTTTTGCCTTCTTTTTGGCTCATACCCTGTGGTGCTCAGGGCTTACTCCTCGCTCTTGACGTCAGTGGGCCCCGTGGGTGGACTGTGAAGCTGAGGAGAGACGTCACTTTCTCCCAGTCCACCTCTGCCCCTCGGGCCCAGCTGGGAAGGGCAGGGCTGACGAGGCCCGCGATGAGCCCCTTCACAGCACGGACCAGGCGTCCCACCAGCCCCACTCGGTGGCCGTCGAGCCACACCTGGTGTCCGTTTGGTCTTCTCAGTGCGGGAGTCAATTCCCAGCGCCCGATCTCTCAGGGAAGCCCGGACTCCCCTGGCGTGAGGAATTGCCCTTCGCAGGGAAAGAAAGTCGGACCTAGGCCCTCCCCAGGCCTGTCGGGTCCCTGACTTCCCCACAGTCACGAATTTCCGAAGGAGGCTCGCCGCCGAGATGTGATCCCGGGGGCCGCACGTGTGCGGCCTCGAGCAGCTGCACGAGCATGACTCCAGAGGCCAGCTAAACTGCTTTTGGTGCCGGCAGCTCCTTGCAGAATGTCTCCAGGCTGAGAACTAAGCCGCAGCCCCATGCCTGCCCAGGAGGGGAAAGGTTTTTCTCTCTCTCACCTTTCCCTTGCGGGGGGGGCGGGGAAGGGCGTGGGGACTGTCATATTATAAGGACCACTAATGAGAGATACAAGCTTGCAATGATCCAATATCTGGAAGAAATTTCCCTGGACTTAGTTGCTAAAATACAGAAATCCGATAGCGACCGCACAATCTCATATCTCTTCACAACAGGTCTGACTCTAGTGGGGAACTCCTAACAATAATGGTGAGTTTTTTGTTGAAATATTTAATGTAACCAAAATAAAGAGAAATTTATCAGTTTAGGGGGGGGTGGGGCGGGATGGGAGGTATACTGGGTTTGGGTTTTTTTTTTGGTGGTGGTGGAATATGGGCACTGGTGAAGGGATGGTTGTTTCAGCATTGTATAATGGAGACAAGGTTGAAAGCATTGTAATTTTCCACATGGTGATTCAACTAAAAAAAAAGAGAGAGAGAATTAGAGAAGCCGAGGATAGTTCAGTAATAATAGAATATTGTATAATATTCCACTTTCAACAATAAATGCAATAGAAGCTGGCCTCAAAAAAGAAAAAGAATTTCAGAAGGAGACGAGCAGTGAAGTGAAACAGATTTTATTTGGAGGCTTTTGAGGAAACGGAAAGAGGAGGAGGAGGAAGAGAGAGACAGAGACAGACAGAGACACACGGAGAGAAACAGTAACGCGCTCAGGAGAGAATGCAGGTTCTCCTAAGTCAGGGAGAGCCCCAGCATCTCAAGAGGGGACATGCAGGCGACACATGTGATCGGCCGCGTGGACACGGGCAGCACATGGGCTCATGGGCACGGGCAGCCTGTGCACGTGCTTTCGTTGTGCAAGGTGACTTTTACAGGGTTTTTCCCAAGCTGCCCCGAGTGAGTGGGGCTTTCTGCCTAGATAAGAGCGCGTTGCTAGGGTGGTTGCCAGGGGCTAAAGCAGGCATGGTCCTCTTTGAAATACCCTTCCTTGACCTTTGCTCCTGCGGGTCCTCTCTCGGAGGGGTCCGCTCTCCTCTGGTCTGGGCTGGCTCCAGGCCTTACAGGGCTTATAGCGTCCAGGTGGGCCCGACAGCGCAGGGCCCGGGGGGCTACGACTTCCCCGGAATTCCACTGCTGGGGCCACTCCCTAGCCCACCCGCACTCAGGGACCTTCAGGGCGATAGGGACAGAAGACAGAGATGGCCAGGTGAGGGACGGGGCCTGAGCCAGAGAATTCCCAGCTCGGATGCTGGGAGGATCCGAACCCGGGCCCTGCACGGCCCCTCAGCGTCGCCCCCGCAACCTCCACAGGCCGGTTCCTGGAACATAATGAAGAAACACTCCCCCCCGGGGCTGTGCAGAGGCACGAAGGGGAAAGGGCTGCAGCCTTCCCCATCCTGCCCCAGGAGACGCCCACCTCCCCTGGGCCTTCCCGGCTTACCCCCTGACCTTCCCACCCCCCAGTCAAGCTCTCGCTGAGTTTGGCCGCTTGCTCTCGGGGCCCTGCTTTCAGTTCTGATGGCCCGAGGCCAGGAAGCTGCCGGTCTGGGCCCCCACAGCGAGAGGACTGACACTACTGGAGCCGGGAATCGAACACGGGTCGGCCGCATGCAAGGGAAGTGCCCCGCGCTGCTGCTACGCTGTCTCTCCAGCAAGGCTTTTCTTTTTTCTTTTCTTTTTTCTTTTCTTTCCTTTTCTTTTGCTTTTTTTTTTTTTCTTTTTGGGTCACACCCAGCGATGCACAGGGGTCACTCCTGGCTCATTCACTCAGGAATTACCCCGGTGCTCGGGGGACCCTATGGGATGCTGGGATTCGAATCCAGGTTGGTCGCGTGCAAGGCAAACGCCCTACCCAGCTGTGCTATCACTCCAGGTCCTTTTCTCTTCTCTCCCCTCCCCTCCCCTCCCCTCCCCTCCCCTCCTCTCCCCTCCTCTCCCCTCCTCTCCTCTCCTCTCCTCGTCTTGTCACACACGGCGCTGCAGAGGGGCTCCTCCCGGCTCTGCACTCAGGACTCACTCCTGGCAGTGCTTGGGGGACCATACGGGATGCTGGGAATCAAACCTGGGTCAGCCACGGGCGAGGCAAACGCCCTCCCCGCTGTGCTACAGCTCGGGTCCAGCTGGCCAGGTTTTATTACCTCGAAACTCACGGCCCAGGACTCTCCCTCTCAAGCCTGTCGCCAGGAGTAGGGCTGCAGGCCACACACCGACCTTCCGACCTTCCGGAACCCTGAGCTCAGGGCGCGGCTTCAGCCACCTGTTCGGGGGCCACGACCCGGCTGTGCTCGTCTTACACTCCTGCCCTCCCAGCTGACTCCTGCCTGAGCATCAGGACCATATCGAAAGAGCAAGCCTCAGTTTCCCCTTGCCGGCAGTTCCATTTGTCCACGTGCGCTAACGCACTGCTCACCCCAAGGTTCTGCCTCACACTGTTAATGTCCCTGTAATTCCCAACATTCGCCCCGAGTTCCAGCGCAGAGACGGCGCGAAGGGGCACAAGGCCAGATCACCCTGGCCCTTGCATTCTCTGGAACGTTCTGGTCAGGCACCGGGTAAGGAATGCTGAGAGCCCACTCTTCACCCAACGGGCCCACGCAAAACACCTCCCCTTCGCCTTCCCAGCATGCTTGTCAATAGGCGAGCCGCTCAGAGGTCAGTTGGCTGAAAGAAACCAACAACTCAGCTAACTCGGTCCCGTGGAAAGCTGCTCCCCTCGGGGTTTCTTTTCCTTTTCCTTCTACTTCCCGGTAAACGTTTCTACTTTTTTTTTTTTTTGCTTTTTGGGTCACACCCAGCAATGCACAGGGGTGACTCCTGGCTCTGCACTCAGGAATCACCCCTGGCGGTGCTCAGGGGACCCTATGGGATGCAGGGAATTGAACCCGGGTCGGCCGCGTGCAAGGCAAACGCCCTACCTGCTGTGCTATCACTCCAGCCCCCGTTTCTACTTTCTAACTCTGAATCTGAGCATCTTTATTACTCAATATTTTGTTCTGAAAAAACTGAAGGTGGGGCTGGAGCGATAGCACAGTGGGAAGGGCGTTTGGCTTGCATGCGGCGACCTGGGTTCATCCCCAGCATCCCCTAGGGTCCCGTGAGCACCGCCAGGAGTAATTCCTGAGTGCAGGGCCAGGAGCAACCCCTGAGCATCACTGAGTGTGACCCAAAAAGCAAATTTTTTTAATTAATTAATGAAATTTAAAAAAAAGAAAAATAAATGAATGCTGAAGGGCCCAGGAACTGTGGACCAACACGGACCCGAACCAGCTCAGTCGGTGCAAGGCGGGCTCGTCCCGCACTGCGCCATCTCTGCGGGCCCCCACCAACTGTCCTCGCTTATTTCTTCGGTGTTGTGAGCTTTATGGTTTTGTTTTTGTTCTGCTTCGGGGACACACACGTACTTCTGGCTCTGCAACCAGGAATCTCTCCTGGCAGGCTGGGGGGGGTTACACGGGGTGCCAGACGGCCACGTGCAGGACAAACAGCTTGCCTCTTGCACTTTCCAGCCCCGCAACTCTCTGCTTTCTGTTTGTTGTTTTTTTTTCTTTTTTAACTCTGAATGAATGATTTGAGGCTCTTCCTGTTCCTGGAGAGAGCAGATATCATTGGGCTACTCTAGCACGCGACAGGAACAAATGGAGATGTTACTGGCGCCCACTCAAGCAAATTGAAGATCAATGGGAAGACAAGTGATACAAGTTATACGAGTGATTTTTTTTTGGGGGGGTGAGTTTGGTTTTTGGGTTACTCCTGGCAGTGCTGGGGGTGGGGGCGGGGAATCACAAGGGATGCTGGGAATCGAATCCGGGTCAGCCGGGTCAGCCGCATGCAGGGGAAACATCCTACCCACTGTGCTATCGCTCCAGCCCCTCGACTGTTTAAAGAAGGTATGTCTTCTTCCAGCCATCGCTTAGAATGTGTTGAGTCTGTTTTCTTTCTGTTTGGGGGTAAGCCCAGCAGTACTCGGAGACTATTCCTGGCTCTGCCCAGGAGCCACCCCTGGCAGTGTGGGTGGCTGCAGGTAAGAAAGGCCTTACCTCTGTACTTGTTCTCCTTTAAAATTAAAAAATTTTAAAAAATTAAAAGAAAAAAGAAAAATTGTTCCTGGGCCATATCCAGCAGTGCTCAGAGCTTACTCTTGGTTTTGCACTCAGGAATCACTCCTGAAAGTGCTCAGGGGACCATCTCGGATTCCTGAGATCGAACCCGGGTCAGCTGCATGCCAGGCAAACGTCCCCCCTCTGTACTATTGCTCTGGCCCCTCCTTTCAAAATTTGTTTCCAGTGGGGCTGGAGAGATAGTATAGCAGGGAGGGTGTTTGCCTTTTACGTAGCCGACCCCGGTCCAATCCCTGGCATCTGACACGGTCCCCAAGCATCCCGGGGAGGAATTCCTGAGGGCAGAGCCAGGAGTGACCCTTAAGCATGGCAGGGCGTAGCCCAAAAACAACCCCCCCCCCCATTTTTTTTTTTTTACTTAGACACCACAGTGATTAATGGAGTCGTTGAGTTTTCAGGCGTAGAACATCCCCCCTCCTGGGGCTGGGGCAACAGCAAGCAGGTAGGGCGTTTCCGGGTTCAGCTCCCAGCATCCCACATGGTCCCCCAGCTCCGCCAGGAGTAATTCTGATGTAGACGGGAACGGCCCTCGGCAAGGAAACTCAGGTCAACAGAACTTCTGGGAGGAGAATCCTCAGACTGACCCGCCCTGTGGATTCAGAAAACAGACCCCGTAAGACCTTCCACACCCTGAGGAGGTTGGACCCTCCCCAAGAAGCTCCTCAAACCCTCTCATCTCTCCCTTTTTTTTTTTTTTGTTTTTATTTTTATTTTTATTTTTTTTAAAGAAATATTTTATTGAACCACAGTGAAAACAAAAAAATACAAAGCTTTCAGGTTTAAGTCACAGTCAAATACTGATTAAACCACCATCCCTTCACCAGTGCACCTGTTCCACCACCAAGAACACCAATACACCCCCCTCCCACCCCTCCCCCCATTCATCTCTCCCTTAATCTCATTAAAATGTGATCCAGGGGCTGAAGTGATAGCACAGCGGGTAGGGCGTTTGCCTTGCACACGGCCGACCCGGGTTCAATCCTCGGCATCCCATATGGTCCCCCAAGCACGCCAGGAGTAATTCCTGAATGCAAAACCAGGAGTAACCCCTGAGCATCGCTGGGTGTGACCCAAAAAGCATAAATAAATAAATAAATAAATAAATATGTGATCCAGCCCTGAGAAGACTCCAGAACTTTCTGACCAAGACAACCGAGAAGAGCCTATAAAGGCCCCCTTGAACAAGGGGAGGGCGCGCATATGCTGTCAAGCCCGTGTGCTGCTTGCGCCCGCGTGGCCGAGCACATGTGTCGCCCGCATCTTCCCTCTTGAGATGTGGCCTTTCCTGGCTAATGCTGGGGTGTCTACTGGGGCCCTCTCCGCCCTTGGAGAAGCCCTTGTTCTCTCTGGAGCGCGTTTCTCTCTCTCTCTCTCTCTCTCTCTCTCTCTCTCTCTCTCTCTCTCTCTCTCTCTCTCTCTCTCTCTCTCTCTCTCTCTCTCCCTCTCTCCCTCTCTCCCTCTCTCCCTCTCTCTCTCCCTCTCTCTCTCTCCGTCTCTCTCTCTGTCCCTCTCTCTCTCTCTCTCTCTCTCTCTCTCTCTCTCTCTCTCTCCCTCCCTCCCTCCCTCCCTCCCACTTTCCTCTTCCTCCTTCCAAAAAAGCCCTCCAAATAAAGTCTGTGTACTTCACTGCTTGTCTACTCCTGAAATTCTTTTCTGCAAGTGAGACAAGAACCCTGGGTAATCAATTCCTGAGTGCAGAGCCAGGAGTGACCCCCCGAGCATCACCGGGTGTGACCCAAAAAGAAAAAAAAAAACTCCCCCTCCAATCTTACCATACCCTCGGCCCAGGTTCCTTCCCTTCCCCCACCCTCCCAAACCGACTGGGACTCTCATGTTACATATGTAAGTTTAATTAGCATTTGTTTTGTTTCGGGTAGTTTTGGATTAGTGGTCTGGAAACTGTCGGGGTTCCCTGGTCCCTGACCCTGACCCCTCTGTTACTTTCACTTTCCAATTTCCTCTTCCTGCTTTCTTCCTCCATTTCTGTCTTTCCTGGGCATTTCTGTTTCTGGAATCTAGAGCCAGTGTCCGCCCGCCGCTGCTCCCGCCGTTCCTTAGGACACAGATCAGGGAGACCATCCGTGTTTGAACTTGTCCTTCTGGCTAATGTCACTTACAATATCCTCCAGTTCCATCCGCGATGCAGCAAATTGCATGATTTCGTCATCCCTTGCAGCTGAGTAATTTTCCGCTGTGTATATACCACATCTCCTTCCCCACTCCTCCGTCTGTGGACATTCAGATGGTCAGGGCAGCCTTATTTGTGGAATTCATTTGTACTGCTGGACTCTGTGCCAGGCTGTGTTCCCTCGGGGCGCCCCAGAGTGGGACAGGTGAGAGCCCTCCCCGCCCCAAGGGACCCAGCCCTGGCAGCCGACCTCCACTACCCAACTGCCACCACGATCCAGGCCACTCTCCGGACACATTATAAGACACCTCTTACCTATTTTCCATACTTACCACACCATATTGGATGGAGTTCAGACAGTAGGCAACACATCATAGAGAGTGATAGATAGATAGATAGATAGATAGATAGATAGATAGATAGATAGATAGATAGATAGATAGATAGATACATGTATATCTAGATAGATAGATAGATAGATAGATAGATAGATATGATAGCACAGCAGGTAGGGGCATTTGCCCACCCAGGTTTGATTCCTCCGTCCCTCTCGGAGAGCCCGGCAAGCTACCGAGAGTATCCCACCCGTACAGCAGAGCCTGGCAAGCTCCCCGTGGTGTATTCAATATGCCAAAACAGCAACAAGTCTCACAATGCAGACATTACTGGTGCCCGCTCAAGCAAACTGATGAACAACAGGACAACAGTGGTACGACAGTGCGACAGTGCTATACACACACACATATACATATATATATATATGTATATATATATATATATATATATATACACACACACGCACGCGCACGCACACACACACACACATACCTCTTGGAGAGCCCGGCAAGCTACCAAGAGTATCCCGCCCACACGGGCAGAACCTGGCAAGCTCCCCGTGGCCTATTCGATATGCCAAAAACAGTGACAACAAGTCTCATTCCCCTGACCCTGAAAGAGCCCCCGTAGTTGGGAAAGACAAGTAAAATCTCAGGGCTGGGAGGAATAGAGACATTACTGATGCCCACTCAAGTAAATCGATGAACAACGGGATGGTAGTGACAGTGACAGTGATTTGTACTGCTGAAAACAAGGCACAAGGATTGTGGAAAGCATTTAAGTACCCAGAGAGTCTGGTGCAGGTCAAGGACAAAGACCAGTATAGCAATAGTACAGCAGACAGGGCACTGGCCTTGCACACGGCGGACCCAGGTTCAATCTCCGGCATCCCATATGGTTTCCTGAGCACAAGCAGGAGTAATTGCTGAGTGCAGAGAAACAAACAAAAGTGGTCCTGAAAGAGAGAAAGAGTCCCCGGGGTCCCAGTGCTCAGAAGTTTCTCTGGGAGATGCCTGAGGGATGTACAGAGAGCAAGGAGCTTGTCCCGCCTGCAATTCAATCTCAGGAGCTCCACGGTGAGCCCTGAGCCCACACCCAGGAATAAGCCTCAGCTCAGCTGGGCCGCAGCCCCAAACAGAAACAAACAAAAGTATCTGTTGGTGCCGAGAGCAGAGCAGCTAAGTGTGACCCAAAAAGCAAAAAAAAAAAAAAAAAAAAAAAAAGGCAGGCTGGCAGCAGGAGGGAAGCTGGGGACATTGGTGGTAGGAAATGTACACTGGTGAAGGGATACGTGTTGGAACATTGGACGGCTAAAACTCAATCACGATCAGCTTCGTAACTGTGTATCTCGTGGTGATTCAGTTAAAAAGAGGCGGGGGGGGGGGGGGGGGGGTTGGCTGGAGCAATAGCACAGCAGGTAGGGTATTTGCCTTGCATGGGGCCTACCGGAGTTCGATTCCCAGCTTCCCATATGGTCCCCTGAGCACTGCCAGGAGTAATTCCTGACTGCAGAGCCAGGAGTAACCCCTGAGCATCGCCGGGTGTGACTCAAAAAGCAAAAAAAAAAGAGGTGGGGAGGGACTGGAGTGATAACACATCAGGTAGGGCGTTTGCCTTGCCTCAGCTAAATTCGATTCCCAGCATCCCATATGATCCCCCGAGCACTGCCGGGAGTAATTCCTGAGTGTATGAGCCAGGAGTAACCTCTGTACATCGCCTGGTGTGACCCAAAAAGAAAAAAAAAAAAAGGAAAGAAAGAGGGGGGAATATAGTCAGAAGTTCTCTTACAGGGCCGGGGCCATTGTGCAGCAGGGAGGTCATTTGCCTAGCACGCAGCAGACCCAAGTTTGATCCCCAGCATTCCATATGGTCCCCTGCGAACTGCTAGGAGTAATTCCTGAGTGCAGAGCCAAGAGTAACCCCTGAGCATTACCAGCTGTGACCCAAAAAGCAAAAGTTCTCTTTTTTTTTTCCTTTTTGGGTCATATCCGGCAATGCATAGGGTTTACCTCCTGGCTCTGCACTCAGGAATTACTCCTAGCGGTGCTCAGGGGACCATATGGGATGCTGGGAATCAAACCTGGGTCGGCCACATGCAAGGTAAATGCCCTACCCGCTGTGCTATTGTTCCAGCCCCGCAAAAGTTCTCTCTTACAGAACAGAAATGTGACACACTAATGGCGCAGGCATGGTAACGGGGTCTCATCCACGGTTTCCAGGTTTTTCAATATTTTCAAGAACGAAAATACTGAGTAATAAAAGTGCTTAGACTTGGGGCTGGAGTGATAGCACAGCGGGTAGGGCGTTTGCCTTGCATGTGGCCGACCCACCCGGGTTCAATTCCCAGCATCCCATATGGTCCCCTGAGTACCACCCCGGGGTTATTCCTGAGTGCAAAGCCAGGAGTAACCCCTGAGCATCGCCAGGTGAAACCCCCCCCAAAAAAAAGTGCTCAGACTCAGAGTTGGAAAGCAGGTAACTTTACTGGCAAGAGAAAAGGAAGAGAGAGAAGCAGCCCCCCACGAGGGGAGGAACTGAGCACAGGACTAAGTTAACGATGGTTCTTTCCCGGGGGCTTACAGGAACACTTGGGTCTTTGTGTGGCGAGAATAAGGGTGTGTTGTGCCGGCCCTCTGAGTGAAAACTGGGCTCTCCGCACTTCTTAGCATCGAAGGGAAAGACGTAGAGAACCCCAGGGTCTGTCCTAGCAGACCCCGTCTGGCTGTCCACCCTAGGTCTTGCCCACAAACTCCAGCTCTCGTGAGCCCAAGGTCTGGGGCAGAATTTCAGGTTGCACAACCATCAATCCCTGCTTATGGGAAGTCAGTAATGTAAGACTGATGTCGGGGGGCCCCTCGGGTGACTTATGTGAGGCAGGGAGGTGAAAGACGGTCACTTTCTCCCCATCCGCCTCTGCCACCCGGGACCCAGGGTTCCTGGGCTCTTGTCTCGCTCGCAGAAAGGAATTTCAGGAGTAGACAAGCAGTGAAGTGAATCGATTTTATTTGGAGGATTTTTGAGGAGAGAGAGAGTAAGCACTCAAGAGAGAACCGGGCAGAGAGCCTCTAGACACATCCCAGCACTAGACACGAAAGCGTGAAAGGCCACACCTCAAGAGGGGAGATGCGGGCGACACATGTGCTCGGGCACCACATGTGCTCGGCCACGCGGGCGCAAGCAGCACACAGGCTCAGGCAGCATGTGTGTGCTCTTCCTTCGTTCAAGGTGGCCTTTAGAGGCTCTTCTCAGGTTGTCTTGGTCAGAAAGTTCTGGAGTCTTCTCGGGGCTGGATCACACTTTAATGAGATTAAGGGAGAGATGAGAGGGTTTGAGGAACTTCATGGGGAGGGTCCAGCCTCCTCAGGGTCTGGGAAGGTCTTACCAGGTAAGATGTTTGCTGGCTGTAATTAGGAGAATAATTTCTTCTTTTCTAACTGTTGGGAAGCTGCTTTTCAATTTTATTCCCTTCATGCTCTTTGCTTTCAGGAGTGTGAACTGCCCGGGCCGGAGTGACAGTACAGGGGAGAGGGCATTTATCTTGCCCGTGGCCGACCCGGGTTCGATCCCCGGCATCCCCTGAGCATTTCCTGAGTGCGGAGCCAGGAGTGACTCCGAAGCATCACTGGGTGTGACCCAAAAAGCCAAAAAGGGCAAACATCTTACCTGCTGCATTATCTCTCCAGCCCCTGAAACACTTTCCTGGTGAGAGCAGAATGCGGAGTTAAATTTCCTGAAAGAGAGAGAATAGAATAGAACATAACGTATAAATTATGTGAATAGGGGGAATGGAAAGTGTCCTCGGCCCGAGAGGAGGGCGCGGACCCGTGTTTGGTCCCCAGCACCCTCTCTGGTCCCCTGAGCGCGGAGCCAGGAGTAAGCCCCGAGCATCACTGGGTGTGGTCCAAAAATAAGTAATTATGGGAATAATTTCTTCTTTTTTTTTGATGAGAAAGTAATTTGATAATTTTATTATTTTCCAAGGAAAACTAGAATGAAATATTTCAGTGCTACTTTTACACCTTCACTAATAGTATTTTTTTTAATTTAAATTTTATTGAATCACCATGTGGAGGGTTACATAGTTCTCAGGATTATGTCAGTTATACAATACTCAAACACCCTTCCCTTCACCCGTGCCCATATTCCATCACCAACCACCCCAGTATACCTCCCACCCCCTCCCGCCCCCCCCAGTCCCCGCCCTTGTAAGTGATAAGTTTCACTTCGTTTATGCTTTATCTTGGTTACAGTCCATGTTTCAACACATAACTCACTATTGTTGCTAGGGTTTCCCCCCAAAAAAGAAAAGACAGTCCTACTGTCAAGGAAGCATTTGATGGCTCTCCATTGCTGAGAATGTAGAGATATTAAGTCCCGCTGTTTGTTACATAACTTTTCTATTTTTTTCCCCCCTCGTCCCGCGCCACCGAGTTCACGCCTGTTTAGTAATCACCACGCTGCCTGACAAAGGGAAAACAAACCAAAAAAGATGGTTATTTCCCATCATCAGCCGGCGTGGGGCTCTGGCTTAGTTGATAGTCTGGTAGAATGTCTGCAAGCAGTTTCTGGAACCAAAAGTAATACGCTGGTATCGGCCCTGGCTCGAGATTCCACCAGCGTCCCGCTGTTCCAAGTACATAATAATTTATTCCTTTGTATCCCATTTCCACGCCACCAGGTCCGTGTCAGCTTAATGGACATCATACTATGGTTAACGCCACGCCGCGTTTCTTCCCGAGAAAGAAGGATATTTCTTCTCAGCCGGCGTGGGGATATGGCTTAGTTCAGTCTATAGAGATGGATACCACTTTGGTAGCCTTCAATATTTCAGACTTACTATTCTTGTTAGGATTTCCCACCAAAGTCCGACCCGTTAAGAAGGAACCATTTCATACTGGTGATGATTAAATGACAATAGGTTGCGCGGCCATGGCAGCGGCCTCCCGGCTTTGAATTTCTGTATAAAGTCCAGGAAAAGTACAGCCAGAAATTACACGTCGCTACAAACTTTAACCCTATTATGGTCCCCCCAAAGTCCAACCCATTACAACGGAACCATTTCATATTGCTGATGATTAGATGACATTAGGCTGCCGCGGCCGCACAGTTTTGGGTTTCTATATAAAGTCCAGGGAAAATTCTGCCTAAAATTCTATCGCTACAATCTTTTACCCTTTAACAAGAAACTTAGTACTATTGTTTGGAGTTTCCCCCCACGTTAAGCCCTGCCAAAAAGGAACATTTACACGTTGCTGACAATCAAGAGATATTAGGTCGCGAGGCTGCTATCGCAGCCTCGCGGTTTTGGATTTCTATATGAAGTCCAGGGAAAATTCTTTTGGTAATTGCATCACTTGCTGGCAGTGCCTGGGCCAGAAGCTCCGAGCATACAGTTTGGAGGCATTTTGGGGGCGCCGCTCGTGTCCAAAGTGGTTCAGTTGCCTCCGGGGTCGATCTTGCGAGGGGCCGGAAAGGAGGCTCTTCTTTTCTAACTTGTTGGGAAGCTGCTTTTCAATTTTATTCCCTTCAAAGGGCTGGAGTGGGGCTGGAGAGATAGTACAACGGATAGGGCGTTTGCCTTGCACACGGCCCACATGGGTTCGGTCCCCGGCATCCCATAGGGTCCCCCAGGCACCGCCAGGAGTAATTCCTGAGTACAGAGCCAGGTATGGCCCCAAAAGCAAAAAATAAAATAAAATAAAACAAAGGCTGGAGCACATGGTCTGTGTGTGGTAGTACAGATCTCCCTGGCACTACGGGAACAACCCCTCCCACGCACACACACGCGCGCGCGCGCACACACACACACACACATACATGCACGCGCACGCGCGCACACACACACACACACACACACACACACACACATCCAGCACCTCGCCAGGACGAGCTCCCGAAGTCCACCCGCACACACACAAAAATGTCTCTCCTTGTATCCTTGCTGGCCAGCCTTCATCTCCTCGGGACCCCTCTGGGCCCGGGCCCGTGTTTGGGCTTCTGGATCATTCTGTAACCGGGGCTGAAACAGCCCCCTGCCATGGTCGGGGCAGATGGAAGAATTAACTGGAAGGGGCAAAGAACCCCGACAGCGACTCAGGAAGGCAAGAGCAGCCAAGAGCACTGTTCCCTGAGCCGCCCCAGGCGACCAGCCTCAGCCCCGTTATCTGGAGCGTGGCAGGGGCCCTCCCCGCTGGCCCCCTCACTCCCGGGTTCAGGGAACGCGGGAATTCTTTCTCCGATGTCAGCTGCAGCTTCTCCGGCCCGTCTCCGCTTCCTCTCCTCTCTCTCTCTTTCCTCTGGTTCATTGGCCTCACCCCGTGGCGCTCAGGGTTTATTCCAGGCTCTGAGCTCAGTGGTCACTCGTGGCGGGGCTCGAGGGACCGTGTGGGGGGCGGGGAGTGGAGCCTGGGTGGGCAGCGAACAAGCCCGCATCGCCCCAACTTTCCTGCCTCCCTTCTCTTTATTTTTTTCTTTGGCGTTCGGGGGTCATATCTGGCGATGCTCTTTGACCTCTGGCTCTGCACTCGGGAATTACTCCTGGCAGTGCTGGGGGGTGTGGGGAGGGCATATGGGACGCCGGGGGTTGAACCCAGGCCAGCCGTGTGCAAGGCAAACGCCCTCCCCGCTGGACTGTGGCTGCCCCCGTCTCTAGCCACATTTCCTGCAGAAGCTGCCCGAGACATAGCCCAGCGGGGAGGGCGTTCGCCTTGCACGCGCCTGACCCGGGTTCTATCACCAGCACCTCCTCTGGGGCCCTGTTGGGTAACACTGGTTTGTCCTTTCTCCCCCGTCCCCCAGCCCTGCCCCGCGAGCTTAAGTTTGTTGAGTTACACCCGTCACAGTGCTCCTGAGACACACCCAATTCCACCAGGCACTCCGGATCCTCTGTGTTTATCTTAACTTCTCTGTGCTCTGCTTCTCCTATCTGTTAGTCACTTATATCCCCAAACCAAACCCTGTCACTTGTAAAGTCAAATTCTTCTGAGGATGCTGGATTTTGTATATGTAAGTGAGACGTTGCTTTTCTCTTTTCTTTATGTCCCTGGCATAGTTTACGCTAGAGCAATGTCCTTTTGTACAGACGCAGGAAGACGGCCAACGCGATGCTTCTGTAACTTGGGAGTTAGCTGACTCCGAATAACATTGACTCTTGGGTATTTACTCGACTTAAGCTTTCAGTCGTCCTTAGTTACTAGCACCCCAAAAGGAGGGTCTCAGCAAGGGGTGGAGCCAGAGCAAGGCGTAAGCTACCCCGGCATCGAAAAGGGACAGGCTAAGCGCCATCAGAAGTATAAGTTGAGAGCACGGTAACGGACACTCATGACCCAAAGAAAAGTAACTGGATAGGACCCTGCTGGGGTCGGGAAAGACTAACCTGGCCTGAGGACTGTCGTCTGGGACACATAGGGAGATGTCCCCAGGAGAGCCACCCTTTGAGCTTAATCTATCTCTTACTGTGTTCATACAAAATGGCCAGAAATATTATTAAGAAGTAAGTTTAAGATGACAGTTTAAATGGATACTGGTGGGGGCTGGCTGGAGCAATAGCACAGCGGGTAGGGTGTTTGCCTTGCACTCGGCCGACCCAGGTTCTAATCCCAGCATCCTATATGGTCCCCTGAGCACCGCCAGGAGTAATTCCTGAGTGAAGAGCCAGGAGTAACCCCTGTGCATCGCCGGGTATGACCCCAAAAAAACCAATAAATAAATAAATAAATAAATGGATACTGGCTTGGGGCTGGAGCAAAGCACAGCCGGTAGGGTGTTTGCCTTGCACTCAGCCGACCCAGGTTCTATTCCCAGCATCCCATATGGTTTCCTGAGCACCACCAGGGGTAATTCCTGACTGCAAAGCCAGGAGTGATCCCTGTGCATCACCAGGTGTGACCCAAAAAGCAAAAAATAAAAATAAAAATAAATGGATACTGGCTCAGGCATGCACCCTAGATGGAATTTCGCCCTTGGGTGGATCTCTTAGCAGGATGAGATTTTGTCCTTGAGTATCTCCTAGAACTGCCGCCAGAGGAAGGGCTTTACATCTGCTCATTGTTTGTGATAATGTGCAACCACATGTGTGTGTAATTGCTACCCCCAACCCTTCATGATTTCTCTGTGACTAACGCTGTGAGACTCTGAGACTCGACAGCCGAGACGGATTTCCAACCAGCCGGGCCCACCCGGTCCCTCCTGCGTTCAGCCACTGCAGTCAGCTGTCTGGGCACACCCCCTCTTTGAACTCACAGCCCCGAGCACTGCCAGGAGTAATTCCTGAGTGCAGAGCCAGAGGTAAGCCCTAAGCATTGCCAGGTATGACCCAAAAAGCACTGTAGCACTGTCCTCCCGTTGTTCATTGATTTGCTCGAGTGGGCACCAGTAACGACTCCATCGTGAGACTTGTTACTGTGTTTTGGCATATCAACCCCAAAAGCAAAACTTTTTTTAAATTAAAATTAAAATTTTAATTTGCCCTTGCTGCCCCTGGAAGAAGTTCCGTTTCCAAATACCCCGTTTACATCAACATCCTGCAAATCCCTGGGCTCTTCCTGAGGAATAGGGAGTTAATAATTCCCCAAGATGGAGATTCTGCCCAGGCCTTAAGCTCAGGAAAACAAGAGACAATGAGTAACACCTGAAGCCAGTTTGCCTAGCTGATAACCGGCCCCGCCACCCTGCCCAATCTTCCACAAAAGACCTTCGCTTTTAACTTAGTGCTCTAGAACTTCCTCCCAGGCTGCGGAGTTTATTTCTCTTTACTATTATTATTTGTATTTATTTGCCTTGCATGCGGCTGACTCGGGTTCGGGTTCGATTGCCAGCATCCCATATGCTCTTCCGAGCACCCCCAGGAATGATTCCTGAGTGCAAAGCCAGGAGTAACCCTGAGCATCGTTGGGTGTGACCCAAAAAGAAAAAAAAAAAAAAAGAGCAACAAAAGTTTGGTGGTTTTGATTCACTTTTTTTTTTTTCTTTTTGGGTCACACCTGGCTCTGCACAGGGGTTACTCCTGGCTCTGCACTCAGGAATTACCCCTGGCCGTGCTCAGGGGACCATATGGGATGCTGGGATTCGAACCCAGGTCGGCGGCGTGCAAGGCAAACGCCCTACCCGCTGTGCTATTGCTCCAGCTCCTTGATTCACTTTTAAACAATGGAAAAAGCTAAGGCAAAAGGAAAGTGGAAAAAAAGGATCCCCCAAATATTAACATTTTACGACATTCTTTCTCTGTGTGTATATACACACACACATCCCACGCCCTCCCAGCAGAAACGGTAGAAAGTAAATATTTGTTAGTAAAACCTTTAGAAACTTCATTTGCAAAGCCCGGACATGGAGAACCAACACAAAACAAGTGTCTGCTAGAAAAATCTGAGCTGGGGGCAGGGTGAGGCACAGTGGGGAGGGTGCTTGCGTTAGGCAGGGTCAACCAGGGGGAATATTGGTCCCCCCAGCCCTGCCAGGAGTAACCCCTGAACGTGGGTGTGACCCCCGAAACAAAAAAAAAAATCAAAGTTTTAAAAAAGAAGTAAACTAAGAAAAAAAAAGAAGGTAAACTAGGCAAAAAGTTCCGCACAACATCCTAAACACGGTCTTCCGGGTGTGACTCCCCAGAAACCTGAGCAGGAAGCAGAGTTCATCAGGTTTGGGGTTCAGAACGTTTGGAAACGGTGACTGACGCGGAGTAGAGGAGGGGCCAGCTGCTTCCCGCTGTCCACTGGGTCCCCTGTCCACTGGGTCCCCCGGGGACGTGCCGGGAATGTGGGACGGCCGAGCCTGCCCTGAGCTCCTGCGTCACACCGTGCCTGCAGTCCACACGTTCTACACGGCGTGGGAGATGGTCCCTGTGTCCTGGTGTCCCGGGGACGTAGGCTCGGGCTGGATCGAGGAACTGCTCTGTGCGGAAGGGCAAGGCAGTCTTCGATTTTATCCAGGCTTCCGGAGTGCCCCCAAACAGATGACTGGTTAAAGAAACTTTGGTACATCTACGCAATGGAATACTATGCAGCTGTTAGGAGAGATGATGTCACAAAATTTGCTTATAAATGGATAGACATGGAGAGTATCATGCTAAGTGAAATGAGTCAGAAAGAGAGGGACAGACATAGAAAGATCGCTCTCATCTGTGGAGTATAAAATAACAGAGTGGGAGACTAACACCCAAGAGTTGTAGAGATAAGGACCAGGAGCTGGCCTCACATGCAGGGGGAAAAGGCAGCTCAGATAGAGAAGGGAGCACCAAGTAGAGGATGTCGGGAGGACCCATTCAAGTTGGAAGATGCGAGCTGAAAGTAGACTATAGACCGAACATGAAGGCCACTCAATACCTCTATAGCAAACTACAACACCCAAAAGGAGAGAGAACAAAGGGGAATGCCCTGCCACAGAGGCAGGGTGGGGTGGTGGGGGATGGGGCAGGGGTGGTGGGAGGGATACTGGGATCACTGGTGGAGGAGAATGGGCACTGGTGGAGGGATGGGTAAACGATCACTGTGTGGGTGAAATGCAAACATGAAAGTTCATAAGTTTGTAACTGTACATCACAGTGATTCTCTAATAAAAAATTTAAAAAAAAAACTAAAAAAAAAATTTTATCCAGGCTTTTGGGGTCTGTGGCTCTGCCCGCACAGAAATTTCAGGAGACAAACAGTGAAGGAAACAGGTTTAGTTACGAGACCATGAGGTAGGGGAGAGAGAGTGACACGTTCCAAAGAGACCGTGGGCTTCCCCAGAGGTGGAGAGAGCCGAGCAGAGTGTGAGGAGGACAGGCCGCCCCGGGCCGCCCCACCCCGGGACAGGGACGCGCACCCTGCTTGTCTCGGCGAAGTTGGTTCTATGGTTTTCCTCTCAAGCTGTCCCCAGCGGACCTTCCTACCTAGGTGAGAGTCGGTCGCTGCCGTGGCATGTCCAGGAGGAGAGTCTGAAACCTCGGAGGTCCTCCTTCCCATCCTTACCTCGACCCTCAGGTGGGGGAGGAGGAGCCCAGCCTTCCCTGGGCCTGAGCTGGTGCTAATGAGCTAATGAGAGTCTCATCAGGCGTCAGTACCTGTGTCCACAAAGTAGCCATTAGCTGCTTTGGGGCCAGTGACAGAGTCATCATCACCATCATCATCATCATCCCATTGATCTTCGAATTTCTCGAGCTGACTCAGTAACGGGCTGAAGCGATAGCACAGCGGTTGGGCATTTGCCTTTCACGTGGCCAACCTGAGTTCGATTCCTCCGCCCCTCTCGGAGAGCCCGGCAAGCTACCGAGAGTATTGAGCCCGCCCAGCAGAGCCTGGCAAGCTACCCGTGCGTAGTGGATATGCCAAAAACAGTCACAATAAGTCTCTCAATGAGAGACGTTACTGGTGCCCGCTCGAACAAATCGACGAGCAACAGGATGACAGTGACAGTGACTCAGTAACGTCTCCATTCGTCCTAGCCCTGAGATTTTAGAAGCCTCTCTTTACTTGTCCTTTCCAATGGAACCACATTGGAGGCTCTTTCAAGGTCAGGGGAATGAGACCCATGATTGTTACTGGTTTTGGCATATGAATATGCCATATTCATACGCATATTGGGAGTTTGTGAGGCTCTCCCTTGTGGGCAGGAAACTCTCGGTGGCTTGCCAGTTTCTCCCAGAGGGAGAACTAAGCTATAAGCTGTCGAGCTTCTGGGAGCTTGGTTTTATAGTCTCTGGATGCTGGCCGTTGGTGGGATTACACAGCGCTGGGGGCAATCCCTGGGTATGACCACCTACCTACTGGAAAATGGGGAATCTGGGTGGAGAAGGCTCGGTCCCAATCCAAGCAGGCTTGGAGGTCTCAGCCCCGGGTCCCACGCACCTGGGTTCCTCTGCCGGTACCTTCATGCGTGAGGCTTGTCTGAACGTGTGGAGAGGGGCCTTGAGCATGGCTGTGGCTAGGATCCGGAGGTCTTCAGCCCCGGGAGCACTGCTCGGGGTGGGCAGGGGAACTGAAGCCCACCCCCTCTGAGGGGCCCCAGGAAGACAGCCAGGTTCGGGGGGCAAGAGACTCTCTACAGTGTAACTTGTTCAAAGCCCACCTGGTTTTTATCACACCCCAAGAATTCATTGCCAGGGCCCAGAACAATAATAGAGCGGGCAGGGCGTTAGCCTCGCACAGACCGCCCCGGGTTCAATCCCTGGCACTCCCCGTATGTGCCCCCAAGCACAGCCGCTGCAGAAGTTGGGAAGCGGAAGTAGTAAGTGACCAGCCTCTTCTTCCTGTCTCCCCCAGCAGGCTGCCAAGCTGCCAAGCAGAACAGACCCAGATGGCCTCTGGCTGGAGTGCGGGACAGACCCTGTGGCCTGGAGTGCTGCCAGAAGTCAGGGGATAGCGAGGTCAGAGGTCAAAGTGAGGTAGGCAGGTAGATAGGGAAAGGCCCTGGCAAGGAAACTCAGGTCAACAGAACTTCTGGGCAGAGAATCCTAAGACTGGCCCACCCTGTGGATACAGAAAACAGACCCAACAAGACCTTCCCAGACCCTGAGGAGGTTGGACCCCTCCCCATGAAGTTCCTCAAACCCTGGACCTCTCCCTTCATCTCATTAAAGTGTGACCCAGGGGGCTGGAGCAATAGCACAGTAGGTAGGGCTTGCATGCCTTGCATGGGGCCGACCCGGGTTCGATTCCCAGCATCCCATATGGTCCCCAGAGCACCGCCAGGAGTAATTCCTGAGTGCATGAGCCAGGAATAACCCCTGTGCATCGCCAGGTGTGACCCAAAAAGCAATAAATAAATAAATAAACTGTGACCCAGGCTAAAGACCATCCCCACTCCCAACCTCCCTGCTAACCTCCTGAGCGCCGGACTTTTACCTGGGAAGAGGCCCCACATGGGGCAGGCTGGAGAAACCCTACAAAGGCCACCTTGAGCAAAGGGAGCGAGCGCATATGCTGCCCCAGCCCATGTGCTGCTTGTGCCCACGTGGCCGAGCACATGTGTTGCCCGCATCTCCCCTTTGAGAGGTGGGCTTTCACGCTTCCGTGTCTAGCTCTGGGGTGCGTGTAGGGGCTCCCTCCGGCCCTGGGAACGCCCGGGTTCTCTCCTGAGCGCGTTACTCTCCTTCACCCTCTCTCCCTCCACACCTAAGACCCTCCAAATAAAACCTGTTTGACTTCACTGCTTGTCTACTCCTGAAATTCCTTTCTTCGAGCGAGACAAGAACCCAGGGACCCTGGGCCCCGGGTGGCAGAGGGGGGTTGGGAGAAAGTGACCGTCTTGCTCCTTTCTCCTCCCCACTCATGGGAGCCACCCGTGGGGTCCACTGACATCAAAAGGTCTGCCCAGGGGAGTCCCACCAGACGGGGCCTATAGACGCCCCCCCAGGATGGTCCATCACCAGCCAGCAGCTAACTCCGGGGGCCACGTGGCCCACCTGTCCCCAAGCTCAGTTGTCCTGAGGCCCACCAGTCCCCTCGGCACTACAGAAGACCCTCCACCCTTCACGTAACCTGGGGGCGGAAAGTCCCAACACACGATCACGGGACCGAGGAGGGCTTTCAGCTGAGTGTGGCCCCAGCCAGTTTAAAGATCCTCACAGCTGCGGGGCCGGAGCGATAGCACAGCGGGGAGGGCGTTTGCCTTGCACGCAACCGACCCGGTTCAATCCCCAGCATCCCATATGGTCCCCAAGCACCGCCAGGAGTGATTTCTGAGTGCAGAGCCAGGGGTAACCCCTGAGCATCACTGGGTGTGACCCTCCCCACCCCCCAAAAGGAGTGAGCTTTCCTTACAGAGTCTCTGGATTTAAATGGAGGCTTCGTTGGAATAAGCACATGAGTAAATTTCTTATGTGCCCAGGGGGGCAGGTTGGGATTGGGAGGGAAACTGGAGATACTGGTGGAGAGAGTGTCCCACTGGTGGGGTCAGAACACGAAATACTTGAAACAACTGTGTGACGATCAACTCTGTAAATCACAGTGTGTTTAATAACAATTACATAATAAAGTAAAAATAAAACGGAGGCCTCTCCCTGGGTCCCATTCAGTGTCACCCTAAGATCTGTCTTTCAGGAGCCCCTCCCTCGGCCCCCTCCCCTTTGTCAGAGGGTGCAGACCCCGATCACCTCACCCCTGCACTGCCCTCCTTCTGTCTCCACACCATCCTTCACTGTCCCCCAGCCCAGTGTCCAGGCCTCCCTGCGGCGCTACACTCCCTGCCCACGGCCACCCAGAGACCACACGCCTCGTGGCACCCACCTCCAACCCACATGGTGCCGCAGTATCCGTTGACCCCACATCGACCCCCGCACGAGGCTCTCCTCGGTGCCTTTCCGAGAGGAAGAAGAGGCTGGGTGGGCCTTACCCGGGTCCTGTGTGCTGGGACCCACTGGGGGTGCCCCACTAGGTCCCCTCTTTTTTTTTTTTTGGCTTTTTGGGTCACACCCGGCGATCTCAGGGGTTACTCCTGGCTCTGCTCTCAAGAATCACTCCTGGCGGTGCTCAGGGGACCTTATGGGATGTTGGGGATCGAACCCAGGACGGCCGCGTGCAAGGCAAACGGCTTTGCTTTTGCTCCAGCCCCACAATTGTAACATTCTCGGGAGTTATTCATACACAGGATCAAAAGTCTAAGAAGTAGCCAGTGCAGCTCAGCCAAACAATGACCTTACAGTTGCCCGGGATCTCTGGCACCCCCACGTCCCGGGGAAAGTGAAACAGTAGCGAGTCAAGTATCACGCCAGACGGCTGTCCCGGAACGCCTCGGGGCAGGAGTGGCCCTGTAAGTGCATATGTTGCAAGCGGGAGGCCCGGGGTTTGATCCCGGCATGGCGCGGTCCCCTGGACACTGCCAGGGGAGATCACCTGGTGCCTGGGTGTGGCCCAAAGGAGGAAAAACAAATGACAGAACAATATGAAACCTAGAAATAAGAGAAAATAGACGCCCCCCAAAGGCAAACTAAGCAGCTGGAGGTAACCGGATCAAAATGATTCAAAGGAGTGTTGCACGTGGTTTGCATTTGGTGACCCCAGTCAGGTCCCAGCGTCCCTTGAACCCTAGTGGATATGATCCGCCCAACGAAACACCCCCGACACTACCTCCCCCCACTCACACCCTCCTCCACCACACCTGGCCTCACCCACTCTGAGACCTTGCCTGGGGGGCTCACCTCACCCCCCCAGGTCACAGCTGTGTCCCACCAGCCAACCTGAATTGACCCTGGCACCTGATGCCCCGCCCCTGCACCCCAGGCCTAGCCCCGTTGGTCCCTGGCACAGTGAGTGGCCCCCACCCCCGTGGGACGCCCCCCCATGAAAGAAGCCTACCTTCAATTCTGCTGCATGCGCTCCTGACATGCAAGAATGGTGACTGCAGGGTTAGGCCACCGCGATTTCCTCCACTTTGAAGCCTGTGAAGGGAAAGTCTCAGCAAACCGCCGAGGCTGAGATGACGCGGGCACTTTCGGTTGCACGACTCCCGCTCTGACACTGCCGGAGCCAGAAACACCGCGTCCGGGCAGGGCTGAGTCACAGGGCCCGCTGCAGAGAGGCCAGGGCTGGGAAGTGCGCTCAGAGCCCCACGTACGACACCCGCGCCCCCCTCACACACACACACACACCTTTTTTCTTTTCTCTTCTTTTTTTCATTTTGGGTCACACCCGGTGATGCTCAGGGGTTACTCTTGGCTCTGCACTCAGGAGTTACTCCTGGTGGTGCTCATATGAGGTGCTGGGAATCGAACCCAGGTCATCGGCTGCTAAGGCAAACGCCCTCCCCGCTGCGCTATAGCTACACACACACACACACACACCATTCAGATGATAGTTGTAATTGGTCGTCACACGTGTCCCTGGCAAACGCCCTCCCCGCTGCGCTATAGCTACACACACACACACACACCATTCAGACGATAGTTGTAATTGGTCATCACATGTGTCCCTGGCAAACGCCCTCCTCGCTGTGCTATAGCTACACACACACACACACACACACACACACACAAACACACACACCATTCAGATGATAGTTGTAATTGGTCGTCACACGTGTCCCTGGCAAACACCCTCCTCGCTGCGCTATAGCTACACACACACACACACACACACACACACAAACACACACACCATTCAGATGACAGTTGTAGAGGTCGTCACACGTGTCCCTGGGCCTCCTTCCTGACAGACGGGCTTGGTTGGCTCAGGGGCCGCACCGGCCCTGCCCTTCTCCCGTGCCTTCCTCTTCCTCACCCACCCCGCCTCTCCCTGTCCCACCTCTTTGGGCCTGAACCCACTGGCACACGGGCCATCGGCACACGGGACAGCTCTGGGGGTAACTGGACCAAAAGGCCCCCTCGGCAACGGAGCGATGATTCAGAGACGTTGCACGGGGTTCGCGTTTGGCAAGGCGGCTCAGCAATTTGAAGCGGCTGGATTTTTTTTTTCTGGGGGCGGGTGGGGGGGTCATACCCGGCGATGCTCAGGGGTTCCTCCCGGCTCTGCACTCAGAAATTACTCCTGGCGGTGCTCGGGGACCCTATAGGATGCCGGGGATCGAACCGGTCAGCCACGTGCAAGGCAAACACCCTCCCCACTGTGCTCTGACCTCCCCCCACCCCCACAAAGCTGCTGGACTCTTACGGGCCCTGAACCAAGGGTGAGGAGCGGAGTCTGTCATAATTTAGAGCACTTAGCTGGGGGGCAGTGGGGAGGCGGGGGCTTGGGGCCACACCCCATGGTACTCAGGGCTGGCTTCTGGCTCTGTGCCCAGGGATCACTCCTGGCAGGAATCAGGCGACCACACGGGGTGCCGGGCATTGAACGCGGGTCAGCTGCAAGCGAGGGAAATGCCTCCCCGCCGTACGAGGGCTCTGTCGCAGATGCTGGCGATTCTTCCCTGCGCAGCTGTGAGGGCCTCATAAATCAGCAGGTACCGTCACAGGGCCCAGCAAGGGGCTGGGCTGGGGGGTCAGGAACGAGACCCCACCCACCCCACCCTGCTCCAGCCAAGTGGCTCGGGAGCCAAGAGATTTCATGTCTGCCTGTCTGATCCAGCGATCACATAGGAGACTTGGAATTTTGTATGTCTTTGTTGTTTTTAATTTAATATTGCGAGTAATTCATTTTTATTGACTTTATTAAAGTATCAGGCTGCAAGGCATTGGGGAAATAAGCAGAAAGCCAGGGCTGGTGCCCGATGGCTGGAGACATCACACAGGCCGGGGTATGGGGGCCGCTGCGGGGAGGGCGGCAGGACTGAAATCTGGCCCTCGAACCTCTGCGTTCATTTATTTTATTCTTCTCTTAACTCTTATTCTATTTTGGAGGGGGGTTTGCTACACCCAGCGATGCTCACGGGTTACTCCTGACTCTGCACTCAGAAATTACTCCTCATGGGGGCTGGAGTGATAGCACAGCGGGTAGGGCGTTTGCCTTGCATGCGGCCGACCTGGGTTTGAATCCCAGCATCCCATATGGTCCCCTGAGCACCGCCAGAGGTGATTCCTGAGTGCATGAGCCAGGAGCGACTCCTGTGCATCGCCAGGTGTGACCCAAAAAGCAAAAAAAAAGAAAAAATAAGAAAAGAAATTACTCCTCGCATTACACAGGGACGGACCCCTGGTCAGCTGCGGGCAGGCCACGCGCCCTCCCGGCTGTATCACGTCTCTGGGGTCTGCCCCTCCTTTTCACTGTGGAAGTCAATCCTGCATCGCTGTAGGAAACCTCAGGTGGCCGATTACAAAGCCGTGGTTGGGGCTGGAGTGACAGCACAGCGGGGAGGGCGTTTACCTTGCACGCGACAGACGCGGGTTCAATTCCCAGCATCCCATATGGTCCCCCGAGCACCGCCAGGGGTGATTCCTGAGTGTAGAGCCAGTAGTAACCCCTGTGCATCGCTGGTGTGACCCAAAAAGCAAAAAAACAAAAACAAACAAAAAAAAACAAATACAAAGCAGTGACTAGAAAGACAAAATACTCAAATATGACAAGACCATTTGACTCTGAATGTCAAAATGTTTGCTAGCTCGGCATTTCACTCTGTTCCTCAACACTGCAGCTGGAACCCCGAGGACTTAAGTTTTCCAGCTAAACACAGATGTGAACATTCCCGCAATGCACACACTGTAACCTCTAACCATCAGTGCAGCCCACAAATGGGCGGGCGTCCTTGAACAGACGGGATCAGGCTGTGTAGTCTGTCTTAGAAGGAGCATTCTTGGTTATCAATGGTTACACGTAAAGAAAACGGAGGAGTCCTGTATTACAAGAACAGTTTCAAAAGGATCTATTTGTAAAGAAAAAAAAAAAGGTACTGCGGAGACAGCTCCACAGGCCTTGGTAGAGCCCAGGACATGTATTTCCTTGAAGTTTACCCCCAAAGGATGGTTTTCATGCAGTATTTATTAGAATGTATGTTTTCTGTCAAATATTATTGAACAAAACAAATATTTCCCTGGACCAGCCTAACCATCTTATTAACTGTAAATTGCATTATCTGAAATGCAATCAATATTCTCCTGGTATACAATACTCCAAACACATAATTCTACACCACATTAGTAGCAGGGCGAGGCCGGCCCAAGATTCAGCAGACTTTGTCTAGCCTCGCTATTATTCGAATTTCTTCTTCCAAACCTGACGTTCGGAACTGAGTGCATTAATTATCATCGGGAGCAGGAGAAACGTCATTTTACAGAGATAAGCACTGACAATCCAGGATAAAGGAACGTCCTTCCAGAGCCAGATTTGCAAACCCAACCCCTAGGTTTGGAGTCTGATTGTAGATGCTCAATGCTGGCTGAGTGCTGGAGGTGCAAAGGCAGGGGGGTCATTGGTCCTGTCAGCACCTCCAGGAGTAGTTCCTGAGCACAGTGCCAGGAGTCATCCCTGAGCATCACCAGGCATGGCCCAAAGAGCCCCAAAGTATAATAATAATACTAAATAAATAAAAATAAAAATGTGGGAACTGGGAGAACCCGAGTTTCTCCAGGAGCACCTGCCAGCGGGGTGTTCTCGGGTTCACCCCCCACCCCCGAGAGGCAGCACAGACACCCCCCACCCCCGCCCCTGTGACTGGTCGGCACTTCCGCAGGAATCCCAGCTGCAGTCTCCTGGTCAGACACAACTTCTGCTCATACGGTCACTCAGAAGCTCTCATCAGCCTGGGGCCGTTGAGAGAGGACGGGGGTTAGGGCGTTTGCCTTGCATGCAGATGACCCCGGTTCATTCCTCGGCGCCCCATATAGTCCCCCAAGCCCACCAGGAGTGATTCCTGAGCACAGAGCCTGGAGCAAGCTCTGAGCACTGCCGACTGTGGTCCCCAAAACCAAAAAATTAATTAATTAAAAACGAAGAAAGATGGGGCTGGAGCAATAGCACAGCGGGGAGGGCGTTTGCCTTGCACGCGGCAGACCCGGGGTTCGATTCCCAGCATCCCATAGGGTCCCCCGAGCACTGCCAGGGGTAATTCCTGAGTGCAGAGCCAGGAGTGACCCCTGTACATCGCCAGGTGTGACCCAAAAAGCAAAAAAAAAAAAAAAGAGAGAGAGAGAAGAAAGAAAAATAAACTCCCATTACCGACTTGCTCCCATTTACTCACAGCTCCCAAGTCCGAGGCATGCTTCCCCTCCAGTTATTATTTCTGTTTGTCTGGGGCCACACCTGGCGGTACTCAGGGCTGACTCCGGGCTCTGTGCTCAGGGATCAATGTCAAAGCACTGGGTGGGAAGCCCGTGCAGGTGACTCACCCAGAGCCCTGTCCCTCTCCCCTGGTGCCGATTCCACTTAGGGTCCTTCCGTTCCTTTCCTCCCTCCCTCCAGCAGACCCGGGTCACCACACATGCAAGCCTGGCCTTGACCGGTGCGCTCGACCCTGCCGAGAATTTATTCTCTTTTTGGCCAGGCCTAGAGCCCGGGTGGGCCGCATGCGAGGCTGCGCCCTCCCTCTGCACTAGGCCCCCGGCCCCTGCACGTGCACCCTCAAAGCTGCCAAACGGTTCCCTCCTGCCCTCCCAAAGGCCCCCACTCCCAGTCTGGGACCCTCCGCTCCCCCGTCTTCCGCTCTGAATCCCCTCTGCACACGAGGTGCTCATCACTGAGTCTCCCTAGGGATTCCGTGGAAGGAGGCAGAGGCGCGGGCGGGCACGGGCAGCGCGGCGGGCACAGTGAGCCAGGAGACAGACCTGCGAGCAGCAAGTCTAAGCAAGGAGCAGCGGGAAGTGCTTGCCTGGCATGCAGCCGACCAACCGGGTTCGATCCCTGCCAGCCCAGATGGCGCCCCAAGCCCGCCAGGAGTGCTCCCTGAGCACTGCCCCGTGCGGTCCCCAAGCAAAACAAATCTGACCAAGAGAGAATCGCAGAGGTCACTTCTGAAACTCCTCCGCCTCCTCCCTCCCGGCCAATCTGATCCGGGCTGCTGATCTGCGTTTTCTGCTTTTTGGGTCACACCCAGTGATGCTCAGGGGTTGCTCCTGGCTCTGCGTTCAGGAATTACTCCTGGCGGTGCTTGGGGGACTCTAAGGGATGCCGGGGATTGAACCCAGGTTGGCCACGAGCAAGGCAAATGCCCTACCCGCTGTGCTATCGCTCCAGCCCTGCTTTTACCCTCGCCTTCCTCAAGGCCAAAACCTGAACTTTTGAGGGGGGCCCAAGAGAGAGCACAGCAAGGAGGGGGTTTGCCTTGTACATGGCCAGCCCGGGCTCGACCCCCGGCATCCCACAGGGTCCTCCAAGCACCACCAGGAATAATTCCTGAGCTCAGAACCAGGAGTAACCTCTGTGCATTGCTGAATGGCACCAAGACAAAACTATAAAAAAACCAAAATAACCCAGACCTTCAGCTTGACTACTTGACAAACCCCAGCAAACCTAAATCACAGGCCCTGCTCTGGTGCAAAAATAAAATGGGTCTTTGTTTTTTTTCTTTTTAGGTTACACCCAGCAACAATCAGAGATGACTCCTGGGTCTGCTCTCAGGAATTACTCCAGGCAATACTCAGGGGATTATATAGGAATGCGGGTCAGCCAGGTAAGGCAAGCACCTACCTTATTTGCTGTACTATGTGCTAGAGCTCAAGTTGATGTTTTATTTATTTATTTATTTATTTATTTATTTATTTATTGTCCTGGGGAACAACTGCCTTTATTTTATTTATTTATTTATTTACTTACTTACTTACTTTGCCTTTTTGGGACACACCCAGCGATGCTCAGGAGTTACTTCTGGCTCTGAGCTCAGGAATTACTCCAGGCAGTGTTCGGGGGACCATATGGGATGCCGGGGATTGAACCCAGGTCAGCCGCGTGCAAGACAAATGCCCTCCCTGCTGTACTATCGCTCTGGCCCCACAACTGGCTTTTAATACACTTCTGAACCCTACCTAATTATTTCTAGGGCTTTAGGTTCGAAAATATATTTCACTGTATTTCTCTGCACCTATAGAATAGCAGCACCATCTGGAATTCTCCAACCTGATGTCATAACTTCTATTTTTTTTTCTTTTTGGGTCACACCCAGCGATGCTCAGGGGTTACTCCTGGCTCTGCACTCAGGAATTACTCCTGGCGGTGCTTGGGGGACCCTATGGGATGCCGGGGATCAAACCCGGGTCGGCCGCATGCAAGGCAAACGCCCTACCTGCTGTGCTCTCGCTCTGGCCCTGTCATAACTTCTATGAACTCGCAGAGGTCCAGGGCTGAAGTGGGCTTAACTTCTATGAACTCGCAGAGGTCCAGGGCTGAAGTGGGCTGACAGATCACAGATGCATGGAGCACCCCCATCTCGGAGCCCGGCGAGCGCAACCGAAAGTAAATGCCCAGCGCATCGGCGCCAACCTCCCTCCTGGCTTCCCCTCCCGCACCGTGAAGCGTTTCCAAGTTACAAGGGAGAAACCCAGAAACCTTTCCACCAGGGCAGTGGGGGCAAAAGGGCAAGGCCTGCCCGTGCCAGGGTCCCCGCTAATCCCCGCTGTCCCCACGTCAACCCTCCGCGACTGGGCTGGCCCCTGGCAGGAGGGATGGCAGATGCGGGCAGATGGAAGGCAGACGGTGCTGTTGCAGATCTGACCGAGCACGGGTCTCCGGAGGCGAACACAGGTGTGGCTGCTCCTTCTGCCATCAGAGCCTCACACAGGACAGCCACGTCCCCACGTCCGAGACAGCCTAAGGAAGACACGGCGGTGCCGTTTCCAGGAAACAGCGGCTTCTCCTCACCCACACTGGCCCCCTCCCAACGTGGACAAACGCTAAGCGTCATTCTTCTGTGTTTGTTTGGGGGCCACATCCCGCGGTACTCGGGGGTGACAGAGCATCCCGGGATCACTGCTGGTGGCCTTGGGGCACCATATGGGATGCGCAGAATCAAACCGGGGCTGGCGAGGTGCCAGGCAAGAGCCCCGCGTGCTGTGCGCTCCGGCCCGAAGCGTCACTTAGGGGCAGAGCAAGCGGGAAGCTGTCCTGACAGGAGCATGTCCTCACCCCGGCTCCCCTGCTGGCCCCACCCCTGCCGGCTCACCTGCATCTATTCTGTGACCTCCTGGGGTGTGGCCGTCCCTTCCCCTCTCCTCCCAGAGCCCAGAGGAATGACTCAACTCCCGGGCACCACCCGTCACCAAGCACTTGACACAGACTCTCTCCTCTCATCTTGACGACGAACAAGTGGAAGGACTTCTGCTTTCCGAGACAGTGTCACCAGGCACCGAGACGACAGCAGTGGGCAACCGCCTTGCCTGGAGCCCACCCGGGTTGGACCCCTGCTGTCCCACTTGATCCCCCAAGCAGCACCAGGAGTAATTCCTGAGCAGAGAGCCAAGACTAAGCCCCGAGCACCCCTGGGAGTAGCAATATATATCACTGTCACTGTCATCCCGTTGTTCATCGATTTGTTCGAGCGGGCACCAGTAACGTCTCTCATTGTGAGACTTATTGTTACTGTTTTTGGCATATCCAATACACCCGGGTAGCTTGCCAGGCTCTGCTGGGCGGGCGGGATACTCTCGGTAGCTTGCCGGGCTCTCCGAGAGGGGCAGAGGAATCGAACACGGGTCGCCCACGTGAAAGGCGAACACCCTACTGCTGTGCTATCGCTCCAGCCCAGCAATATATATATATATATATATATATATATATATATATATATATAGTAACATACATAGTATATGAGAGAGAGGGGCGAGACCATACCTGGTGTTGGAGATTCAAACAGGGTTGGAAGCACGCAAAGCAAACGCCAGACCTTGGTGCTGTCACCCCAGCCCCGGGAGAGGGCTTTAAATGTCAGAGTCGGGAGGGCCACGCTGAGCTCCAAGTGAGAAGGAAAGCTCACCCCACAGGGCTGGAGAGACAGCAGAGCAGGGAGAGCATTTGTCTTGCACTCAGCCCACCGGGGTTTGGTCTTCAGCATCCCATAAGGTCCCCTGAGCACCGCCAGGAGCAATTTCCCGCGTGCAGAGCCAGGAGTCGCCCCAAAAGCCAAAAAGACCAAGATAAAGCTCACCATCCCTGCCTGCGCCCCTCTGCTAGGGAAACGCCGTCTTCGGCGTGTAACCGTCGCTGGCTACACTCTACACCTTCAAAGGGAGAAGAAGGGTCTTTAGCGTGAGCCCTGGGAAATGAACACACCTCGGTAGCAGGAAGGGACGAGAGGACGAGCGACAATCAGGCAGTGCTGTGAACACGGACATGGCAGAGACTCAGCCAATGGCCCATAGCTATGGACTCAAAGGAACCTTTCCTGTCTACAGGACCAGGCGCCCTTCTGGGGGTAGGGGCACACTGACTAGGGCTCTGTCAGCTGGGGGTTACTCCTGGCCGGCCTCGGGGCACCAGGCAAGTCCCTGATCAAGTATCTCTGCCACAGGCACTCGGCACTCAGCACTCAGCACTCAGCACTGGGCCATCTCTTCACCCACAGTCTGCTTTTGAGCTGTGAAGCACCAGCTTGGAGGAAGAGAGAGAGGAAAGAGCTGAGACGAGTTGGGGTCTTCCGGGCACTGCTCCCGGCTGACAGGAAGTGCCTCTGGGGAAGGTGTTGTCTGGCTCTAACTTAACTACAGATGGGGCTGGTTTGCAGCTTTGAGGGTTAAATGAGATAATGCTAGTAAAACTCTTGACAAATGCTCAACAGGTGGCAGGTGGCAAATCTCAGTAATAATTTAGTGAGAAATTTTTAACTGGAGTTCTCTAGCCCCCAATTTTGAACATTTCCTAGGATTTTAAAGTCCTCAGGCTAACATCCTCACCCCATGCACCCGCACCCTGTTATCCTCTTAGATCAATGCTGGTTCCCATTTTTTTCCACTTTTTTTTACCCCGGGTTTTTTTTTTTTTTTTCTGGTTCGGGTCACACTGAGCGACGCTCCGGGGTTACTCCTGGCGGTGCTAGAGCAATCATACGGGATGCCGGGGACTGAACTTGGGTCAGCGCATGCGAAGCAAATGCCCTCCCCGCCGGACTATCGCTTTGGCCCCTCACATTAATTTTTTTAGACCAAAAGAGAAGAAAAAGCAAAATGTTCTTCCATACCCTCTTGTGTCCTGTATCCGGGGCCCTTTGAACTAAACCATTAAAAAACAGTAATGAGGGGCCGGAGCGATAGCAGAGTCCCATCATGCACCCTTAAATACTTCCAAATCATAAATGCCACCAAAACCATTAGCCACCATTAAATACCACAATTAACGTCATCCCCTAATCCACCCCCTTTCCCAGGTTATATATATTTTAGAAAATCACCAAGTCAGCCAGCTCAGAGTTAGGGAATTGCTAACCTTGTGCCACCATGTTCTTTACGACAATTAAAAAAATAAAATCTCTTAATACCTTCAATTGAAGGTGTCTCTTCATCTTCCTAAACCCAGCCCCAATACTTCCTCCCAAGTCCCAAAGTCTCTCTCACCAATCACAGTAGAAAATTAGGAAGTCCCCTTGAACAATTTCCTGGGTCTTCTTCTGAACAATTTTCTGGTTCTGTCTTTACAGGAAAAAGTGGCTAGGAAAACCCCAAGAATGAGTGAGAATTTGTGAACGGCAAAGTCGACCTCCAAAACATGTTTCTTTAATTTTTTTTGCCAGTATCCCAACGCGCTATTGATTCGATCGAGTTAGATTCGGACGAGTTGCTCTTTTATTTTCCTGGGGCATCCTTCGTAGCGGACACTGTGCAAGCCACGGCTTGGCCCTCCCCCCCAAACCCTCTCCCTGCAGGAAAATTGCTTCAAATTTCGTTTCTCGGCTGGGGCTGATTTTCAGTTTGTCCCGAAACTTTCACTGCAACTATTTAAGGCCGGCCACCGGCGGTTTGCATTTTCTTAGTTCTCGAAAAGAAACACCCCGTCCCGGAGCAGAGCTGAAGAAACGCCGTTTAAACTGCAGGAGCCCCGCCGCGTGTCACCTGACCCCTGGGGGTCGGGCAGGGGGCCGCCGCCTGCTGGACCCGGGCTCACCCCGGGTCTAGCAGTGCAGACCGTGGGGGTACGTCCCGGGGGGGACCCGCCGGGTGGGGGGTGGGGGTGGACAGCGCCAGGCCGGCGGGGCGGCTGCACCAGGCCGCGGGCTCCGGGCGCTCCACGTGCTGCAGACGCGGACGCGAAACTGACCCGAGACCGACAGGCCCCGCCCCGGGGCTCCCGGGCTGCGGGCGGCGCGGGGCGGGGCCCCGAGCTGCCAATCACCCGCCCGCGTTACCGTCCTAGTTAGCGATGCACTACCCACAATGCATTTGCACAGTGAGACCCGTTCAAAAAGGCCAGCCGCTTGCACGAACCGCACAAAGACACTTTCGAAAGAGCGATTTTGTTTCGGATGCATTGCAGTGAAGTGTCAAATTGTCCTGGGTTTTGTTTTTTGGTGGTGGAAGAAGGACCCCGAAACATCGCCTTACTTTGAAAGGAATGAGCATGGGACCTATAAATAGAGGACGCCTTACTAGCTTCACCAGTTGGTCCGAGGGATGTGAGTGATTGTTAAACTGATTAACATTGTCTCCTGCTCACAACCACATTTGACTAGCTGGGATTTTTTTGTCCTGAAGGGCAGCGTTATCTTCAAGTAAAATACAACAAAAGTTGTATTTTCTGTGTGCAAAGCAACTTTTAAGATAGACTTTTCGGTCATACCTATTTTTCTAGGAAGATGAATCTTCATTATAAGTAGGAAGCATGTACTCAAAAGGCCTGTAAGTTCCTACAGAAAATAGAAGAACTGCTCTTTATTTTTTTTTTAATTCTTTTATTGATTCACCATGTGGAAAGTTACAAAGCTTTCAGGTTTGTCTCAATTATACCATGCTCAAACACCCATCCCTTCACCAGTGCACATATTTCACCACCAAGAATCACGGTCTACCTCCCCCCTCCCCCCACCTCTCCAGCCCCCCACCCTGCATGTGTAACTGGTAAATTTCACTTTACTTTCACTTTACTTTGATTACATTCAATATTTCAAAGGAACTGCTCTTTAATTTGCTTTAAACATACAATTTTTGGTTTTGAAAACTCCCATAATGAAGATGGTTTGTGGTCCAACAGCAATGCTAGTGCTCATAAGTCAGACGCACGCGCACACGGTTTTGGTATCCAATTGAAATATCACAAATCATTCTTAACAATACAAGGAGCTTCCTGCCTGTCTTAGTATATCCCCTGTAAATATGTGAAACTTGAGGCACAGAACACCACCTGGAGGACATGGAATCATGCAGAGTGAAATGAGTCGAGAAGAGGGACAGACAGAAGGACTGCATTCATTTGTGAGCATGTCACTGTCACTGTCATCCCGCTGCTTATCGATTTGCTCAAGCGGGCACCAGTAACGTCTCCATCTTGAGACTTCTTGTTACTGTTTTTGGCATATCAAATACGCCACGGGTAGCTTTCTGGGCTCTCCGAGAGGGGCGGAAAAATCGAACCCCGGTTGGCCGCATGCAAGGCAAACGATCTACCACTGTGCTATCACTCTACAAATTTAGATTTGTGAGTATACCCCTACCTAGGTAGGTATGTAGAGATATAGATAGGTAGTATGAGAGTAGCACCCAAGGCAGGGTAAGCAGGGCCAGGAGGACTGATCAATGACACAAGAGTGTGTGTGTGTGTGTGTGTGTGTGTGTGTGTGTGGTGCGGGGGCAGGGGAGGTGCAGTTAGGGTAGAGAAGGGCCCAATGGGACAATGATAGTTGGAAATGATCATTTTGGACAGGAACTGAGAGTTGAAAGTAGATAAAGGGATATGCCTGATAACCTTTCCGTATCTGCATTGCAAACCATAGGCCCAAAAGGAGAGAGGAAAAAGGAGAGAGGGAGAGACCAGATAGACAGACAGAGACAGAGAGACAGAGAAGAAAAGTGCCTGGCATAGAAGCAAACACCCTACCCACTGTACTCTCCTATCGGGCCCTAAAACGCATTCTTTTTTGGGGGGGGGTCACACCCAGCGATGCTCAGGGGTTCCTCCTGGCTCTGCACTCAGGAATTACTCCTGGCGGTGCTTGGGGGACCATATGGGATGCCAGGGATTGAACCTGGGTTGGCCACATGCAAAGCAAATGCTCTCCCTGCTGTGCTACCGCTTGGGGGCCCCCTAAAATGCATTCTTGTGCAAAAAGCCCATCCAAGTCCAGGGGAAGCTGTACTCCTGGGTGATGTAGTCGGAAGTTCGGAGAGAGAGAAACGTAGAGAAGAAAATTGTCACAGAGGGAGGCTTGGGACATGGAGTTGGTGGTTGGAGGGAAACTGGGGACACTGGTGGTGAGAAATATACACTGGTGTTGGAACATTATGTGACTGAACTCCAATCATGAACAACTTTGTAACTGTGTGTATCACTGTTATTCAATTTTTAAAAAACCTTTCAGACCACTGGAGGGGCCGGAGCTACAGTATAGCGGGTGGGTGTTTGTTCTGCCCTCAGCCAATCCATGTTCAGTCCCCAGTGCTGGTACCCGGAGCACCGCCGAGAGTGAGCTCTGAGTGCAGAGCCAGGAGTCAGCCCTGTGTGGCCGCCGAGTGTGGCCCCAAAACCAAAAGAGCAGAAGATTAGCTGTAGCAGCTGAAGTGCTCAGTCACACTCCTAGCTCATATAGTTTTCCCTAACTTAAATATACATGGGGAACTGGGGCGATAGCACAGTGGTAGGGCGTTTGCCTTGCACTCGGCCGACCCGTGGCGTATTCGATATGCCAAACACAGTAACAAGAAGTCTCACCATGGAGACGTTACTGGTGCCCGCTCGAGCAAATCAATGAACAACAGGACAACAGTGCTAAATATATATATATATATATATATATATATATATATATATACACACACGCATGCATGCATGTAAGTACACGTGTGTTTATTATTGGATAGAAAACTAGAGGAAGAACTCCAAATGATTAGCACTGCTTATATGATTCTAGAATGTGGGATTTCAAATGAGAGTATTTAAAGAAACTCTCAGAATTAAAGAAAAAAAGGTATAAGAAAGTTGCTCTCTGTGAGTGGACATTCTGCAGTAGCTTTTGTCTTTGCCCTATAAAGCTTCGCGGCTCACAGTCTGTTGAGCAGCCTAACAGCTAGGATTATTGTAATGGTCCTGTAAAGACACACACAATAGGGAATCGTCTGTTGCACCCGGAGACCAATATGGTGCCATGTGTCCATTAGCTCTCAATAAAAAAAGAAAGAAAATAACACAGCACCACCTTGCACTATTAAAGGGCAAAGGGCAAAAAAAAATTTTATTTTAATTAAAAAAAATGGGGGGCTGGAGCAATAGCACAGAGGGGAGGGCGTTTGCCTTGCACGCGGCCAACCCGGGTTCAAATCCCAGCATCCCATATGGTGCCCTGAGCACCGCCAGGGGTGATTCCTGAGTGCAGAGCCAGGAGTAACCCCTGTGCATCGCCGGGTGTGACCCCCCCCAAAAAAAATAGAGCTAAAAGGCAAAGGGCTATTGGCCCGTGTCCCAGGCGTGTCCCCGTCAGCAGGAACTCCACTCCACGGCAGGTGCTGATGCTTTCTAGCCCTTAGACATAAAATACAGCCTGGCGTGTGCTGACCTGGGGTCTGTTGCCTAGAGAGGCTGAATGCTCACTTGCTTTTATTTACTTGCTTTTATTTTGGGGGCCACTCCTGGCGATGCTCAGGGGTGTCTGCACTCAGGGATCACCCCTGATGGTGCCCAGGGGAGCATATGAGTCTCCGGGGATGGAACTTCTGCAAGGGCAGGAGTCCTCCCCGCTGGGCTGTCTCCACCCAGAGGTGGAATGCTTTTACTTTATTTATTTATTTATTTATTTATTTATTTATTTATTTATTTTTAACAAGCAAACATTTTTTTATCAATAGATTGAAAAATCACTGCTTATCATTAATTGAACACTTAGTTGCCAGGGATTTTGTGAGCAAATTGCATCTATTACCTAAAGATTGAAAAAATGGAAATAAATATCATTTTTAATTATAACTTTAAAAGTAGAGAAAAATGGAAGTTTTTCAGGGCAGACTACTTGAATGTTGTCAAAACAACGTGGTTTCAGAAGCCAAGGGGCTTTTTTTTTTTTGCTTTTTGGGTCACACCCGGTGATGCACAGGGGTCACTCCTTGCTTTGCACTCAGGAATCACCCCTGGCGGTGCTCAGGGGACCATATGGGATGCTGGGAATCGAAGCAGTTCAGCCTCGAGCAAGGCAAATGGCCTACCTGCTGTGCTATGGCTCCAGCCCCTTAGGGTTTCTTTAATCTGATGTAGTCATTGAGTTTTTTTGTTTGTGTTTTTTTTTTAATTTTTAGTGAAACACCGTGAGATACAATTACAGACTTACGAACTTTCGTGATTACGTTTCAGGCATGCAATGCCCGAGTACCCATCCCTTCACCAGTGCCCGTTCTCTACCAAGGTTCCCAGTGTCCCTCCCGCCCCCCACCCCCTAGTGTATCCCCCTCTGTGGCAGGCACATTCCCTTTTACTCTCTCTCTCCTTGTGGGTGCTGTGGTTTGCAGTACAGGTATCAAGCGGCCATCACGTTTGGTCTGTAGACTACTTTCAGCACACACGTCCCATCCCGAGTGGGCCCTCCAAGCATCCTTTGCTCGTGGTCCCTTCTCTGTCCCAGCTGCCTTTCCCCCCAGCATGTGAGGCGGCTTCCAAGCCGTGGAGGAACCCTCCTGGCCCTGATCTCTACTGTCCTTGGCTGCTGTCTCCCATTCTGTTACTTTATACTCCACAGATGAGTGCAGCCCTTCTAGCTGTCCCTCTCTCTCTGACTCATTTCACTTAGCAGGATACTCTCCATGTCCATCCACTTAGATACAAATTTTGAACGCTTTTTTTTTTTTTTTTTGGTTTTTGGGTCACACCTGGCGATGCACAGGGGTTACTCCTGGCTCTTCACTCAGGAATTACCCCTGGCGGTGCTCAGGGGACCATATGGGATGCTGGGATTAGAACCCGGTCGGCCACGTGCAAGGCAAACGCCCTACCCACTGTGCTATCACTCCAGCCCCCCACAAATTTTGAAGGCTTTTAAAGGGGACCGTCAGACTCTGCTTTGAACTTGAAGGAGCCCAGGCCAGCCACGGGGCCCCCAGCTCCTGATGTCTCAAGTGCATTCCGCTGTCTCACTGCCCCTGCACCTCGTCGGGGGACAACTCTGCCATCCTCACCCAGCCGGGGCGGAGGGTAAGGACCAAACCACAGCGTCCGGAGGCCTGGCCGGGGCCTGGGGACTCGGAGCTCAGGACAGGCGTGATCAGGTGCCTGTGCGGCTCCACTTCTGCTCGTGGGGGCCCCTCGGGTGCTCTCAGGGCCACTCACTGGGGAGGAAAGCGCACAGAACCCCAGTGCCTTGGACACAGGCTCGAGGGGAGTGTCCCCAAGGGCCCCCTCCAAGGCGCCGGCAACGGGGACGGGTCTGGGCTGTGAGGGACAGACAGGAGAACGAAGGCTGTAAGTGGGCAAGAACATGAATGCAACTAAGAATAGCTCTGCAAGCCACAGTGCCGTAATAAAACACTCTGAAAAGGAACCGGGAACTTGAACCTCCGATGCGCTGGACATTCGAGAGCGCGCTACCCACTGCGCTACCACGCCAACACATTAAGACTCAAGGAAAACACCTCTCCGACTGGGCCAGAGTCCTTGGCTCTCTCCCCTGGGCGCTGCCACCTAGTCCCACTTCCCCAGGAATCGCTCTGTGCAGGGCCCTTCCTCTGGACTTCCCCGCCTGGACACTTCTGCAGGACTGCCCGACTCTCAAACACTCAAACAAGCATAGTAGGTTTTCTTTTTTTTTTTTTTTTTTTTTTTTGCTTTTTGGGTCACACCCAGCGATGCTCAGGGGTTACTCCTGGTTCTGCACTCAGGAATTACTCCTGGCAGTGCTTGGGGGACCATATGGGATGCCGGGGATCGAACACACCCAGCGATGCTCAGGGGTTACTCCTGGTTCTGCACTCAGGAATTACTCCTGGCAGTGCTTGGGGGACCATATGGGATGCCGGGGATCGAACCCGGGTCGGCCGCGTGCAAGGCAAACACCCTACCCGCTGTGCTATCGCTCCGGCCCCAACATAGTAGGTTTTCTATACCTGGGGAACAAGGATTTTTCCCCAAGACCAATGTCAGGGGTCAGGGGACAGAAGAAGAGGAAAGGTGGACGAAAGGATTGTTTCTTTTTTTTTGCTTTTGGGGTCACACCCGGCGATGCTCAGGGGTTACTCCTGGCTCTGCACTCAGAAATTACTCCTGGCGGTGTCGGGGAACTATATGAGATGCTGGGACTTGAACCGGGGTCGCCTGCATGCAAGGCAAACGCCCTACCCGCTGTGCTATCACTCCAGCCCCCAAAAGGATTGTTTCTTGTGGGACCTGGTGACCATGGGGTGTGGGGGTCAAACCCAGGGTCTTCTACATGCAAGCCGCCCTCAGCCCTGAGTGTTTTTCCCCACCCTTCCATCAGACTTTCTCACAGGGGGCTGGAGAGATAGCACAGCGGGGAGGGCGTTTGCCTTGCACGCGGCCGACCCCGGTTCGATTCCCAGCATCCCATATGGTCCCCTGAGCACGGCCAGGGGTAATTCCTGAGTGTAGAGCCAGGAGTGACCCTGAGCTCGCTGGGTGTGACCCAAAAAGCAAAACAAACAAACAAGCAGACTTTCTCACAGTCCAAAAGCACGCCTGCCCATACCCACGCCTGCTCCTTGAAAGCAGGCGGAGACACCCGCCTCTGTCAGGGTACCAAAGGCGGTAAAGCCGGGGCAGGAGAGACAGCGCAGCGGGCAGGACACTTGCCCTCCCCGTGGCCAGTCCAGTTAGATCCCCGGCATCCTGTAGGGTCCCTGAACCCGGCCAGGAGTGATCCCTGAGCACGGAGTCACGAATGAGTCCTGAGCATGGCTGGGTGTGACCCGCCACCCTTCTCCCTGGAAAGAGAAGGCAAGGCTGCTCCAAAACACCTTCCACGCTACTAGCTGGAAAAACTTCCCAGGTGACACTCTGAGCCCAGGACGCCCAGTTCCTGCCCCTCGGACACAGTGCAGGGGGGACAGCGCTTTCCAAGGCTCACCCCAGTTGCATCATACCACAGACGGCTCCCTGAGCACCTCAAAATTCCCAGCACCTCCTGGCGCTGTTGGGCCCTAGAAAATTCTATGGGTCAGGAGGGACAAGATGGTAGGAAGGAGGTTTGAGTAGGGGGGAGGTTTGAGTATGGGGGAGGGAGGTGGACCAAGGGCTTTTCAGATGAGTCACTTGCTCCTGAGTGGGTGACCTCTGCCGCTTCTAAAGGATCTTTTGTGTTTGACTCAGCCAGGTCCAAAGGCTGCTTCCCGCTGCTTCTGATGTGGGGCTGGAGACTGAGTCTCCCTCTCACCCGCTCTCCAGCCCAGCACTTGGTCGCCTTTTTCTCCTTGCTCTGTCCCCAACCTGAGCATTTACCGCTGCGTCCCCCCTCGACGCTGGACTCTGGCCAGCTCACAGTGCCAGGACGCGGGAAAAATTTCCGGCCACTGGCAGAGCTCAAAGGCAAAGAGTCGGCCAAGGTTCTCAGAAAGCGACGCTCCCTCGGCCTTAAGTCCGTCAGGATCTTGAACCCACGTTTCCTTCTGCCCTTAGAATCAGTAGCCTCTTCCCTTTGGCATTTTGTATTTTAATGTTCCAAGGATGTGAAACAGGAAAATTGGTTGGGGAGATGACTCGAGGCTGGTTGCATGTTTGGCATTGGGGGAGGGAGGGTTTGATTTCGGGCACCCCAGGGCTGCCCACCCCCTTCAGCAGCCTGGGGCCACCAAACCAAACTAATAACGCAGGAAAGCGAAGATTGTAGACTAAGAAAATGACTAAGGCCTGTTTATCAGTAGCAGGGACCGAGCCCAGGGCCTCGGATATGCAGGCAAGTGCTCGGAAGATTACATCCCGGCTAACAACAGCTTCTGATGCTTTTTTTTTTTCTCTTTTGGGTCACAACCGGCGGTGCTCAGGGGTTACTCCGGGCTCTACACTCAGGAATTATTCCCGGAGGTGCTCGGGGAGCATATGGGATACTGGGTATCAAACCCGGGTCAGCCGTGTGCAAGGCAAACACCTCGGTGCTCTTGCTCCAGCCCCTCTGATGCTTTTCATTCCTAGTCTTCTGGTGAAAGGAATCTTCTATTCTGACCTGAAAGTGGGGCCTGTGAGTGAGTGAGATTTTGGTCTCCACTCATGAAACCATCGGCACTGTGGAATACTTTTGCATAGCAATGATCCTTCTTTCTTTCTTTCCTCCTTTCTTCCTTCCTTTCTTTTCTTGTCTTCTGGCTCGGCACTCAGGGATCACTCCTAGTGGGCTCCGGGGACCCTACGGGATGCTGAGAATAATCTGGGTGGACGCTTGCAAGACAAGCGCCCTCCCGACTGTCCTATCACTCCGGCCCAACAATCTTTCTTTTTTATAAGTAATTAATTAATTTTTAAAATTGTATTTATTTTATGTTTTAAATGAATCACTGTGAGATAGTTACAGACTTCCACATGTTCGTGATTACGTGTCAATCAATGTTCGAGCACCCATCCCTCCACCAGTGCCCGTTCAGTATCCCTCCCGCCACCCCCACCCCCTGCCTCTATGGCAGGCACATTCCCTCTTACTCTCTCTCTCTCCTTTGGGGACCAACCATCTTTCTTAAGATAAAGATCTGGCTTTTTTGGACGCCCCGTCAGCGCTGGGAGAGTCTGAGCATCCCTCCCAGGGATGCTACGGGTCGGGCGGGCGCTAGGATAGGACCTGAGGATGCGGCGCGTCCGCGAGCGCCCCCTGGCGGTGCCGGGCGGGGCTCTGCAGGGCCACCCGAGCGGTGCTCAGGGCCCAGGTGCTGGGGCCGAGAATCCAGACCCCAGCGCCCACCTGCTGCCGTCCAGCTCGGCGCCGCGCACGGGCTCCCTGAGGGCCACCGGGGGAAGGGGGAGGCTTACCCAGCAGCAGGCGCGAGCGGCGGAGGGGCGCTGCTGCCGCCTGCTGCCCGGCAAGGGGCCGGCGCGCTGCAGACCCCCGCGGGGAGCACGGTCCACGCCGAGAGACCGAGTTCCTGGGTCGCCACTGCAGGACCCTGCGGTGCTGGGCACCGGCGCGGGGACGCTCGGGCTGCGCCCCGCGGTGCCCGCGCGCTCGGCTGAGCTGGGCTGGACCAGACGCCGCGTCTGGGTCATTTGCTTCCATTTCCCAGCATGCACCGACAGGCCTATTTGTGCGTTATTTTGGCAGAAGCCGCTTAAAACCGGAGCAAAAGAAGTAGGAATCGCGTGGCCCTTTGGAATAGCGGACGCCGAGGCTCCGGCTCCCTTGGGGTCGCGGTCGGTGCAGGACCACCAGCTCAACCTAAGTGATTTGGAGGCGCTCCTTGGGCGGTTTATATAGCGAAAGGGAAAGCAGGGCCACTGGCTGGTCCGATGGTAGTGGGTTATCAGAACTTATTAACGCTAGGATCACTAAAGTTGGTATTCTACCCCCCCACTGCTGAATTTGACTGGCTTTTTCTCCTGCCTCTGCAGTAATTGTAGGGAAGCAGGTGGGAAGTAAATAAATGCAACTAAGTATCCTATTTATTAGGAATGCCCAGCGGCAATTCCCTCTACAAGTAGCGGTACCTTTCATACATTTTGGCGTCAGTGTTCCCCTGGGTCATTCCTGGTGGTGGGTACGGGGCTTTCCGCAGGCTGTATTCTCAGCTCAGCGAGCAATCTCTGCAGACCCTCTTTATTATTATTATTATTATTATTATTGTTTTGTTGTTGTTATTTTTAATTTTAATGAATCACTGTGAGATACAGTTACAGACTTACCAGCTTTCGTGATTACGGTTCAGTCATACAATGATCGAGTGCCCATCCCTCCACCAGTGCCCATTCGCCACCACCAGTGTTCCCATTGTCCCTCCCGCTATCCCCACCCCTCCCCACCCCCTGCCTCTGTGACAGGCACATTCCCTTTTACTTTCTCTCTCCTTTGGGTGTTATGGTTTGCAATACGGGGAGTAAGTGGCCATCATGCTTGGTCTCTAGTCTCCTTTCATCACGCATCTCCCATCCCGAGCGGATTCCTCCAACCGTCATTTATTTAGTAGCCCCTCGCTTTTGTTTTGTTTTGTTTTGTTTTGGTGAGTTTGGGGGCCACACCCTGTGATGCTCAGGGGTTACTTTTGCAGCAATAATTCTTTCTTTCCTCTTTTTTATTTTTTAATGGATCACTGTGAGGCACAGTTACAGACTTACAAACTTTCGTGATTATGTTTCAGTCATACAAGATCAAGCACCCATCCCTCCACCAGCGCCCATTCTCCACTACCAATGTTCCCAGTATCCCTCCCCCCTCCCATCTTTCCTCTTTTCTTGCCTTCTGGCTGTGCTCGGGGAACCATATGGGATGCTGGGGATCAAACCCTGGTCTGCTGTGTGCAAGGCTATAGCTCCAGGCCCTTCTCCCTCCCTCCCTCCCTCCCTCCCTCCCTCCCTCCCTCCCTCCCTCCCTCCCTCCCTTCCTTCCTTCCTTCCTTCCTTCCTTCCTTCCTTCCTTCCTTCCTTCCTTCCTTCCTTCCTTCCTTCCTCTTTTTCTTTCTGAAGACCAGAAGAAGTATCCTGTAGATGTGGTACTGTCATCTGTGCAGTGTAAATGCGGTTTCCCACCGCTCCGGGGGATGACACACTCCTCAGGAGGGCCAGTGCACTGTCCGCCTCGGCGAAGCTCCTTGGTTGGTGGGGCCGGGGGGCTAAGCAGGGTGACGGGGCCCTCAGAAAGAAGAAGCAGTTTAGTTGCTGGAGCAAGAGCACAGCGGGGAGGGTGTTTGCCCTGCACGCGGCCGACTTGGGTTCGATTCCCAGCATCCCATATGGTCCTCTGAGCACCGCCAGGAGTAATTCCTGAGTGCAGAGCCAGGAGTGACCCCTGTGCATCACCAGGTGTGACCCAAAAAGTAAAAAAAAAAAAAGAAGCAGTTTACCCTCACCTGTCCTGAGGATGAAGCTCTCCTTGCAAGGTTTAGGGATAGAACCTACGAGAAATGACAAAACGGGAAAATACACGCGCCTCACCTCCACCCTGATTTACCATTTGCTTTAGCTGAACAGATCCGGGTAGGGCTGCAGGGATAGTAGAGCGGGTTACGGTGCTTGCCTTTGTGTGATGGTCCAGTTTAACTGCCAGCACCCCACGTGGGGGGGGGGGGGCAGAGAGACAGGACAGCAGGGAGGGCGCTTACCTAGCATGTGGCCAATCCGGGTTCGATTCCTGGAATTCCATAGCAGCCTCCAAGCATCGCCAGGTACCATTGCCTTCCCCCTCGAGAAAAGTTTGTGAAGACAGTACCGAGGGTCTGGCCAGATCCCAGTACCAAGTCTTCCCACCAAGCCCTGCTGGGGGGCTCTGGGGACCCCCACTGCCTCTGAGCACCGTGAGCCTCTGGCCTTAGCCCCAAACTGGCAGCCTGCTTGCTTGTGTGCGTTGCTGTGGCGGGTGAACAATAATAATGAATCATCATAAGCTGAAACACCCGTATCATCCTTCATCCCTGAAGGATGGCTCTGGGCTTTGGAGCAATCAGGAAGGTCCAGCGAGGCGCCTGCAGAGCTCCTGACCGCCAGGGCACTCGCAGGATTCTCCCCTGCGTCTCTGCAAGGACACAGGTCCCAGCACCCCGGGAGAGGCCTTGAGGCTGATCTCCAGTCGCGGCTGCCTCGCCCTGGCTCTGGCGCCACCAACATCAGCCCGGTTGCCTGGCTCTGGCCCCTGCTCCCGTGTGTGGCCCCTGTGTGGACGCGTGTGGACGTACACAGGTGCATGTGTGTGCATGCAAGGACCTACGTGGGTCCCAGTTGCCTCGTGGGGGGCCCAAGTGTGAGTGTGTGGGACAAGCAGCCGAGTGGCCGGTGGCAGCTGGCCAAGTGGACCAATGCCTGGGCATAAATATCGGAACAGAAGTCGACCCCGGGAGACTCCCCTGTTCTAGGGTGTGCTCCCAGACCCCCCTCAAGCCGGCTCTGCCTTTGGAAGTAAAGGGGGTGGAATCACCGCAGGCCATAGATTATACAGGAGATAAGGAGTTTGCCCAGCAAGCGGCTGGCCCAGGTCCGATCCCGGCATCCCAAAGGGTCCCCTGAGCACCTCCAGGGGATGATTCCTGAGTGCAGAGCCAGGAGTGACCCCTGAGCATCACCGGATGTGTCCTAAAAACAAACAAACAAAAATCACCCTCAGGCCGCAGAGAGAGCACAGGGGTTACGGCGCTTGCCTGGGTCGCAGATGACTCTGGTTCAGTTCCTGGCGCCCCCTGGGGTCCCCGGAGCCCAACCCTGAGGGATCCTTGAGGGCGGGGCCGGGGTAAGCCCTAAGAGCAACTGCGTGTGGCCCCAAAAGTTAAAAACAAGAATAATAATTAAAGAAGAAGCATTCTTGGGAGAAACGGCTCGGGGCCCAGGGTGCCTGCCTTGCACAGGAGCCAAGAGCCAGCCCCAGCGCGGCAGGGACCAAAGGAAGGTGCACAACGGGGACAAAGTGGACAAGAGGCTCGGTGTGGGGCACCTCCCAACCCAGAGTGCTGGCGCCTAAGCAGAATGGGGGGGGGGGTTAGGGGAATGGGGGCGTGGGGGCGGCTCATCTCTGCTCCCTCTCTTTGAAGACTCTCCCCTCAAGAAAGCCCCTTGCAGAGAAGTTTGTCCCGTACATTGAGGCCCTCGGATCCCAGGTAGATCCAGAGAGTTGGCCATTGGCCAAACGCTGTTCTTCTCTGGTGGTGGTGGTGGTTGTTGTTGTTGTTGTTGTTGTTGTTGCTGTTGTTGTTTTGGGGCCACACCTGGCAACGCTCCAGACTTACCCTGGACTCTGCTCTCAGGAATGACTCCTGGCAGGGATCCACACGGGATGCTGGGAATCGAACCTGGGTCGGCCACAGGCAAGGCAAATGCCCTCCCTACTGTACTATTGCTCCCAGAATGTTCTAGAATGTTCTGCCTCTGATGATTCCTGGTTCAAAGTAAGTACATGGAGGACTTTTGGGGGCTCTGGTCCATGAGGCTGAGCCCCCCTGACCCCATGCTTTCTCCCCCTTCTCTCTCTCCCTCTCTCTCTCCCTCTCTCTCTCTCTCTCTCTCTCTCTCTCTCTCCTCTCTCTCTCCCTCTCCCTCCCTCTCCCTCTCCCTCTCTCTCTCTCTGTCTCTCTCTGTCTCTCTGTCTCTGTCTCTCTGTCTCTGTCTCTCTGTCACTGTCTCTCTGTCTCTCTCTCTCCCCCCCCTCTCTCTGTCACCCCTGGCTATGCTCTATGCTTAGGGCTTTCTCCTGGAGGCCCCCGGGGATAGTATAGGGATGGGACCTGGGTCAAGTGAGTGCCAGGCACGTCCCTACCCATTGCACCATGACTCTGGCCCCTGGCCAAGGCTGTGTGTAAACAGGGGGAAGATGGGAGGAGGCACCCCAGTGCCTGCCACATGCACCGTGAGTGGACCCGGGGCTGGGACCCCCATCCCCTGTCACTGCAGTGCGCGCTCACGCCGAGCACCGCCGTGCTGAGAGCCACGGCAGAGAGGAGAAGCCAGGGGCAACACGTGCGGAGCAGGCTCGAGCGCGGCCCTGGACTCGAGTGGGCGGACGGGGCGGGAGCGGGGTGGGGGCTTCCTAAGGGGGAGGCCGAGTGTCCACGCCCCACCCGCAGTGAGCCGAGCCCTGCAAGGCGCAGCCCGCACACGCCCAGCGGGGAGTGGCCTCCGGGCTCTGCCGGGCGCTGCCCCCCAAAGCCGAGGAGAGAGAAGGAAGGGACTGTGCGTTCCCTCGCGCCTTGCCCCTGGCCACCAGCACAGGCGTCGCTATGACCGAAGCCACACCCTGCACACTTCCCTCCCCTCCCCCTGCACACCTCCCTCCCCTCCCCCTGCACACCTCCCTCCCCTCCTCCTGCACACCTCCCTCCCCTCCCCCTGCACACCTCCCTCCCCTCCCCCTGCACACCTCCCTCCCCTCCCCCTGCACACCTCCCCTCCCCTCCCCCTGCACACCTCCCTCCCCTCCCCCTGCACACCTCCCTCCCCTCCCCCTGCACACCTCCCTCCCCTCCCCCTGCACACCTCCCTCCCCTCCCCCTGCACACCTCCCTCCCCTCCTCCTGCACACCTCCCTCCCCTCCCCCTGCACACCTCCCTCCCCTCCCCCTGCACACCTCCCCTCCCCCTGCACACCTCCCTCCCCTCCCCCTGCACACCTCCCTTCCCCTCCCCCTGAACACCTCCCTCCCCTCCCCCTGCACACCTCCCTTCCCCTGTCTCTTCCCCTGCCCCAAACTCCATCCCCGACCCCGACTCCCTTACTTTAGCCTGACGCCCCCGCAGGCCTCCCCGCAGGCCCGTGTCCCTGGGGCGGGTCCCCTCCCTGCTGAGGCTTGCGGCTGGGGCATTGTGTAGAAGGTCCCTTCACCGGCTGGAGCACTGTGTAGAAGGTCCCTTCACCGCAAGCCCAGGACTGTCCTTGGGGTGGGGTCAGGACTCTGGGCTTGAGGCCACCCAAATGAGAAGTGCCACGATCTCTGTCTCTTGCACCCGGGGCCACGCTCTCTGCTGCTGTCTGTTCCTTTCTCCTCTGTAAAGAGACCCCCTTTTTTTTGGGGGGGGGAAGAGGGGCGTCCTGGGGGCCACACCCAGCAATGCGGGACTTACTCCGGGCTCTTCAGGGCTCCTCTTAGGAGGGCCGGGACCAAGCCCCAGGGTCCGTGTCCAGGCACTCACCGGCTGGCAGATGCTCTCCAGACGCAGCCCTGGTCGTAGTTAATCACCACCCGGGTGGCCTGTCGCCTAATTATCCTCTCAGCCGAAACACGAGCCTGCTGGCAGGTATCATTACCTTTAAATTGCATCCCTGGGCAATGTTCTAATTACAGTACCTGAATTTTTGAGATAAATGCAGAAGCATTAGACCCCGTGATGCAGTTAGGAACTTCCTCCAACTGCACAGAAACGCTTCTGTCCTCAGAGTGCTAAGTCGGACCCTGGCGTATGATCGACTATAGTGATGACATCTTCCTTCTCATCAGCATACTTTAGATTCTAGCCGCATTACGTATTACATAGACATCTAGTATACAATGCATGACACGTAGTATAGAATGCGTGATACGTAGATTTCTAGATCTCTGCAATATGAACATATAGAATAATAAGATATTTATAGGCTGGAGAGATAGGAGAGCATGTAGTGTACTTATGTTGCAAGCGACTGATCAGGGTTCGATCCCTGGCACCCCATAGGGTCCCCTGAGCACTAACAAGAGTGATGCCCAAGCACGATCAGGTGTGGCCCCAACACAGAAACCAAAAAATATAAATTTAGAATGAAATAATCTAAATGTATAGAGCTAAGTTTAGGATATATAGAAAATAATATTTCATATCATTTTCTATATTATTATTATACCATTATATGAATATAATAACATTGCTATTATTATACCCACATTTTATATCATCCATTATTAATTTCTATGTGCTTACTGATATTATGTATCTATCCATATATATAACGTTATCTTGGTCAAAAGTTCAAAAGCAAGAAATGCAAGATATCATTTCAGTGCAAATGAGAGTGCATTATGGAAAAAAGAAGCAAAGACACAGAGAATTTGAGGCAATCAGGCAGCAGGGAAATTCACGCTTTATTGGAGGGGGATTGACCACGCCCAGTGGTCCTCAAGGCTTCTTCCTGACTGTGCTTAGGAGGGACCCCGTGGCGCTGGGGTCACTGCCTTATGCAGTGCTGGAGGTCAAAGCCGGCTGTGCCAGTGTAATGCAGTGTACAGAGATGCAGATAACTCATATGAGGCGAAAGTAGTGTTACAAACCACTGTTTATGCGATAAAAAATTTCAAGAACATTTTCTAGCTTCATATTTCCACAAAAATTTCTACTACCTTTATGTCTAATAATTTGGTTTTATGTAGTTTCCACTGGTTCAGTTATACTGGATGGTTTTGTATGGGTCGCTCCTGTTATTACTGACATATAAGCAGCCTTATTTTTTTCCAGGTGCTGAAGTGCTTTTTAACTTAAGAAAGGGGCCTTACTCTTCACAATAGCCAGAATCTGGAAACAACCCGAGTGCCCAAGAACAGACGACTGGTTAAAGAAACTTTGGTACATCCATACAATGGAATAGTATGCAGCTGTAAGGAGAGATGAAGTCATGAAATTTGTTTATAAGTGGGTAGTCATAGAGAGTATCATGCTCAGTGAAGTGAGTCAGAAAGAGAGGGACAGACATAGAAGGGCTGTACTCATCTGTGGAATATAAAATATCATAATATGAGACTGACGAGCCTTACACATGAAGGAACTGGCAGAGAAACCCGGGGCCGAGATCTCCAAGGCTGCTCGGATCGGGACTGGGCCTATTCCACCCAGATTCCCCATTTTCCAGTAGCTAGACAGTCACACCCAGAAACTGCTCCCCTCTCCCCTCCCCCCCCCCCCCCCCCCCCGCACCGTGTAATCCCATCAACAGCCAACATCCAGAGATTATAAAACCAAGCTCCCAGAAGCATGAGGCTTCCATGCGGTCGCCCGACATCTGATAGCCTAGTTCTCCCTCTTGGAGAAGCTGGCAAGCTACCAAGAGTTTACTGCCCTCACAAGGAAGAGCCTGGCAAGCTCCCGGTGGCGTATTCATATGCCAAATACAGTAACAATGATAGGTCTCATTCCCCTGATCCTGAAGAGCCTCTAATGCGGCACCATTGGGAAGGATGAGTAAAGAGCGGCTGCTAAAATCTCAGGGCTAGGATGAATGGAGACGTTACTGGGCCCACTGGAGCAAATCGATGATCAACGGAATGACAGTGATACAGTGAATATGAGACTGACACCCAAGGACAGTAGAGACAAGGGCCAGGAATATTGCCCCATAGTTGGAAGCCTGTCTCATGAGCTGCGGGAGAAGGCGGCTGGGATAGAGAAGGGATCACTAAGTCAATGATGGTTGGAGGGATGGTCGGGATGGGAGATATGAGCTGAAAGTAGATAAGGGAGCAAACGTGACGGCCTCTCAGCATCTGTATTGCAAACATAATGCCCCAAAGTAGAGAGAGAGTCTGGGGGAAATTGTCTGCCATAGAAGCAGGGGGAGGGCTGGGATGGGGGTGGGGGGTGGGGGATACTGGGGATATTGGTGGTGGAGAATGTGCACTGGTGGAGGGATGGGAGTTCGGTCATTGTATGACTGAAACTCAAACATGAAAGTTTTGTAACTGTAGCTCACGGTGATTCAATAAGAAAAAGTGGGGGATGGTCTTTCACGGGCTCCAGAAATCACCCGGCTGCTGTGTCCTTAGAAAGGTAGAAGTGGGCCAGAGACTTAGGGCAGCAGGTAGGGGCCTGGGGCCAACCCGGGTCCGGTGTCCCATAGCCCTGAGCCGGTCAGGGGGGACTCCTGAGCACAGCGCCAGGAGCAGCCCTGAGCGCCTCAGGGTGTGATCACCGCACCTCACCCCCGCAAAAAGTTGCAAGTTTTTTCGCAACTATTTTTGCTCCCCACAAGCACCACGTGGAGCTTTAACAGCCAAACTTGAGGGCGACCCAGACGGCCATCTGGGGAGGGGGCGCTGCCAAGGACCCACCCCAGCCCCTCCTGCTGCTGGACCCCGCGGGGGCTCCCGGCCTCTGGAATCCCCGCGCAATGTTGGGGATCCACTTTATTCACCCCCAGCTCCGCCCGGGCGGAGGGCACAGCCGAGCCGGCGCACACGGTGCGGTGCAGAGCGCGGGCTCGGGTCCGGGACGCCCCGCCCGTGGCGTCCCGAGGTCTGGGGAGGCGGGTGCAGACGCGACCCCTTCTCGGGATTCCGTCCCGGCGGCCGCTGCTTACTTATGCATGCAAATCTCCCACAATGCTCTGCGCAGGGCTGCGGGAGCACTTTGAAAGATCTCGGAGAGAGAAGGTGGCTCTTTTATTGATCGTACCTTCAGGTTCCATGTTCGTGTTTTAGAAATCTGTGGCTTCTTTGAAAACAGGAATTTCACATGAAAGGGAACTAAAAAAATTTAAATTGGAATCGCCGTAAGTGTAAAAGAGATGAATCTCGGTACCTTATATAGCGAAGAGGCCGGCAGCGTTCTCGGCTGGTCCGAGTGCAGTGGTGTTTACAATTAATTGATCACAGCCAGTTACAGATTTCTTTGTTCCTTCTCCACTCCCACTGCTTCACTTGACCGGCCTTTTGCTGCCGGGTGGGAGTGGGGGATTCTGTTTTTCCCTGTAGGCCAGTGAAGTCCCGGCTACCGTCTCCCGGGTGCTGCCCACTTCCAGCAGCTCTGGCAGGCGACCCCATCAATGATACCCCCATGAGTTCCCATGGTAGTGCAAGTGTGACTTGCCCGCCCCGTCTGGTCCCGCAGACCTCAGCAAAGAGCTAGTCCCGGGGTCTTCTTTGCAGCCTCCTTGCTTGTCTGGACTGGGCTCGCGGTTCCGAAGGCCACTTGTCGTGGCTCGCAGTCGTTAGGAGGGTCCAGGATGCACCAGTCTCCCGCGCCCCAGCGGGGGCCCGGCCCGCGTGTGTGCATGTCGCCTTGATCTCATCCCCAGGGCCTCCCCCCTCGGACCGTCCAGCCGCCCGCAGGAGGCCACCCTGGGTTTCACCGCTGGCCACTCCGTCCAGCAGAGGGGCCCGAGCCCGGCCGGGCAGCACGCGCAGGCCCCCACACCCCGAATCCGCAGCCTTGGTCCAAGGGTTAAGCGCTCGCCCCGTCTGAGGTCCCCGAGGCAGAGAGGGCGAGGGGCACACACGCCACCGGGAGGGACCGCTCTGAGCCCTACCTAAGCCACCGCGGCAAGATGCGTCCTTTGGCAAACGCAGAACCGAGGCCTGTCCTCTCGCCGTCCAGCTCCTTGGCTGGAGGACTGGGACCGGGCAGTGGACAGGGCTCGGGGGATGGGGACAGCAGGGTCTGGCCTTCTAGGTTATTGGTAGGTGACCAGGAAAAGGGCTGAGTCAAAAGGAATACTATGCAGCTGTCAGGAAAGATGAAGTCATGGAATTTGCTTATAGATGGATGGTCATGGAGAGTATCCTGCTAAGTAAAATGTGTAGAAAGAGAGGGACAGACAAAGAATGACTGCACTCGTTTGTGGAATATAGATAGCACTGTAGCACTGTCAGTCCATTGTTCATTGATTTGTTTGAGCGGGCACCAATAACGTCTCCATTGTGAGACTTCTTGTTACTGTTTTTGGCGTATGGAATACACCATGGGGAGCTTGCCAGGCTTTGCCGTACGGGCCAGATACTCTCAGTACCTTGCTGGGCTCTCTGAGAGGGATGGAGAAATCGGACCCAGGTCAGCCCGGTGCAAGGCAAATGCCCTACCCACTGTGCTATCGCTCCAGCCCTGTGGAATATGAAATAAGATGAGACGGACACCCAAGGACAGTAGAGACAAGGGTCAGGAATATTGCCCCACAGTTGGAAGCCTGCCCCATGAGCTGGGGGAGAAGGCAGCTGGGATAGAGAAGGGATCACTAAGACAATGATGGTTGGAGGGATCGTTGGGGATGGGAGAGGTGTGCTGAAAGTAGATAAAGGACCAAACGTGATGGCCTCTCAGCATCTGTATTGCAAACCATAATCCCCAAAAGTAGAGAGAGCATGGGGGAGATTGTTTTTCATAGAGGCAGGGGGAGGGTTGGGAAGCGGGAGTATACTGGGGATATTGGTGGTGGAGAATGTGCACTGGTGGAGGGATGGGTGTTCGATCATTGTATGACTGACACTCAAACATGGAAGCTTTGTAACTGTATCTCACGGTGATTCAATAAAAATAGAGAGAAAGAGAAAGAAAGAAAGAAAGAGAGAGAGAAAGAAAGAAAGAAAGAAAGAAAGAAAGAAAGAAAGAAAGAAAGAAAGAAAGAAAGAAAGAAAGAAAGAAAGAAAGAAAGAAAGAAAGAAAGAGAGAAAGAAAGAAAGAAAGAAAGAAAGAGAGAAAGAAAGAAAGAAAGAAAGAAAGAAAGAAAGAAAGAAGAAAGGGGGAAGAAAGGGGGAAGAAAGGGGGAGGGAAGAAAGAAAAGAAGAGAAGAGAAAAGAAAAGAAGAGAAGAAAAAGAAAAGGGCTGGGTTCTAGATGAGAAGTTTCTGGGGTGCTCCTGGGCGCGCTCAGGCCCGCATCCCAAGATGCTCTGAGCAAACGCAGCCAGGAGAGGCCGCCCGTGGCCCCGCTGGACCACCCCCAGGCCAAGAAGATGCTCCCCAACACACCCTCCGGAGGCCGTGGGTTGCCTGAAAGCACAAACCAATGTAGGGAATTAACATTTCTCCTAAGCAAACAGGGCAGGAAACAGGAAACTGTCTTGGGCCCCAGATCCCAGGAGAAGGCCTTTGAATCTCTGTCCAAAGACCCCGGGCCCCCTTCTGCTCTGGGTCGCTCTCTGCTCTCAGACACTTGATGCCGGGTGTTGGGTGACATTGCTTTGTCCTTTCTTCCCTGAAGGGACCTTAGGTTTATTGAGTAACTCCCACCACAGTGCTCCCAAGGCACACCCTATTCCATCAGGCACTGCCAATCCTCTTTGTGTTTATCTTTAACCTCTCCTTTGTGCTCTTCTTCCCCTGTTAATTACTTTTATCTCCAAATCAGACCCTCTGACTTGTAAAATTAGTCAAATTCTTCTGAGGACTCTGGATTTTTTTTTTATCTGTGAAATATTGCTTTTCTCTTTGTCCTTATTTTTTCAAATATGTCCTTTGCATAGTTTACTTTAGAGCAATGTCCTTTTTATATAGACACAGGAAGACAGTTAATTCTATGCTTTTATAGCTTGGGAGTTAATGGACTCCGAATAATATTTATTCCTGTCATATTTCCTCGACTTAAACTTCAGTTGCCCTTAATTCCTAGCACTCTAAAATGGGGGAGAGGGTCCCACTGAGGAACAAGGATTGATCCAAGGCAAGCCATAAGCACCCGGTATCAAAAAGGGACAGGGTAAGTGCCATAAAAAAATATAATGTTAAGAGCATGGTCATGGGACAAAAAGAAGTAACGAGGTGATAGCACAGTGGATAGGGCGTCTGCCTTGCACACTGACCCGAGTTCAATTCCCAGTATCCCATATGGGCCCCCGAGCACTGCCAGGAGTAATTCCTGAGAGCAAAGCCAGGAGTAACCCCTGAGTATCGCCAGGTGTGACCCAAAAAACAAACAAACAAACAAAAAAAGTCACTGGGTAAGGACCCTGCTGGAGTTAGGTAAAGCTAATCTATAATCTGGTCTGGGATATATAGCAAGATATTCCCGGAAGAGCCTCCCTTTAAGCGTAATAAATCTCTTACTGTGTCCCTACAACATGACTAGAGAGATTATGAAGTAAATTTAAGATGACTGTTTAAAGGGATACTGGCTAAGGAAAGGGGAAAGCAATATGCCCTTAGATAGAATTCCATCCCTGCCCTGGGCACATCTCCTAGCAGGAATCTAGAGCGCTGAGCACTTAAGATGAGATTTTTGTCCTTGAGTGTCTCCTAGAACTTCACTTAGAGAAAGGGCTTTACACCTGTTCATTGTTTATGATAATGTGCAACCACACCTATGTGTAATTGCTACCCCCAGCCCTTCATGATTTCTCTGTAACTAACGCTGGGAGACTTGGACACACAGCCACTGATTACCAACCCGCCTGGTAGCCCCCTTCCCTCCTTTGTTCTTCCTCCCCCTCTGTACTATTCCTCCAGACCCACAACACAAATTCTGTTAGTTCCCGGAGAGCAACGAGGGTTTGCGGGGCAATACAGTTGCTTTGCATGCTCAATTCTTGCCAATGATAACAAATTCTGCTTTAGTACTTTTTTTTATATCAGCTTTCATACTTCTAATATTGAGTTTTAACAGTATACAAGTTATGTGTTTATGTAATGTAGTAAATGATATTACATATATTGATATATGTAGTAAGTCTATTAAATGCCTATAAGAAGACAAGTTTGCAAAAGACTAGTCAAGTGCAGTAGTGAGAGAGTTAGGTAAATCCAAGTACATCCAGGAGTTTAGTTTATAGTTTGCTGCAGGTTGACTTTAGGTTGACCTTGCGACCACTCACTACTTTCGGACTAGCCAGTGTTGTACTGCATAGCCACATCTATTTAAAGTGTCAGTATCAGATCACTTTTACCTTATAGTGATGTTATGGGTTTTGTTTACTGATTAATCTTTTCATCACATATTCGGGGTTGCTTCTTAAGAACACCGTAAATTTCTCCCTTTGGTCATAACTAGTATAAGCGCATTTAGTAATAAGAAAACTATTGTCGCTGAGCATCCTGGGAAAGGAGCATGCAAATCTAGCATCCCGCCTGTCTCCTGCCCCCATTGGCTGTACGGGTTGGAGGAGCTGCCCAATCAGCGCCGCGTGAACCGGTCCTTGAAGTTTCAACCCTCTCCTGCGTCTCGACATCTGGGAAATCCCAGCTCAGCATCACACAGTGAGGTCTGCTCCCTACACGCGGGCAGAGGGGCCTCGCACAGGCACCCGCGACATCCCTGTCTCCCTCTATCACCCCTCAACTGAGAAAACACACTCAGGGAACCCGGGGGCGGGAGGAGGAGCCATCGGAAACGCACAAGCATCTCGGCTGCTTCGAAGGACTTCAGGAGCTAAAGGGACGAAAGATAGCAGCAGGTCAGAAGCCTAGGGGGTTCCTTTGCATGCTCAAAATATGTCGAGTGAAGAAAGGAAGGAGATGGAGGAGAAGGAATAATTCCAGAAAAGGAGACACAGGTAAACGTTATACTTTCTCAAGAGGGGAAAAGTGAGTTAAATAAATCACATTCTTTAAATTGTTTTGTTTTAATAAAGTTTTCCAGTGGACTGTTAAGGAAGTGGCTGTATATTATTAGCCAGCTGGATATAAATTGATTATTATTTTTGAAATGAAATAAAAAATTTTTGGGGGGGTCACAGCCAGCGGTGCTCAGGGTCCACTCTTGGCAATGAAGGTGGGATCCAACCAGGTTTGGCATTGAGCAAGGTAATTGCATTAAGCCCTGGCTATCTCTCCACCCTGATTAGCTTAATTTTGCTTTTCAGTGCACCATTTGTTTTGACTGCGTCGTTCCTATTTCTCATGCTGTTTTCAAGAGACAAAGAGGCAGGATAATGACACTCAGTACTAGGCAGAGCCGCTGATTTAACCAGTCCCTGGTACGGACAAAAGGACTCAGGCAGTACCTTGACCAGACCCTGTGGGACCTGTTTTCATCAACCACATGAATGGAGATGTTAAAGGTGGCTAATCAAACGCATTGATGATAAAAACCCATCATAGGCTGGGAGCATCTGAAAACAGGAAGGAACAGATTCAGATCACATCTGGACTTGAGTCTTGGGCAAGTCCCAGAAACGCAACAAGCTCCAAGAGCTGCCAAAATGCCACAGGTTCATTACACACCTTTGATTTTTTTTTTGTTTGTTTGTCTTGGGGCCACACCCAGCAATACTCAGAGGCTACTCCTGTCTCTGCACTCAGAAATTACTCCTGGCGGTACTTAGGGGACCATATGGGGTGACAGGGATTGAACCTAGAGGAGCCATGGGCAAGGTAAACTCCCTACCCGTTGTACAATCACTCTGGCCCTGATTTTGAATAGTTTTGGTCCTTGTACATTCAGAAACCTTTTATTGTGGTCAAGTTATTATTATTTTTTTTTAGCCTCCAGTTTAAGAAGCTTTGCTCTGTGTAATGGGTACATACAGGGGGTTTTACAAGGATTAAGGGAGAAAGCGCTGGAGCCTGAGCACAGCGAAGAGGATGCTTGCCTGACACAGCTGCCGACCCAGGTTTGATCCCCGGCACCCCCTCTGTCCCCCGAGCCCTCCAAGAGTGATCCCTGAGCACAGAGCCAGGAATATGGCCTGAGCACAACCTGTGTGGCACAAAAACCAAAAAATAAAAAACATAAAAGAGAAGCCTCATTAAAAAAATTATATATATATATATATATAAAACAAGTTCCTATAAGAACCTTCGCTCTCAAGGTTCAGAAAGATATTTTCAGGCTGTACAAACATAAACTTACAGATAGAAACGGGCAAGATGAGAAGCAGGCAGAGCCGTGCTTGCCCTTCTCAGTTTAAACAACTGAGCTGGGACCATTAAAAGAATCTGAGCAGGATCCAATCAGCTTAATCAGTGGTTGAATAAGTAGCAGTGCTCCACATCATAAAAAAAAAAAAAGAATCTGAGCAGGCGCCAGAAAAGTAGCACAATGGGTAGGGCACTTGCCTTGCTCATGGCCAACCTCGGCTCAGTTCCCAACACCCCATGCGACCCCCCAAGTCCGCCAGGTGTAACACTTTAATTTCTTTTTTTTTTTAAGTTTTATTGAATCACCATGTGGAGGGTTACATAGTTCTCAGGATTATGTCAGTTATACAATACTCAAACACCCTTCCCTTCACCAGTGCCCATATTCCATCACCAACCCCCCCAGTATACCTGCCGCCCCCTCCCACCCCCCCAGTCCCCGCCCTTGTAAGTGATAAGTTTCACTTCCTTTATGCTTTATCTTGATTACATTCCATGTTTCAACACATAACTCACTATTGTTGCTGGGGTTTCCCCCAAAAAAGAAAAAGACAGTCCTATTGCCAAGGAAGCATTTGATAGTTCTCCATTGCTGAGAATGTAGAGATATTAAGTCCCGTTGTTTGTTACATAACTTTTCTTTTTTTCCCCCCTTGCCCCGCGCCACCGAGTTCACGCCTGTTTTGTAATCGCCACGCTGCCTGACAAAGGGAAAAAAACCGAAAAAGATGGTTATTTCCCGTCATCAGCCGGCGTGGGGCTCTGTCTTAGTTGATAGTCTAGTAGAATGTCTGCAAGCAGTTTCTGGAACCAAAAGTAGTGCGCTGGTATCGGCCCCGGCTCAAGATTCCACCAGCGTCCCACTGTTCCATGTACATAATTTTCCCCCTTATATCCCATTCCCACGCCACCAGGTCTGTTTGCTTAATGGACATCACACTATGGTTGACACCACGCCGCGTTTCTTCCCGAGAAAGAAGGATATTTCTTCTCAGCTGGCGTGGGGATATAGCTTAGTTCAGTCTAGAGAGATGGCTACCACTTTGATTGCCTTCAATATTTCAGCAAAAGACTTACTATTCTTGTTAGGATCTCCCACAAAAGTCCGACCCGTTAAAAAGGAACCATTACATATTGCTGATGCTTAGATGACATTAGGTCGGTTTTGGGTTTCTGTATAAAGTCCAGGGAAAGTACAACCAGAAATAACATCACTACAAACTTTTACCCTTTTATGTGCTCATAAGATGGAGAAACCTAGAGAGAGGCTCGGCGTCTCCATTTTACGCTCAGAAAGCCGTGGACCCTGTGCTGTGCTCGGGAGGAAGGGATTGAGAGAGAGAGGTTAAGAAAATTGAGGAGTGCCCAGCTTCCACTGACGCAGCCCGGCGTAGGGTCTCCGTTCCCGTGCCGGAATTAGTTCAGTGGGCTGCTTGGGGTCCAAGGGCGCTCTTTTGGGCTCTTCCATCATGCTCCATCGGCAGCCGCGCCAAAAGGGAACACTTTAATTTCTCCCTGAGTAAAGAGCCAGGAATGAGTCCGAGTCCTGAGCACTGCCGAGTGAGGACCCAAGACAAAGCAAAACAAGAAGATCTGAGCAGTAAAACTGCAAATTCTAACACGACTACAGAAGCAAAGGTGCAGCCCCAGGATCTGCTCTGGGTCAGGGTCACAGCTGGTGGTGCTGAGGGAACTGTCGGGGCTGGGAATCGAACCACGTGCCTCAGACGCTCAAGGCAAGTGCTCTACCACTGCGCCACATCCCAGCGCAAAGGCCCTGTTTTAGTTCTATTTAGTTTGGGCCACACCCACTGACGCGCTGGTCTACTCTGGGCTCTGCACGTTGGGATCCCTTCTGGAGGGGCTCAGAGGCCCTTCCCGGGCGAGGGGGATCAAACTCGGTCAGCCCGACGCAGGGCGGCCGTGCAGGACTCCCACACGCGAGGAGCACCATGTCCTCTGTACTGTCTCTCTGCCCTCGTCACCTTAGTTCCTTTCGCCTTTTTGGGGGGCCAAGCCTGGGAACACTCAAGGTTACTCCTGCCTCTGCACTCAGGAGTTACTCCTGGCAGTGCTTGGGGGACCATATGGGATACCGGGGATCGAACCCTGGTCAGCTGCAAAGCAAACACTCTATCCGCTGGACTATTGCTCCGGCTCATCACCTCGATTCTTTTTTTCTTTTTGGGTCACACCCGGCCGATGCACAGGGGTTACTCCTGGCTCTGCACTCAGGAATCACCCCTGGCAGTGCTCAGGGGACCGTATGGGATGCTGGGAATCTAACCCAGGTTGGCCACATGCAAGGCAAACACCTTACCTGCTGTGCTATTGCTCCAGCTCCTCACCTCGATTTTTTTTTTCTTTTTGGGTCACACCCAGCAACGCTCAGGGGTTACTCCTGGCTTTGCACTCAGGAATTACTCCTGGCAGTGCTTGGGGGACCATATGGGATGCCAGGGATCGAACCTGGGTTGGCCGCGTGCAAGGCAAACGCCCTCCCCGCTGTGCTATTGCTCCAGTCTCTCACCTCCATTTTTAATTAATTTAATTTGGGGAGTCCCCATACCTGGCAGTGCCACGCCCAGCAGTGCTCCTGGCTTACTCCTGGCTCTGAGCTCAGGCATCACTACTGTGAGGCTCAGGGGACCACATGGTGTGCCCGGGATCTGACTTGGGTCAGCTACTTGCACGGCAAGGAACCTACCTAGTGGTACTATTTCTCTGCAGCCCACCTCCACTTAAAAATTTGTTTTGGGGGGCTGGAGTGATAGCATAGCGGGCAGGGTATGCTATGCCTTGTACGCGGCCGACCCGGGTTCTAATCCCAGCATCCCATATGGTCCCCTGAGCACCGCCAGGAGTAGTTCCTGAGTGCAGAGCCAGGAGTAACCCCTGTGCATCGCCGGGTGTGACCCAAAAAGCAACAGAAGGAAAGAGAGCTGGTCTCCACCTCTTCCAAGGGCGTGGATCCCATGGGGTCACTATCTGTCACTATCCTCCCCCCACCCTTAGAGGTCACCCCAAACACCACCACCGTCCGGGTTACTGCTCCGACTTAGGGGTTTGGGGGGGACACGGTTTGGCGAACACGCTCGTCTCTAAATCCAATCTGTGGTTCTGCCTGGGTTTGCTTTCGGGTCCAGCTGAGGCTGGAGCGGTCATTGGAGCGAGACGGTGCCCGCGGGGGTCTCCTTCCTCAGACCCCCACCCCCCCAAAGCTGGCTGCTGTCAGCACTCTAGGTCCGAGCCAGGACCCTCTGGATGGGGCACCTGGGCTCCCTCCTTCCCGGGGTGCCTGCAGGCAGAGCCGTGCTTTTTCTCCCTCCAAACTGCACCCACACAAGTGACTCCACCCCACTGCCACTGGCTCCTGCGGCGAGGGGGGTCTTCTGACTTCCAGGGACATTCTGGTGTCACCGCAACACCGTACACCCACTCACTAGCAGCCAACACTCCCGAAGTCAGGAATGAAAAGCTTGTGGAGGCTGGAGCAACGGTGGAGCAGGCAGGGCACTTGCCTTGAGCGTGGCAGCCCCGGGTTCGATCCCTGGCATCACACACGGTGCCCCAAGTCAGGCCAGGAATAGACTCTGAGCACGGCTGGTTGTGCCCCCCCTAAAAAGAAAAAATCCATCTAACGGCCACTTTTAAAAAATATTTTTTTATTAGTGAACCACTGTGATGTCCAGCTACAGACTTAGGAACTTTGTGTCTGCATTTCACTCACACAGTGAAATTTCACACACACCTTAGCGGCCACTCTTGACCGCATCGCCGGGCCTTCCTGCTCCTCCGCCACCTCGGCTTGACTTTTGGTTTTGTGGCCACACCCAGTAGTTCTCAAGGCTGGCTCCTGGCTCAGTGCTCAGGGGGCTCTCCCCGTAGGCTCAGGGACCTGTGGGGGGGCGGAGCACTGTGCCCGGGCCTGCCTATCACTCAGCCCCCCACTTCCTGTCCCTTGTACGGTCCGAGACAGGCTCAGGGCCAGTGTCGCTCTGCACGTGGCCAGCCCCAGGTCCATCCCTGGCAACACACGCAGTCCCCCGAGCACCGGCAGGAGTGACTCCCGAGCAGAGAGCCCCCAGAAACAGAAAAGGGGCTGCCACACACACACACTCACACACACATACACACACACACACTCACGCACACACACACACTCACACACACATACACACCACGCACACATACACACACACACTCACACCCACACACCCACACATACACTCAGACTCACACACACTCACACACATACACACTCACACACATACACACTCATACACACACTCATACCCACACACCCACACACACACTCACACACACACTGACTCACGCACATACACACACTCACACACTCACACACACTCACACCCACACACCCACACATACACTCACACACAGAGACTCACGCACACATACACACACATACACATTCACACACATACACACTCATACACACACTCATACCCACACACCCACAAATACACTCACACACACACACTGACTCACGCACATACACACACTCACACACATACACACTCACACACACGCACACACACTCACACACTCACACACCACCCCCACTCCCCGTCCACCAGAAATCCCAGTGCCCGGCCCGCACCCGCTGTCCTGCAGCAGAGAAACGCCCAGCGTCACATCCCCAAGCAACGTGGTAGCACTTCCCGGGCCTTCTCAGAGTGGGGGCAGAGGATCCCCCTCTCCCCGACGGCCCACCAGTGACAGCGACCCCCTCCAACGAAGACAGGCCACCTCCGCAACTGAAGCGCAGCAAATTGCCCAGCCTCCAGATTGTTCCAGACCTACAGCGCCTGGACCCTGAGTGACACCTCAAGTTTCCTGGCACAGGCAGCCCCGGGGGGAGCGCAGCAAAGCTGGCCGGAAGTGGCCCAGAGGCCCCCCCAGCAGAGGGAAAGGCTCGGCCAGTGCCCACCAGCACAGGACACCCTTGGCCTAGGGCTATGGTGACATCACTGGGAGACACAACAAAGGTCACTAACAAAGGTCACAAATTGACGGCTGTTGGGCTGTTGATCTGTTGATCATCTAAGATTGGATAATTCCATTTGCCTTTTTGTGTATTTTTAAAGATTTATTCTTTTATGAAATAACTGATACTCTTGTGTTTTTTGTTGTTGTTGTTTTGGTTTTTTCTTGGGGGGGGTCACACCTAGACCCCTCTCCACATGTTTGGACAAGCCTCATGCATGAAGGAACTGGCAGAGGAACCCAGGTGAGTGGGACCCGGGGCTGAGACCTCCAAGCCTGCTCAGATTGGGACTGGGCCTCTTCCGCCCAGATTCCCCATTCTCCAGCAGCTAGGTGGAACTACTCCTGGTGCTGGGGCACCCTTTGGGGTGCTGGGGATTGAACCTGGGTAGCCCATGTGCAAGGCAAACCCCTCCGGCCCAATTGCCTTGTGCTGTAACAAACAACATGAAGCGGACAGGCTTGGGGGGGGGGGGGGTGTGAAACTGGGGATGTGGGTGCCGGAAGGGTTTCCTGGCGGTGGCGTTGACTGAAACAATGTAACGCCTGAAACAACCATCTTGTGAGTCATCACTGACTTACAGTTAAGGGGGTCGGGCAGATGGTCCCGAGTTAGGCGCTGCCTTGAGCCCGGCACGGGCTGGTCCTGGGTGTCACAGAGGCCCGGGCATTGCAGCGACCGACGCCCCTTTCCTAAGAGCCTCTGGGTGGCCCCGGGGGCTCCTGATGCCCACCCTCGGGTCCTGGTACTGATAGCCACCTGGATGGCGAGTCCCTCTAGGGGTGACACCCGGCCGGGAGACTCCTCCCTCCGGAAAGGTGGGCACTGGAGCGGGAGCCCAGGGCTGGGCACTGAGCACCCAGAGGGGGGCAGTCAGGAGCAGCTGGAGACCCTCGCACGGCCCGGGGGTCAGCGGAGCCAGCCCACCGCTCGGACCCGCCCCTACCACAGGTCCTGGGTGTGGGGGAGCCGGGCAGGGCGCCCAGGGGAGGGGAGGCCACATGAGGGCCGGGAGCCTGACACAGTGACAGCTGGATGGGATCCCTGGGGTGGGGGTCACTGCCAGCCCCCCCCTTCTGAGCCCCAGTCCCTGCAGAGCAGGCGGGAGGGGGTGCCCTCGGGGGCGGGGGTGACGGAAAGGGCTTGCGGGCCCAGCTGCACCTGGGGCTGTGTCCAGGGGCTGTGCTGGACGCCTCCCGTTTGGCCAGTGGTCATTCTTGGACCCGGTTCAGGAGTCCAGAAACCAGACACTCCCGGGCCAGGCTGGACCGTTTCTAAGGGAACACACGTGGTTTCCTTCTGGCACCGTGTGACCACAGCAGCACGGATGGACCAGGCCGGGCAGGTCTTGCCCTCCCCTGCCCCTCCCCCGAGGGCTCCGGCCACTCTCTGCCTGCGTCCACCCACCCACCTGTCATCATTCCACAAATGTCCCCCAACATCGACTCCCCTTCTCTTGGTCCCCTCCAGGAAACTTGATTTTTTTTTTTTTTTGGCTCCCTGGGTTACACGCAGCAATGCTCGGGGGTTACTCCTGGCTCAGGAATTACTCCTGGTGGTGCTCGGGGGACCACTGGGAAGCCGGAGGTTGAACCCAGGGATGGAACCCAGGTCGGGTTGATGGCACACAAGGGAAACCTCTCCCGCTGTGCTATATATAGCTCAATTTTTTTTTGGAGGGGGGGGGTGTCACACCCGGTGATGCACAGGGGTTACTCCTGGCTTTGTACTCAGGGGACCTTATGAGATGCTGGGAATTGAATCCGGGTCAGCCGAGTGCAAGGATAACGCCCTCCCCATTGTCACTCCAGCCCCTATAGCTCAATTTTTTTTTTCTGAGTATATGAAAATTCATTACTACTGTGCGTTCATCATCAAAACTTATGATCTTGATCTTTCCTTCTTGTCTTTGTATAAGGCCAAGAGAGACACGTCGGCTACTTTGACAACCTTAAACGGACTCCGGGAGTGTGACCAACGGATGCCCCTGCGACCAAATCCAGCAACCAGAACTTCGTTTTCCTCAATGAAATTCAAGCAGCAATCATTGGGTACAAAGGCTGTGATTTTTTCTTTTTGCGTCACACCTGAAGATGCACAGGAGTCACTCCTGGCTCTGCACTCAGGAATTACCCCTGGCGGTGCTCAGGGGACCATATGGGATGCTGGGAATCGAACCCGGGTCAGCTGCGTACAAGGCAAACGCCCTACCCACTGTGCTATCCCTCCAGCCCTTAAAGGCTGTGATTTTTTTGCCGTTCTTGATCCGTTGAACTTGGACGCGCTTCCTAATAGCAGAATTTGGCCGTTTGGCCTCAACGCCAACTTCTCCAGCACGACGCCCTTGGCGTGGGAGGTGCCCCCGAACGGGCTGGCCTTCAGCGCCGTGCCCAAGTGCGCCTTCTTGTGCTGCTTGTCATGCCACTTCTGATCCCGCCGGTGGCTGCGGAGCTTGCGGGGGTACAAAGGCCGCGACACTTACCCATCCTGCCGGCAGCGCGGGCCCCACAGCTCAGTTCTTCAGCCTGGGTTACATTAGGGCATTCTCTGGGCTGGTTTGTTTCTTGTGGTTTCAAAACCACCAGAAAAAAAGAATAAGTGGGATTCGACACTCCTGAGTTTTCCTGCCGGGCTGCCCCACACACAGCCGGGTTGGCGCCTGTGTACTGATGGCGGCCTGAGGTGCGCTGGCATCTGAGGGCAGCAGCGCGGCGGGGAGGGCGCCTGCCCTGCACCTGCCCAACCCGGGTCGATCCCGGCAGCATCCCGTGGCCCCGATCACCGACAGGAGTGAGCCCTGAGCATCGCCAGGTGTGGCCCCCAAACACACCGGTGAAGCCATTGCCTATGGGAGCCTCTGGCTTCCCTGGCAAGATGGGAGGGGCCCGTCACCCCCACGGCCTCGTCCTGCACTGGCCCTTCGGCCCGGACCCTGGAGCGCTGATTTCCAACCTCGCGCCGACCCCCTCCAATTATCTGTGACTTCCAAGGCCGCCCCTTAGAGCCAGGCGGGGGGATTCCAGAACCATCCATGCCTGAGGCATCAGGGTCTCGGTGCGGCCACAGCTGCTGCCTGAGAAGGGCCCCTCGGCCAGAAGCCGGAACAGCGCCTGTGACTGGCCAGGACAGTTTTAGTTGGTGGTGCTCAGGCTGACTCCTGGCTCTGCACTCAGGGGACTGAACCTGGGTCAGCCTCGGGCAAGGCCAGTGCCCTCCCCACTGTGCTCCTCCGGGAGGGGCCGAGAGCACTGCAGGGGGCAGGCATTGGGGCCCCCTGCCCCCCAGGCCGCAGGCCAGGGCACCTCTCCCCCCATAGCTGGTGACCGGCTTCTCCCAGGGGCCTGGCCATGTGTCACCTCCGACCCCCGGAAGCTGGGTCACTTGGCATTGAGGCTGGCGCTGTGAGGGGCTCGAGCCTGTGCAGGGGTGGGGGGCGTCAGGGCCTCCCCAGGGTCCCGCAGGGGCGTGGCAGGCCGAGCCCGCACCCTGTGCCCCCTTCCAGGCTGAGCGCCCCTGCAGAGAAGCCCACGCGGTCCCTAGGGTCCCAGCCCCCGTGTCCCGGCAGTGACGTGGGGCTCGGACGCAGCGTCCTTTTCCCGACAGAAGGAAGCGAGGCGGCGGGAAGACTCGCCCCGACGCTGGTTCCACCCCACAGCCTGTCTGGGCCCTGAGTAGGGCCAGGCGCGGCCCATCAGACAAATAAGCGACAGGGAAGCGGGAAACTCTGGGGCAGGGGAGCCGCTGGTTCCGGTTCCCCAGCCTCCGGCGGGGGGTCTGGGCAGATGGCGCGGTGCCGGGGATGGACAGGTCACCCGCTGAGGGCGCCCAAGGGGGTCATGCAGGGACGTGCCCCATCACGGCCCCTCAGCTCCAGCCTGGGGGGACTCGGGCTCCTTGCTGGCCGCCCCGGCTGGGCTGCGGGGCGTTATTCCTGCCATCTGGCACATGAGAGGCGAAAGCCCTCAGGCCAGCACCTCAGCACACAAGGACGGACAGACAGGCGTGCGGACAGAGGGACACGGCTCTCTGGGAACCCAGGAGCCTCGTCCCCATGACGGCCTCATGCCCCGGAGGAGGGGAGGGCCACACCCTCAGGCCAGGGTCCCGAGTCACGCTGATGCCCCCCCAGCCGCGGAAAGGCGTCTGGGACCCCCTGGGGAGACTTAGCCCACTAGGGGTCCTAGAGTCTCCCAGTGGCACGGGGAAGAGGGAGGCAAGATCGAGGCTCTGGCCGGTGAGGCGCGGCCGGGAGCGAGACCCTGCCTCTCGGGCCGGGGCCACCGCCAGCAGGCTGACCACCCCACCCCCCCAAAGGCTTGCCTGGTCCCCGGCAGCTGCGACCCCGGCCTCAGCTTCCACTTCCGGTTTGGGGGACCCGCCTGTGTCACGGTGCTCACGGCCGCAGTGTGCAGGGGAAGCCCCTTCTCAGGCGGGGGCTCCCTGGGCCGAGCCCCCCCAGGGGCCTCGAGCTCCCGGCCCCAACCCCCAGGTATGGAGGCCCAACCACGCAGCCCCGAGCTCTCTGCTCGCCCCTGAGCTGTCCCGGAGACCCCAGTGAGGCCCGCGAGCCCGGCCGCACCCCCGCCCGCCTTCTCCCCGCCCTCCCGGACACAGGGCGCTGTAGGCGGGCCCAGTGCTGGCGGGGCTGATTTGGGCCCACTCCCGGCCAACAGTGAGGTCGCAGGCACAGATGTGCCCTGCTGGGCGCCAGTGACCAGCGGCTCCTTGAGGACAAGAAAAGGCAACAGGGTCGGGTCAGTTTTTTAAATTTTAAATTAAAAAAAAAAAGAGGAAAAAAGAAAAAAACAACCAACTCCATCCGTAACAAAGGTGATTCAACTTGGTCTGCCGTGAGGAAATATATTAAAGAAATTGGAAGGCCAAAAAAAAAAAAAAAAATCAAACCCCAAATAATGAAAAAAATAGATGCTTCTTCCTCTGTAAAAATCAGGGTGCCGAGTCCCTCGCGGCCGGCGGTGTCCAGGGCGCACGGGGAGGCCAGAGTCCGACGCCCGTGGGGGTCACAGCTCGTCCCGGGCCGAGTGGGGCCGCGCCAGCTGCTCCTCCACGAACCTGCTCAGCTGCTCCAGCTCGCGCTCCCCCTCTTCGAACTTCACCGGGTTCCTTTTGTCCCCCCGGGGGGCGAAGTAGATGGTGGGGAAGCCGTCCACCTTGTAGCGGTCGCTGGGCACGTCGTTGGCGGTGGCATCCATCTTGGCGATGACCAGGCTCTTGTGGCCCTTGTACTTCTTGCCCAGCGCGGCGTACACGGGCTCCAGCTGCTTGCAGTGGCCGCACCACGGAGCGTAGAACTCGATGAGCACGTCCTTCCTGGGGTCCAGCACGATGGCGTCAAAGGTCTTCCCCACGACCACCTTCACTGGGCCCTTGTTGGCCTTGGGCACGGGCTGCGACTTGATGACCGGCTTCAGCTTCCCTGCGGGGCGGAGGGGGCGTGAGCGAGGCCGGGCCCGGCCCTGCCCGCTCGAGTGGGCCCGACCCTGGACTCTGGGTGGGACTGACCCTGGACTCCGAGTGGGACTGACCCTGGACTCCGAGTGGGCCTGACCCGCCCGGTCTAAGTGGGCCTGGGGGTTTTCCTCAGTGGCCCTTGCCGCTGCCCCTTGCCATCCCGTGAGGCCGGCAGGGGGAGAGGGGAGCCCACCCGGGGTGGGAGCGGGGGCTGCGTGGGGACCCCGAGGTATGTTTTCCCCAGGTGTTTCCAAGAAGGGCCCCAGGGATCTCTCCGGCCACACCTGGTGGCCCTCAGGGGACACCGCAGGCTGCCAGGGACTGGACCGGGCTGGGCGGGGCGGGCAGGGCCCAGGGCGCGGGCTGGGCAGGCGGCTCACCCTTCTGGAAGGCGGTGACGAACTCGCGCAGCGCGTCCTCGTCAAAGTCGGTGGGCTCCATGGCGAAGCGGCGGCCGCCCTCGACCAGGATGGCGGCGTTCACGTCCTCTCCGCTCTCGCTCAGCCCCAGGTCCTTCACCTCGGACGCGAAGTCCTCCTCGTCGGCCACGGCGAAGGCGTACTCGGGGAAGTCCTTGGCCACCGCCAGCACCTTGCTCCGCCAGAACTGGGTGGCTGGAAGGGCCGAGGGGAGCATGAGCCGGGTTGTACCGGAGAGTTCCAGAAGCCCGTCCCTCCCGCCCCGGCTGCCAGCCCTCACCCGCGCGGTAGTCGAAGCTGAAGTCCACGCTGTAGTACACGACCACCAGGGGCCGCCGCGCGTAGCGCTTGGCCTCGTTGCTGGGCTTGCGGTGGCCGACGAGGGGCAGCGTGTGGCGCAGGACGTGCTCCCTGATGGCCGCCGCCTCCGTGGAGCCCTGTGGGGGAGACGGTCACGCGGGGCCCCAGTGCTCGGCCAGCCGGAGTCCCGCCCCGGCCCCAGAGCTGGTCCCGGGCATGAGGCAGAGTCAAGCCTGTCCCCGGGGGGGGGGGGTCACTGACCCCAAGTGGCTGCCCTGACTGGTGGGTCAGTGACCCCTGAGCCGTGAGGACACTGCCCGGGGTGGGCCCCGAGGGTCTGACCCTGCGCGTGCCTGCGGGGCAGCCCCACCTGGATGTCCATCACGTGGCTCCGAGGCTCGAACTTGGACTGGAACTTCTCGGGCTGCATCATGACCAGCGTCCCCGGGGACGCCTTCAGGAACTTGGCCACGTCGCCGCTGAAGGTGTGGTGGAACTTGTAATCCTCGCGCAGGCCGTTGGCTGCACGGGCGGGGAGACGGGTGGGAGCCGGGGTGAGACTCGCGCTCGGGGCCAGGAGAGGCAGCCCCCCCTTGCCCCCCGCCCCCGGGTCGCCCCTCACCCGTCTCCTGGTAGAGCTGGTAGGCGGGGTCACTCTCCCCCTGGAACACGCCCACGATGAAGACGTCGTCCCCGTCCTTCAGGAAGTCCTGGACCTGCTTCAGGGACGCGAGCTGCTTGGACGGCGGCCCCGACTGCTCCACCATGTAGTCCACGATGCCTGTGGGACGGGCGTGAGCGGGGGTGGGGGTCTGCAGGGGCTGAGGCTGGGAGGATGGGGAGGTGGGGGAGGGGTGCCGGAACTGAGGATGGGTCAGGGGGGTGTGTGCAGGGGCAGGGTCAGGAGGGGCTGGGGCCGGGTCAGGGTGTGTGCAGGGGCAGGGGCGGGAGGGGCTGGGGCCGGGTCAGGATGTGTGTGCAGGGGCGGGGTCAGGAGGGGCTGGGGCCGGGTCAGGGTTGTGTGTGCAGAGGTGGGGTGTGCAGGGGCGGGGCCCTACCGTACTTCTCCCGGGGCCCGTTGTAGTCGAAGGGCTTCCCCTTGCGGAAGATCTTCAGGGTGGGGTAGCCGGAGACCTCGAACCTCTTGGCCAGGTCCGTCTCCACGGTGGCGTCCACCTTGGCCAGCGGGATGGGGGGCGAGCGCTTGCTCAGCTCCTTGGCCGCCTTCTCGTACTCGGGGGCCAGCTTCTTGCAGTGGCTGCACCTGCGGGACGGAGGCCGGGGCGTGCTCAAGGGTCCCCCGCCGCCCCCACTGGCCCGTCCACACCACCCGCCCAGGGCCCGGGGCCACTCACTGCCCACAAGGCCCCGCGGCTCCCTGACCTACCAGGGCGCGTAGAACTCCACGAGGATGATGTCGGCGTCAGCCACCACCGAGTCGAAGTTGTCCGCGGTCAGCACGAGCGTGACTTCCGGCGGCGGCTTCCAGCCCGGCTGGGTGACCTCCTTCACCTTGGCCACGATCTCTGCAGGGGACAGGCGGGACTGAGCCCCGGGCGGCCGCAGGACCCACCCCGCCCCCAACACCCGCGTCACAGAGAAGGTAGAAAAGGAGAGGCGGGAGCGAGGGGACGGTGGGGAGAGCGCTGCCCTCGCGTGGGGCGGACCCGGGTCTGACCCCCGGCGCCCCTACACCCCCCAAGCACGACCAGGAAGGACCCCGAGTGCAGGGCCAGGGAGAAGCCCTGCACTCAGGGCTGGGTGTGCCCAACCCTGCCAACAAAAGCCAGAAAGAAAAAGGGGGAAAAAGAACTGTAGACCCCACGGTTGACTGTGGCACCTCCCTGGGAATGTTCTAGAAAGGCGGGCGCAGGGCTGGGTGCTGGGTGCGGAGCACAGGCGCCCGGGGAGAACCCAACCCCAGCAGAACTCCAGGGCCCGACAGTGCTGCCCAGCCCACCCGGGAACAGCCCACCCAGCAGCGAGGGCCCAGGCCCAGTAAAGAGAAGCGCCGGCCTGCGGCTCCCTGGGCTGGGGGTGGGGGGGGGCAGCTGGGCGGGGCAGGGCGGGCGAGTCAGCTGAGGGAGAACTGGGGGGGGGAGGGGCAGGTTCAGGCCCTGACAGTGCCAGGTGTGGCCCCCGCACGAAAAACTAAAGAATGAACCACACCGGGCGGCTGACGGCCCGGGGGCTTCCCCTGGCAAAGGCCCCCGGAGTCCCGATGGCCAGCTGCCGGGCCGGACCCTGGGCACACGTGCCCGTGCCCACCCGGTCACCAAGCCCGGAACCCTCAGCCTGGCCGGGGTGGATGGCTCCAGCCGAGCTGCTGGTGCAGTGCGCCAGAAGCAGCACAAATGCATGCGCGCGCACACACACACACGCATACACACACACGCACGCACGCGTACACACACATACACGCACACACACACACTCCACCCCACCTCTCCGCCTCGACCTCGCCTCTGCAGACGCCGCCCCCGGCCCCGCGGCCTCCATCCCCCTGAGGTGTGTGGGGTTTGCTTCCTGAGCTGCCGGGACCCCCACACTGGCTGCCGAGTCGGGCCTGAAACGCCCCGACCGAGCGCCCGGCCCCGCTCACCGTCCCGCGTCCGGGAGCCCTCGTAGTCCACGGCCTGGCCCTGCTTGAGGATCTTGAGGGTGGGGTAGCCGCTGACGTCGAAGCGGCTGGCCAGCGCCGACTCCGTGGTGGCGTCGATCTTGGCCACGGGGACCGGGGGGTCGCTCTCCTTCAGGGCGCCGGCGATCGCCTCGTACTCGGGCGCGAACTGCTTGCAGTGCCCACACCTGGCCGGGTGGGGGGGGAGCCAGTGTGAGTGCACCCCAGGGGGCCAGATCCAGCGGGGGGGGGGGGGGGGAACGCGAGGGCCAAGGCAGGGCTCACCCCGCCCCCTGGCCCGGGCTCCACTCAGGAGTCACTCCTGGCGGCGCTCGGGGGACCCTATGGGATGCCGGGGATCGAACCCGGGTCGGCCACGCCCAAGGCAAACGCCCTCCCCGCTGGACCATCACTCCGGCCCAAGGCCCGTCCCAGACGCCAGGGGGTCCAGACAGGGGCGCCCCGCGCAGCCGCCTACCACGGGGCGTAGAACTCCAGCAGCACCGTGTCTTTGTCGGCCACGAAGCTGTCGAAGTTGGCGTCCGTGAGGATCAGGACTCCGTTCTCCTCCGCCACCGCCGAGTCGTCATCTTCCTCATCCTCGTCCTCGTCGTCCTCGTCCTCCTCCTCGAGGGCGCTGTCTTTGCTCGTGTCTGGGGAGGACCCCAGCAGTGAGGGGCGGCCGAGCCCTCCTGACAACGCTCCCAGAACCCCCAAACCTCCGCTGTGCGCGCCGAGAGGGGGCAGAGGCCAGTGGACAGGGCCCCTCGGGGAGTGACCCCTGAGCACAGCCCAGGGAGGGAGGGGTAACTGTGGCTGCGGGACCCTGGGCGAGGGCGTCGGATGCTGCAGGGGAACCCCAGGTCTGGGGCCCTCCGGGCCCGGCCAGCACCGCCATCACCCCCCAGGCTCCCCTCAACCACAAAAGCCCGTCTCCGCTTTCAGGGTTCAGAGTCCTCGACCGCGTTCTGCTACCCATCTGGGCCCGTCAGAGGAAGGCGGGGAGTCTCCTCTGAGCCTCCTCATCTCCAGGGGGGTCACCCCAAGGAGCGCAGGGACTTCTGGGGTCTGCGTGAATCCAGCACATATGGGAAGGGGCCAGACACTGTCCGAGCGCCCTGCAGGCTCGCCCCGGCACCCGGGCTACCGGTGGGACACTTGTCAGGGGACTTCAAAAGGCGGGCCCAGGGCCAGCGAGCACAGGGGCCGGGCACTGCGGCAGGCCTCTGTCCCCAGCACCCCAAACAGTTCCCGAGCCTCGCCAGGAGCGACCCCGGAGCACAGAGTCAGGAGCAGGCCCGAAGCATCGCCAGGGGTGGCCTCCAAGCAAACAAAAGCTAAGGCTAGAGCGGGGAGACTCTGTGTGACCCCCGCTCCCTGCCCAGAGGGGCCCAGAATCCCCCCCATGGGGCTCAGGACAGCGGCAGGAAGGGGGGAGCAAGCCAAGGGGCTGTCACCCACCTGGGGTTCCCCTCCCTTGGCTCTGTGCAGGCCGCGTGCAGGGCCCGCTAGTGCCACACTGGGGCCCAGGGGTGACCCTGGGGCAGCTCCGTGGGCTGGGCTTATCTGCAAGGCATCCAGCCAGGAGCGCATCTCCGGGCTGGAGAGATGGGACCGTGGACAGGACGCCTCCTTGGGTGCGGCAGACCCAGGTTCAATCCCCGGCACCCCGTAGGATCCCCAAAGCCCACCAGGGGTGATCCCCGAGTGCAGAGCCGGGAGCAACCCCTGAGCATCGCTGGGTGTGGCCCCAAAGCAAACAAACAACAACCAAACCAACCTCGAGGGGCTGGGAACGACGCAGTTCAGCAGGAGAGCTCAAGCTTAGAAGAGGCAAGGCCCTGGGTTCAAGCCCCCGCACCAACAAAATAAACGACAAACAGGAGGCGGGGGGCGGGGAAAAAAAGAAAGAAAAGGAAACACCTCCAGTTGTGACATCTAGAGTGGAGGGACGTGACCGCCAGGGTCAAGGGCAAGTATTGGAAATGACCCTGGGGATGACCTGGATGGGGGTTGGGGGGACTGAGACTAGATGCCCCGCCCACCCAACGGCCCTCAAGCACTAGACCCAGGACAGATGCTGCTCTGGGCCTTGAAGCCCCCCGCCCCCCGCTGCAGGGCTCAGAGGTTTCAGGTATTCTGCAACCAGCAGAGCCCCGACACCACGCGCGCCCCTCCACGCCCACCGAGAGATGCCGGAGCACCAGAAGGATCTCAGGGTCTCTCCCCCTGGAACAAAGTCACTGGGTTGCCTCCAAGCATGGCTACTCTGCCACCTCACCGTGCTCCCACAGCCCCTTCTGACCTGACCAGCCCGGGCCCTGCAGGGGGCAAGCCCCAGGCGCGGAGCTGCCAGTGCGCCCGCCCGAGGGACCCCCCCACCTGCAGCTCTGCCCGAGGGACCCCCCCACCTGCAGCTCTGCCCGGCGGCCCCCCGCGGGTGCCTGGACCTCCTCTCCGCGGGGCAGGGCCGCGTCAGGGGGACTCTGGGATCGCACACGAGTTGCTCAATGTTTGCAAGAGCGTAAAGTTCACCCCCGCCCCTGGCACGCGCGGAGGGGCTATGCAGACGAGCACAGACTCCGGGGGTGGGGGAGAAAACCAAGTCCTCCAGAGCAAGGCCGGGGCCGGGGGCCCGCGAGCAGACTCCCCCCGGCTCGCTTCTGCCGTCGGGGCCGGGCCGGCGCCTTTGCGCCCACGAGGGCTCCGGACCAGTGCTCCTGCGGGAGGCAGAGCGCAAGCCGGCCCGCCGAGTCTCGAGCCCACCTGCACGGGGCACGTCTTCCCGCAAAAGTCCGGTGCGGGCTCCCACCTGGGCTGGACCCCCCCTTGCCCCGGAGCGCGTTCCGAGAGCGAGGCCCGCCCCTCCCTGCCTCCCTGGGCGTGCTCGCCGGGCGGTTCTCGGCGCCCCGAGCGCCCCGGCCGCGGGCACCGTGGGCATCTCCCCGGCGGCCAGGCTCGGGGGAGGGGCGTGCTCCGGGGCTGCCCCGCGCGGCCCGGCCTCTCCGCGCCCCCCTCCAACTCCAGCAAGTGTGCACCGGGCGCCGGTTGCCGGGTCCCCCGCGCGGAGCCCCCCGGTCCCGGGGCGGCCGCTCACCTTCGTCCGGCCCCTCGGCGCCAGCCGCCACCAGCAGCTGCGTCAGCGCCAGGAGCAGGACGAGCAGCAGGGCCTTGCGGGGCCTCATGGCGGCGGCGGGGCGAGCGGGGCGAGCGAGCGCGGCCGCTCGGCGCTCCCGGACGCGGGCTCGGGCCTCCGGACGCGAACCGCAGCCGCCCGAGAGCACCCCGGGCCGTCCCGGGCACCGATTGGCTGCGGGCGGGGAGCGCCGCGGAACGGCCAATCAGAGAGAGCCGCGGGCCGGGAGGGGCGGGGCGCGCGACCGGACTCCACGGCACCGCCCTCCACGCGCCGCCCTCCGCCCCGACTCCTCCGCACGCCCCGCCGCTACCGCGTTTAAAGCTCGGAGCGCTAGCGTGAGGTGCCTCTTCCTGATTGGCTGCCGCGCGCCCACCAATCAGCGGCTGCCACTCGGTTTGCGGGGAGCGCACAGGCTGAGAGGAGGCGAGGGGGAGAACAAAGGCGCGGGGGCGGGGCCGGAGGGGGCGGGGCCCGCCTACGAATCGGTGCTCTATTGGTCAGTGCGGGTGGGGCGGGACCTGGGAATGTCCGGTGGGAGGAGCTTCAGGCCCGGCAACCGAACTTGGCAAGAACACGTGTCCTTGGAATTGCGGAGGGGACCTGAGCTGTGAGCGCGACCCGCCGGGTCCCCGTAGTTCCCGGACCAGAGCGCTGCCCCGGCCTAAGGAGGCTGTTAGTGGGGAAAGGTCTGTGAACGCCTGATCAGCTTGATGTTTGCGGGGTTCTTGATTTCTTTTTTTTTTCTGCATGAGCAAATAAATGGTTGCATTCCTTTGAAATAGTTCAAGCTTGGGGACAAGGATGAGGAGGCAGTGATGGGAATCCTGAATTAGGATTTAGGGGCACTTCTTCTCCACGGTTTCATATTTGAGCAGGTCTTCAGACGCATGTTACTGACATATTTCATGTTCTTTCTCTGGTCATGGAACCGGGCCTCCTGAACGCACTTTAGTATATACTTGCTGAGCTGGACAAACGCAAGAACAGGAAAATCCCAATCCTGGGTATTTCTCCTTATACACAAGTTATTAAAGTTTTTAAACGAGCAGAAAAGAAAGCCGCGCACAGGCTTGGTTAATTAAGAGAGTCAAGTTAATACCATTTTAATTGCCGTGAATATTATGGTAACTCCAGTTCTGTAGTGCTAAATGACTTGCAGCAGGGGCCAGAGATACAATATAGAGGGTAGGGCTCTTGCCCTGCACGCAGCCTTCCTGTGTTTTATCTCCCTCCCACCCCACACCCCATGTATGGTCTCCCAGAAGTAAGGTCAGGAGTAAGCCCTGAGCACAGCAGGTGTGAACATAAAGAAAGGGAATTCTCTTCAGACACCTCAGCCTCTTCAGACTCTGTTGCAGCAGAAATACAATCTTTCGAGCAGCAGTGCTCAGGGCTTACTCCTGGCTCTGTGCTCAGAGCTTACTCTTGAGAATGCCGAGGGACCATGTATGATACAGGGATTGAACGGGAGTTCGCCACATGCAAAGCAAGTACCACTGTACTATCTCTCGTCCCTCCCGTTTTATTTTTTTTCTCCAATAATTTCAATTACTGTGGGAAATGTGCCCACCCAATGCCAGGAAGACGGCTCGCAGGGGGGGTATCAGTGACAAACTGTTCATTCCAAATTGTCAGAAAATGACAAGGTTGTCTCTTTGTTAAACCAATGGTGTTGGCCACTATTTCTCTTTGTTCCAAGGGAGTGCAAGTCTTTGAATGTTTTAAGATTCAAACAGTTTATTCTTTTAGTGTTCAAGCTTCATTGAATCAATCCAATATGAAAAGATTCCAGGCATTTGGCAACTGTTACTCAAGGCAAACACTTGGGACTTGCAGAAAATAAACAGTAAAACTTAAGTTGAAGGTAGAATGCTTTTACAGTAGGAACAAAAAACATTTGCTTTATTATTGAGATAGGGTAAGTATAGACATTGTAGCGCTGAAAAGATACTACAGAAGGTAAGGCATTTGCCTTCTATGCAGCCAACCCTGTTCGATCCCCAGCATCCCACATGGTCTTTTGAGCACTTCCAGGGGTAATTCCTGAGAGCAGAGCCAGGAGTAATTTCCGAGAATCACCAGATGTGCCCCCTCCCAAAAAAAAAGAAAGAAAGACAAGAGACTCTAGAGTGAGGTCACGTGGGTCTTGAGACTCTGCCATTTACCTTTCAATTTTTATTGAAAGCCCACACTATATTGTCTTTTGCAATATGCAAAATTACATATATTCTGTACTGCTTACACTGTTCTATGGTGTACTTTAAAAATTCAAGCACCAAAACAAAAAAATAAATAAATTTAAAAATTCAAGCACCTAGAGCTGGAGCCATAGCACAGGGGGTAGGGCATTTGCCTTGCACGTGCTGACCCGGGTTTGATTCCCAGCATTGCATATGGTCCCCTGAGCACCGCCAGGGGTAATACCTGAATGTAGAGCCAGGAGTAACCCCTGTGCATCACTGGGTGTGACCCCAAAAGAAAAAACAATTCAAGCACCTGTGTGCATGGCAAAACTATTTTTTTTATATTGGCCTTATATCTTGCAATCTTGCTAAAGAATCATTTTGTTATGTTAGGGGCCAGAGAGACAGTACAGTGGGTTGTGCACTTGCCGTGCACATGGCTGACCTGGGTTCGATCCCCAGATCCCATACGGTCCCCAAGCACCGCCAGGAGTGATTACTGAGTGCATGAGCCAGGAGTAAGCCCTGACCACCGCTGAGTATGGCCCCAAAACGAAAGCAAACAAAAGATAGTGGAAATTCATTCCCTTAAGTTCTAGTTTTCTTAGGGATTTTTTAAATTAGAAAGAATCATATGGTTTTCTTTTCACTTATGTTTAGTAAGTTTAGTAAGGGGACCATACCCCACAGTATTCAAGGCTGACTCCTAGCTCTGTACTCACTCTTGGTGAAGCTCAAGGGACATTATGATGCAGTGCCAGAGATGAGGTCTGGGCAGGGCGCATGCAAGGTGAGTGCCTAATCCACCGTTCTACCCCTTGGTACCTCACATGGTTCTCTTTTTCAGCTTATTAACATAGATTATTATATTGATTGATTTTCAGAATTCAACCTAGCAATTCTAAGATGAACCTCATTTAATCATAATATCACTTTTATATATACATATATAGCTGGATTTTTTTATTTGCCAAATTTTTATTAAGAGGTTTGGAGGGGGAGCTCGAGAGATAGTAGGCAGACAGGGCACTTGCCTTGTGTGCAGCTGACCCGTCCTAGGTTCAATTCCTGGCACCCCAAATGTTCCCCCAGCCCCTTCAGGAGTGATCCCTGAGCACAGAGCCAGGAGTAAGCCCCGAGCACCAAGGGTGTGGCCCCAAAATGAGACTCCCCCCAAAAAAAGTTTTTATGTTTTTGTTTTGTTTTTTTTTTGCTTTTTGGGTCACACCCAGCGATGCTCAGGGGTTACTCCTGGCTTTGCACTCAGGAATTGCTCCTGGCAGTGCTTGGGGGACCATATGGGATGCCCGGGATCGAACCCGGGTCGGCCGCATGCAAGGCAAACGCCCTACCCGCTCAGCCCTCAAAAAAGAGTTTTTAGATATACAGGGTGAAAGTGAATCAAAGGACATGAGATCCAGAGTTTGCTCCTTGACAGCACAGGGTCCTCTGAACCAGGACTGACCCCCAGACACGGTGCCAAGAATAGCCCTTGAGGACTGCTGGGTGTGCCCTAGACGCAAACAAGAAATGAGGGAAGGAAAAGAGTTTACAATGCCATTTCCTATACAATATATGGAGATTAGAAAAATTGAGAAATTCAGGGGCTGGAGCGATAGCACAGTGGGTAGGGCACCGACCTGGGTTCGAATCCCAGCATCCCATATGCTCCCCTGAGCACTGCTAGGAGTAATTCCTGAGTGCAGAGCTAGGAGTAACCCCTGTGCATCGCCGGGTGTGACCCAAAAAGCAAAAAAGAAAAAAAAAATTGAGAAATTCCGCTTGCTAGCCCAGCCATTTCCAATGAGCATATCTTTGGGCGGAGGGGAAAAAAATGAGAATTTTATAAGCTGATAGTTATAAAATTCTAATTTTTATTTCCTACTGCCCAAACCTTAGGCAGGTGACATCTTATTGTACTCTCTTTAAAGCAGTAGAATATTTAGGTGAGTTATTCTACATTGATCAAAAAGTTGCCTTCGTTGGACATAAAGTTCTAGAGAAAAATATATGAGTGAGCTGTGATTTAGTCAAAGGATTTACTCTGAAGCTTCTCAGAAACATTCGAATAAGCCTGACTATTCCGGTGACAGAATGATATAGAAATCATAAGACAACATGCTGTCCTCCATGTTTGGAGCAACTGACTTTAATTGTGAATGTAATTTTGTAAACAGAGTGAGATTTAAACTTTAAGTTTGATATTTGCACATAGGATAGATATACAGAAACTTATCATGCTAAAGATGAAAAGTGACAGCTAAGACTTATTAAGTAACTATAAGGGCTGCAAAAGAATTCTTTGCTTGTATTTGCTTTGGGGCCACACCCAGGGGTTGCCAGGGCTTCAAGCCCCGAGCCTGCTGTACTATCTCTCTGGACCCTGAGAAAATGTTTTACAAGGGGTAGCAAAAGCCTTGGAGCCAGGAAGATTGGTCAACAGGCTGGACAAAGAACGAGGGAGCCCCAGGGTCTATTTCTGGCACCACGGGGTCCCCTGAGTATGGCTGGGTGTGGTCCCAAAACCACACCTCCAAATATATCCCTATTATAACTTTTTTTTTTTTTTTTGGGGTCACACCTGGCAATGCTCAGAGGTTACTCCTGGCTCATGCACTCAGGAATTATTCCTGGCGGTGCTCGGGGGACCATATGGGATGCTGGGAATTGAACCCAGGTCGGCTATGTGCAAGGCAAACGCCCTCCCCGCTGTGCTATCACTCCAGCGCCCTATCGCTGTTATAACTTAAATGATTAGTTGACTTAGTCTTAGAAATATGATATTATGGAATGATTTCTTGCCTTCTGTACTGAAACAGCAGACTCTTCTCCCAAGTGCTCTGTAGGAGAAAGTTTCCACCGTGGGGGCCTCAGGAGGTCCCAGGCCTTTTCAGCCAGTCTCAGAGCGCCCCTCTTTCTGGCCTCCCACCCCTAAAAAACTTGAGACTTTGAGGGAGAATCAAATCTAAAACTGGGGGCTGGAGCAATAGCGTAGTGGGTAGGGCGTTTGCCTTGCACGCAAGCGACCCGGGTTCAATTCCCAGCATCCCATAGGGTCTCCTGAGCACTGCCAGGGGTAATTCCTGAGTGCAGAGCCAGGAGTGACCCCTGCCCCCTGTGCATGCTGGGTATGAGCCACAAAAAAAAAAAATCTGAAAGTGGCCTGAGGCTGGTTGGAAGGTGTGGCAATTCAATTGCTCTCTGGGTGAAGCTGCCCCTTGCATTTTATTGGCTCTGACTGGGCCGAAGTAGAACCTGAAGGACATGTCTGTGGGGGGTGGAAAGACAGCACAGAGAGTTCAACTCGAGCCTTCCATGCTGCTGAACCCAGTCCAACCCCTCGCACATATGATCCCCAGAGCCCCTTCCAGGAGTAATCATGGAGCACAGAACCGGGAGTAAATCCTGAGACTGCTTTGTAGGGCCCCCTGCACCCCCCAGGAAGGAACACTTTTGTACTGATAAGGACACAAGGCTGCGGGCCATTCTGAGCCCTTCTCACCTCTAGCCTCGGTGCTCTTCCTGACCACCCTAAAACACACCCTCTGAATGACAATGTTTCTTTCTTAAAAAAATAAAAATAAAAAAATTGGAGGCTGGAGCAATGGCACAGAGGGTAGGGCGTTTGCCTTGCACGCGGCCGACATGGGTTCGATTTCCAGCATCCCATATGGTCCCCAGAGCTCCACCAGGGGTAATTCCTGAGTGAAGAGCCAGGAGTAACCCCTGTACATTGCCGGGTGTGACCCAAAAAGAAAAAAAAAATTGATCACACCCTTCAGTGCTCAGGGGTTATTCCTGGTTCTGCACTCAGGAAGTGCTCAGGGGTTACTCCAGGTTCTGCACTTCCTGGCAGTGTTCCGAGCACCATATGGGATGCCGGGATTGAACCTGGGTCAGCCACCCGCAAGGCAAACGCCCTAGCGGCTGTGCGAGGGTTCCTGCCCCATCCTCCGCCACTTTCTGTATTTGCCACCTCTGTTCACTGCATGTTTCTCAGTTGCGCTAGTTCACACCTATGTTCCTCGTATGTTCCTCGCAAGCTCACCATTCTCCCTCATGAACATGAGTCTCCCCGGAAATAACTGGAATGTGAGGTGTGTCTGCGCCTGCCGGCGCCAAAGCCTCTCCGATGTGTGCTGCGGCGGGGCGGGTGTCAGCTGTGCCAACCCAGCCCCTCTCCTGCACGCCTGTCCCCTTGCCGTGTGCAGGCCACCACCACGACTGTCCGAATCCGAAAAGCCCCTCAGCGACCAGGATAGAGCGCAGCCAGAGAGCCGAGACCAGCGGTCCGGCTCCCTGCGGGACAGCGCGGGAGCGAGGGAGCAGCCAGGCCCCGCGCGCCCCGCGGTGCCACCCAAGGGACCCCAACTTCAGCCCGGCGCTGGTCCCGACGGGCGGGCCTCGGGAAGCGGCCCGTGCTCCCTCCCAGGACTCCACACAGGGGTTTCCCTAGGAGGACAGCAGAGGGGATGGAGAGGCAGTTCGGCGGGTAGGCGCTGGCCTCGCGTGCGCCCGCCCTGGGCTCCGAGTCCCACCAGGGAGTGAGCCCCTCTCCCCCGCCCCCCAGAAGAAGCCAGCATGAAGGGGCAGGGGTCTGTGGCAGAAAGCCGGGCCGGGCCTCATTTCACTCAATTTTTTTTTTTTTTTTTTGCTTTTTGGTCACACCTGGCGATGCACAGGGATCACTCCTGGCTCTGCACTCAGGAATTACCCCTGGCGGTGCTCAGGGGACCATATGGGATGCTGGGAATCGAACCCGGGTCGGCCACGTGCAAGGCAAACGCCCTACCCGCTGTGCTATTGCTCCAGCCCCTTCACTCAATTTTTAAGCCTGGCTTGACCTCGGCTACGGGCCGCTAAGTTCAGGGGAAGCAGCCGAGGAAGGGGTTCCCAGGGGCTCCCCGCGTGGACGGGGGTCATGGGCGACGCCTTCGGACCGGGGGCCATCCCCCACCGCGCGCCCACCGCTGGGCTGGGCGCTGGACGCAGCAGCGGAGTCAGACACCGGTGGGGAGGCTGGTCCGGCTCCCGTTGCCACGGAGACGCGCCTGAACCACGGCCGTTACCATGGGGACACGCGGGGCCTGGTGGGAACGTTGGCATTCCCACCCGGGCTCGCAACAGCGCCACCTGCAGGGCGGAGGGGCCAGCGCAGGCCCTGCGCGGACCGAAGCCAGGGAGGGAGGGAGGGAGGGAGGGAGGGAGGGAGGGAGGGAGGAAGGAAGGAAGGAAGGAAGGAAGGAAGGAAGGAAGGAAGGAAGGAAGGAAGGAAGGAAGGAAGGAAGGAAGGAAGGAAGGAAGGAAGGAAGGGAAAGGAAGGAAGGGAAAGGAAGGGAAGGAAACGTAAAGGGAAGCAATCTAGCTCTCCTGGCTCTTCATAGGGGCTCCCTATGTTAACATCAAATGCAGTAGGTGAATTTGGGGGTGAAAGTATGAAAGGGGAGACAGGTTAAAGCCGTGAACTATCCAAGCCCAACAGAAACTTAAGAGCTTTCTGGGGATGTTTTCTGAGTAAATGTGAAGCCACAGGACTCAAAAAATACTTTCCATACCTTGGCATCTATTTTGTTTTTTTGCGAGGGGGCACACCCAGCAATGCTCAGGACTTACTCCCCTGCTCTGTGCTCAGGGCCCAGGCTCACTCCTGGTGGGCTCGGGTGCGTGTGGGGGGAACCATATGAAATGCCAAGGACCAAACCAGGGTCAGCTGCGTGCAGGGCAAATGCCCTACCCACTGTACTAACACTCTGGCTGCCTTGTGACCCATTTTGGAAGAAGGGACTTCCTCTTTTTTTTTTTTTTTGTGACACCTGGAGATGCACAGGGGTTACTCCTGGCAGTGCTTGGGGGACCATATGGGATGCTGGGAATCAAACCCGGATCAGCTGCATGGAAGGCAAGAGCCCTACCCGCTGTACTACCACTCCAGCCCCAGGTTCTAGTTTCTTTTATAAGTCTTCTAGTGTGGGGGCTGGGGTGACAGCTCCAAGAGTTGACATGTTTTGCATGCGGGAAGTGTGGGTTCGATGCCCGATATAGCAGGATGGCCAAACACGGAGCCAGGTGTGGGCCCTGAGCACTGCAGTTAAAGTCTTCTACTGCACTAAGAAACAATGTTTGTGCATGGATGGGGACCAGAGGTGACACCCTGGACTCAATCCCAAGCTCCGCAGAGCATCACCTGCATGACCCCTGAACGCTGCACTTAGCAGGAAACAGAACCCACCTGAGTGCACTTAAAGCTCTTGTCAGCCTCCGAACCCCTCCTGGGTCGGGGCGCCTCCCTCTAGCTGTGGGAAGACAGGGGCGAGGCCCTCTGAAACGAGAGGTGCAGGCAGGGGTGGGATGACAGGGGACCGGCTCATTTCAGGCAGGACCACCTTCCCCTGGGGACCCACGAGGTGCAGCAGGCAGCTCGCCTGGCTGGGGAACCGCAGAGTGGCCGAGATGACATTCCAGCGGAGCGGCTGAGCGCGCTGGAAGGATTACTGGGTTTCAGCCGCCCCTCGGGGGCACGGCACAGGTGACTAACAATCACGGCATTCATAAAGGCAGCCAAGTCAGTGCCCAGGGACTTCTTTTTTCTTCTTTTGCTTAGATCTTGAAGATAGAGCCTAGTAAAAAGTGTTTCTTCTTATTACTCTTTGTAACTCTGAAATTCCCAGTCGTCTCGCTGGGCCATAGCTGGGGAGTTTCCAAGCTCTCTACGCCAGTCCTCAGTTCTGGAGTTCCTGGGGCCGGCTGCTGGCTCTGCACGAAACACCCCCTTGGTGCAAAGGGATGAGTTACCCTCCGGGCTACCTTTCTGCAAGGGCTCAGGTGACGTTTTGGCATTTTCACTTTTCTCCACCAGCACCCCGAAACCATCCTTTGTAAATAGATCAGGTCTCACCTCTCACCAGGGAAACCAGAACTGTCCCCAACACCATCCAGCCTGGTGGGGGGTGGCGCCGCCCCTCCTCTCGTCCAGTTAGACTGGCACCCTCCCCACCCAAGGCCAGTCCCTCCTCGTGCTCCCTTAGTGCTCCTTTCTCCTCCATCAGTTTATGCCTTGTTCAAATATGCTTTGTTCAGAGGCGGGAGAGACAGTACAGGGCTAAGGGGCTTGCCTTGCACACGCCGACCCGGGTTTGATCCCTGGCACCATATGGGCCTCCAGACCCTGCCAGGAGAGCCCTGAGCACACCAGGGTGAAGCCATGCCCCCCCCCCAAATAAAAACACCAAAAACCAAAAAGCACAAAGAAAGAATGGGCAGTCTAAGTGTGGTTCACAACTCACCTCCATGGGGAAGAAATGCAAAAATGTTGCCTCACAGAAAACTACTCCCTTGTGCAGGCGCGACACAGCTTAATGCCAATCACATTCTGAGCTTCCCTGAAGCAAACGCAACGCTGGGCCCACAGGACCTAGTCAGTACCGTGCCCTGCAGCACCCTGGAGAGCTCGCTGGGCTCTGCCAAAGGAGTTAATGTGGGGCTGGAGTGGTAACACGGCGGGTAGGGCGTTTGCCTTGGGGTAGGGCGTTTGCCTTGTACGCGGCCGACCTGGGTTCGAATCCCAGCATCCCATATGGTCCCCTGAGCACCGCCAGGAGTAATTCCTGAGTGCATGAGCCAGGAATAACCCCTGTGCATTGCCGGGTGTGACCCAAAAAAGCAAAAAAAAAAAAAAAAAAAAAAGGAGTTAATGTGCCACAGATGTGGAGCACACAAGGGTGGGAACAGTGACAGTGACATCCCACACCCACTGCGCCTAAGAAAATCCAAGGGCCGGACCATACCAAGGGGTCTGCCACGCACACGGCTGACCTAGGCTGGACCCCAGCCTCCCATAGCCCCCAGCCCAGCCAGGAGCAACCCCTGAGCATCACCAGGTGTGACCCAAAAAGCCAAAAAATAAATAAGGAAATTCCAACTGCTGCTCCATGGCCAGCGGGACTCAGAGGCCACTCCTGGCGCTGGCCCAGTGCTGGGGGTTCATCTGTGGTACCGTGGGTCGGCCACCAGCGAAGGTGGCACCTTCTCTCTGCCCTCATTCTTCACTGACTGGTCTAGAGCCAGGAGCATTCTTCAGGTCTCTGCCCACAAGGTCCTGCCTTTGGGAGCCAAGCGAGAATACTAAGGTCAGCCTTATTTTGCCTAGACTGTCCATCTGTCTTCCTCCTGGAGAATTACGGCGTGTGAGAATGACGGTATGTGCCAGAGACTCGAGGTCCGTGAGAGCCACGCCCGGCGTGTGTCCTGAAGAGCACCTTCAGAGGCAGCGTTCCTGCGGGAAAACATGTGTGCGCGCGTGTGCATGTGTGAACCATGGCCTGTGTGCAAGCATGCCTGTGAGAACCGTGCTGTATGTGTGAATCTGGCCAGTGTGAGCATCCCGGTGCGTCCCCGTGGCCCCCGCAGAGTGCCTGTGGAAGCTACGTCCTGAGGAATGCTGGGAAGCAACTTCCTGGGCAGGTCCAGTCCGCCGCACTGCCCACCCCAGGCTCTGCACTGCGCAAGTCAGGCCCGACATTCCTGACCTGGACCGCGGGCCCTGCGGGCTGGGGCTGAGCACAGTGGCCCCGCGGCCCGGTCAGTGGTCACACAACCCTCCCAAGGGCCCCTGGGTCTTTCCCAGGTTCCTGCCTCAGCTCTGCTGAGAACACCGCTGAGAAGTCGCGCCACTCTTTTGAATTTTCTCAGCTGCCTGCCACCTGCTCAGAGCTGCCCCGGGGTCCTGCACGCTCAGCTCCAGCGCGACCTCCCACCCCACTCTCCCGTCTGCATCCTAGTCCCACGTGCCCCGGCACCTTCCGCTCGGGGCTTTCTCACGCGCACAGCCAGCACTCCCCCAAGCGGACCAAGGCTTGGCAGACGCCCTTTATTGCTGCCGGTGCCCAAAGGGAGGGCTGGGCCCAAACCCAACATTGTTACCCAGGCTTTAAGGGGAGCTCGGGCTCGTCCCCAGAGAAGCTGACATTAAACAGCCCCCGCAGCCTTGGGAACCGCACTGGGAAGATCTCCCGTCCTCAAGCTGGGGTTCAGGAGCAGCTTAGAGGCAGGGTGGGGAGCCGGTCCCGACTTCATCGGGCAGGAAGGGCAAGCACCAAAGCTTAGGGCTCGAGGGTCCGGGATGATGTTTCAAAGGTGATCCGGGGCGTCGCTGGAGTGAGAGCAAGCGGGGAGGGCGCCCGCCTTACACTCGGCCCCCGCCCCCGGGTTCCATCCCGGGCATCCCATATGGTGTCCCGAGCGCTGCCAGATGTGGAACCCCGAGCACCGGCAGATGTGGAACCCCCCGCCGCAAAAAGTGTCCTTTGCGGCTTCTCCCACGCGGCCTTGTATCTGGCGCTGGCACCCAGCCGCGCTCAGCTCCAGTCGGCCTCGATCATGACGAAGGGCCGGCGGCGCCCGGGCTGGGCGCTGGCGTCGCGGGCCGCGGGCCGCAGCTTGGCGTGCACCCGGGCGTGCTCGGCCAGCTTGGACTTGTAGATGAAGCCCTTGCCGCAGTCGGCGCAGGTGAAGGGCCGCTCGGGCTGGTGGATGCGCTGGTGCCGCACCAGGTAGCCGCGCTCGCGGAACGCCTTGCCGCACTCGGGGCAGCGGTAGGGCGGCACGCCCGCGTGCTGGCGCTGGTGGCTGCGCAGCTGCGTGTTGAGGCGGAAGCGCTTGTCGCAGTCGGGGCAGGCGAAGGGCTTCTCGCCCGTGTGCGTGCGCTCGTGCTCGGCCAGCTTGGAGCGCTTGGCGAACGCCTTGCCGCACGCGCACGTGAAGGCGGGCGGGCCCAGGTGCAGGCGCTGGTGCGCGCGCAGCGTGGCGCGGGAGCAGTAGCGGCGGCCGCAGTCGGGGCACGGGAAGGGCCGCTCGCCCGTGTGCAGGCGCCGGTGGCTGAGCAGCTGCGCCTTGAGGCGGAAGCTGCGCTCGCAGTCGGGGCAGGCGAAGGGGCGCTCGCCGCTGTGCACGCGCAGGTGCTCGGCCAGCTTGGAGCGGCGCGTGAAGGCGAGGCCGCACTGCGCGCAGGGGAAGGGCCGCGGGCCGTGCGTGCGCACGTGCTCGGTGAGGATGCCCTTCAGGTGGAAGCTCTTGGCGCACTGCGCGCAGCGGAAGGGCCGCTCGCCGCTGTGCACGCGCAGGTGCTCCCGCAGCTGGCACTGGCGCCGGAAGCCGCGGCCGCACTCCCCGCACGGGAAGCGCCGCGGAGAGCCGGGCCCGCGCTTCTTGGCCGCGTGGCCCCGGGGCAAGTGCTCCGGCTTCTGCACGGCGGGCGCAGCGGGGCTCCCGGCCCGCTCGGTCCCGGGGCCCGGCCTCTCTGTGCCGGCCCCGCCGGGCGGAGGCCGCGCGCCGTTCCTGGGGAGAAGCCCCCTGTCCCCCCGCGGGCGCCGGCCGAGGAAGCACGCCTTACACGCTGGACACTGCCAGCGGCTCTTCCCCGCGGGCCCCTTTGCGCGCTGCCACCCGCGCGCCGCCAGGAGCGCAGCCCGGCCGCACGCGGGACACTGCACAGAGCCCTGTTCCCGCGGGGAGCCGCAGCCCGGGGGCAGCGCGGCGTCCGCTGCTTTGCTGAGGTGTCTCTGGGCCCTGCGGGGCTGGTCCTGCGAGCGGCTCCCCCGGGGACAGTTCGGTCCCTCCCCTGCGCGCGGGGCGCCCTCCCAGCTCGGGGGCTCCTGGAAGCTGGGCGGTCTCTCTATCTGGGTGAGGGCCCTGAGCCCCGGGGCCGGCTGCGGCGGGGTCCGAGTGTCACAGCTCTGCGGGCTCGGGAGGCTGCGGTGGGCTGGGAAGGCGTCGTCCCCTTCTGAGAGGGACTCCCAGGCCCAGTGGCTCCCCGGGGGCTCTTCCCGCACTGGCCGTGGGGTGTCCCCGCAGCTTGCGGCTTGCGGGCTCCCTGGAACAGAAGCAGAAGACACTGTCAATCCTGCCTCCGGCAAGGCTCCCCGCGGGCCGCAGCGCACTGGGGTCCGGGCCCTGCCCCGGCTCTTAGGCCAGACCTGCGTGGTGCCCATCCGGCCACACGCCCCTCCCCCTCAGGTTCCTCTTCTCTGTCAGCAGGGGCGGGGGCACCTCTGCGTGCAGCCCAGCAGGCTGGGCGGGCGCCCGCTCTGCCCAGACTCAGGGCCAGCAGGCCCATCCCTCCCTCTGTGCCGACAGGCTGGCGTCCGGAGGGAGGTGGGCAACGTGCCCCAAGGCCCTCAGCGCTGCCCCTGGGAGTAGGCAGCGCGGCCTGGGCACTGTCCCTCCCTCTTTCCCCGTCCTGGCAACATTTTCTAAAGGGTCTTGGAAGGAAAAAAAGAGTTAAAAAGGGAACTCGGGGGCCAGAGCGATAGAACAGGGCTACGGTGGCTGCCCTGCACGCGGCCCACGTGGGGTGATCCCCAGCACCGCAGGGTCAGAGGCCACTCCTGGTGGGCTCAGGGACCATGCATGGTACTGAGGACTAAACCCAGGTGCCCTCCCAGCCGCAAGACCCCACCTTCTGGGCAGAGCCAGGAGTAACCCCTGAGCACCCATGGGTGTGGCCCCCAAACAACACAAAATATAAAAAGACAAGGTCCCGCCTTGAGCCCTGGAACCCGCACTCCTAACCACTGCACCTTCCCTAGGACATACGGACAGGACAGGGGAACTGGGTCTAAGAAACCTGAGGGACATCTTAGGCCAGAGACTCTGCAATACTCACCCTGCAGCAGCGGGCCCTCATGGACTGCACCCAAAGGCACCTCGGCAGTGCAGCCCGCGTTGCGGCCGGGTGGCCCGCAGGGCACTCTGCCCCGCTGCAGACACAGGATCAGCTCCGGTGTGGGCAGGCCGCCACCTGCAGAGAGGGCAGACGGCTGCTCTGAGTTCCTTGGGGTCCGCAGCTAACTCGCACACTTTCACATTTCCCGACTGTGCTGGGCACCGTCCAGGAAGAAGTGCCGAACAATAGACGCTAAATTCACACGGAAGGAGCAAAACCGCCCAAGCCCAGGGCAGAGCTTCCGGTGAATTGTGTTTTGTTTTCCGTACCCTACCCGTTGATGCCAGGGGTGCCTCCTGGCTCTGCACTCAGGAATCACGCCTGGAAGTGCTGGGGGGGGTTCCTATGGGATGCCGAAGATCGAACCCTGGTTGAGGCAAACACCTTCCCTGCTGCATTATCGCTCGGGCTCCACTTCTGTTTAGTTGTGTCCTAGTTCCTGTGTAACGATCGGGGCAGCAGCTGGACATTTTTTTTTTTTTTTTTGCTTTTTGGGTCACACTCAGCGATGCACAGGGGTTACTCCTGGCTCATGCACTCAGGAATCACTCCTGGCGGTGCTTGGGTGACCATATGGGATACTGGGAATCGAACCTGGGTCGGCCGCGTGCAAGGCAAATGCCCTCCCCGCTGTGCTATCTCGTCAGCCCCAGCAGCTGGACATTTTTTAACTTTAATGTTTTTGCATTTGCTCACGCAGTCATTCTAAATCCCACAAGTGTGTGTGTCCTTTTCCTTCTGCACAGGGTCCCATGTGTCCATGAACCAGACCCCGAGAGTCCACCCCCCTGGGCGGACGCCGCGTCTCTGCTCCTGGGAGGGGCTGTGATGAACAATGCGCTGCCTGTGTCCATGGAGAGCGTGTCTGCAGGCAGATGCCCCAGAGTGGAAGTGCTCACCTGCGTGGTAGCCAATCCTGACTTTGCTGACAAATCTCCATTTTCATGGGAGTTGAGCGAGGCTTGCCAGGGTTCTAACACAGCCCCTAGCCTGTGCTCTGGGAATGGTGGGAAAGCACTGCAGACCAGAGGCCAGGCAGGTGTTCGAAGGAGGGCTGGCATCCGAGTGCAGGAACTAAAGGACAGGGCAGACTGGGGCTGGAGTGATAGCACAGCGGGTAAGGCATTTGCCTTGCACGCGGCCGACCCAGGTTCGAATCCCAGCATCCCATATGGTCCCCTGAGCACCGCCAGGAGTAATTCCTGAGTGTAGAACCAAGAGTAACCCCTGTGCATCGCCGGGTGTGACCCAAAAAGCAAAAAAAAAAAAAAAAAAAAGGACAGGGCAGAGACGCTGTACATGGGCTGGCTAAGGCGTTTGCTGCGTGCACAGCAGACCTGGGTTCCATCCCCGACACTGCACATGGCCCCGGTGCACCCGGTGGGAGCACTGCTAGGAGTCACCCATGAGCACAGAGCCAGGAGTAAGCCCCGAGCACCACTGGGTATGGCCCAGAAAGAAAACCAGAACTGCTAAGACAATTGTGGGAAATTTCAAAGTGACTATTCCTGACTAAAATGCTCCGAGGCCACAGGGCTGGAACGATAGCACAGCGGGTAGGGCGTTTGCCTTGCACATGGCTGACCCAGGTTCGAATCCCAGCATCCCATATGGTCCCCTGAGCACCGCCAGGGGTAATTCCTGAGTGCAGAGCCAGGAGTAACCCCTGGGCATAGCCGGGTGTTACCCAAAAAGCAAAAAAATAAAAATAAAATAAAATAAAATGTTCCGAGGCCGGGGTCAGACTGACAGTACAATGCGTAAGGTGCTGGCTTTGCAGGCAGCTAACCTAGGTTTGATCCCCATCACCCCATACAGTCCCTTGAGTGCCACCAGGAGTGATTTTTGAGTGCAGAGCCAGAAGTAACCCCTGAGTATCACCAGGCATACTCCCCCACCCACAAGACAATCGTCCCCCACTCCCCAAAAAAAACTTTGAAAAGAAATAATAGGGGGGCTGGAGCAATAGCATAGCAGGTAGGGCACTTGCCTTGCACGTGATTCGATTCCCAGCATCCCACAGGATCCCCTGTGCATCACCAGGGGTAATTCCTGAGTATATGACCCAGGAGTAACCCCTGTGCATCTCTGGGTGTGACCCAAAAAGAAAAAGAAAGGGGGGGGGGCTAGAGGGATATTACAGCGGGAGGACGTCTGCTTTGCATGTGGCTGACCCAGGTTGGATCCCAGCACCCCATACGGCCCACCAGCACCGCCAGGAGAGATTCCTGAGTGCAAAGCCAGGAGGAACCCCTGAGCATCGCTGGGTGTGGCCTAAAAATCAAAACAGTGTGTTCCCAGCTGGGCAGATGCCTCCTAGGGGTGCAGGAGCACAAAGCCTAGCTGCCAGGACCTGGGCTCTACACCTGCCGAGTCCCCCACGCCGCCCTGCTTGCCCCGAGCACCAAGGGCAAGTACTGCCAGGTGGGCCCCGAGCCCCCAAACACTGCTGGGGAGGCCCCAAAACTCTCTTCTGTTGGAGTTTTGGGGCACTTTGGTAATGCAGAAAGGGCAATGATTTTGTACATCAGAACCATAATCATTATCACGATTGTAAACATATACCTAGAAACAATAAAATTTAAAAAATATGTATTTTTAGAAGCACTTCCCGTGGTAATGCTAACACAACCTAAGACATGGCGGGGCTCTGAAGCGGGAGAGCCCGCAATGTAAAGGGGAGGGCCCAGAGCTGGGCTGGCGGGGGGCTCTTGCCTTGTATGCAGCCACCGGGGCTCGACCCCCGACACTCCCTATGGTTCCCGAGCCCCGACAGGAGTGATCCCTGAGCACACAGTCAAGGCCGGTGTGGCCCAAAACACCAACAAAACCCAAACCAAGGAGCCAAAGCAGTCGCAGTAGAGCAGGAGGGGGTTCAGTTCCCGGCAGCCCACAGGGTTCCCCAGCACTGCCAGGAGTAATTCCGCAGTGCGGAGACAGGAGTGACTCCTGGGCAACGCCAAGTGTGACCAACAAAGGAAAAAAGAAAGATGGGTAAGTTGGGCTTCATCAGAATTGAAAACTTTTTGTTTGTTTTTTGGGGCCATATCCGGTGTGCTCAGAGGACCTTCTGGGGTCCTGGGGACTGAACCTGACTTGCCACCGGCAGGGCCGCCCGTCCCCACTGTGCTCTCTCTCCAGCTCCCAAACTGAAAACTCTGCTAAACTTCAATGGACACAATGAGAAAGTGACAGAGAAGGCAGGAAATGAGAGAGCAAGCGCAGGGCAGGTATCTGCCGGGCGCAGGATCCCCGAACAGCCCTCGCAGGGCGTGCGGCCACTGACCCGTGCACGAGCACCATGGACGGAGCACTCTGATTCCTGAGCAGCCATAGTACACTGGCGGGCAGGGCGCTGGCCTTGCACGTGGTGGACCCTGATTCCATCCCAGGCCTCCCATGAATGATTCGTGTGTGCAGAGCCAGGAATAAATCCTGAGCACTGCTGGGTGTGGCCCTCGAATAAATACAGGGGCCAGCAGGGGTAGTGCAGTGGGTAGGGTGTTGGTGTTGCGTGTTATTATGGCTGACCAGGGTTCAGTCCCCCGAGCACCTCAGGGGTAATTCCCAAGTGCTGAACTAGGAGTAATCGCTGAGCACTGCCGGGGTGCTCAAACACACAAACACAATGTGTACTGGTGACGCTTACTGAAACGTAACAAAAAGACTTGGGGTCAAACATGTCTGAGAAATGTGGCTGCCTGACAAACACGCGGCCCGTCCACGGCTCGGTGCCACGCGGAACTCTCCTTACCGAGAGAAACGAGGGTCTCATAATTGCTCTCCATCACATGCTTGTAAAGCTCCTTCTGCCACGCCTGCAGGCACTGCCATTCTTGCTCCGAGAAGTAGATCGCCACGTCCTCAAAAGTCAGCGGTAACTGAAATCACAGATTTATACACATGCCGCGGGGACTGCTCCAGAAGCATTGGGACTTAGCAACTGCTGTTGTGGTGGAAACTGTTTTTGTGTATTCAAGAAATAAATGGCGCGTGGGCTCTCTCCCGCCACCTGCATTCGGTGGCCCTGAGCTGCCGCCAACAGACGCTTGAGGAGGGAAGAGGGCGCCAAGCGGGCTGGTGGTCGGCTGCAGTTTATTCCAATCTCTTCTCCCCGCCAGTCCCACCCGCTGCCGTATTCCACCTCTCCCCTCGCAGCCTCAGACTAGAGCCCAAGCTCCAAGCGTTGGGGCAGCACCCGCACCCAGGTCAGACAGCACAAAGAACAGAGAAAAGCCCTTCCTTCCGGGAAGCTCTTCCAAGGCAAAGATCTCCTCCTGCCAGGAGATCCGCTCAAGGACAAGGCCTTTCCTTAGTCCAGAAACAGTCATCTTAGATTTACTTCTTTTTTTGCTTTTTGGGTCATACCCTTCGATGCACAGGGGTCACTCCTGGCTCTGCACTCAGGAATTACCCCTGGTGGTGCTCGGGGGACCATCTGGGATGCTGGGAATCGAACCTGGGTCTGCTGCGTGCAAGGCAAATGCCCTCCCCGCTGTGCTAACGCTCCAGCCCCTTAGATTTACTTCTTTTTTTTTTTTAATTCTTTTATTGATTCACCATGTGGAAAGTTACAAGATTTACTTCTTAATAATAATTTTTCTAGGCATTTTGTGTGGACACAATAAGAGATACGTTAAGCTTACAGGGTGGCTCTCCTGGGGACATCTCGCTGTGGATCCCAGACTACAGTGCTCAGGCCAGACAGTCCTTCCTAACTAGCAGGGTCCTTGTCCAGTTGTTTTTCTGGATCATGACAGAATTTGTCCATAACCGTGCTCTTTTTATGTTTTTCTTTTTTTGGGTCACACCTGGAGATGCACAGGGGTTACTCCTGGCTCTGTACTCAGGAATTATTCCTGGTGGTGCTCGGGGGACCATATGGGATGCTGGGAATGGAACCCGGGTCAGCTGTGTGCAAGGCAAATGCCCTCCCTGCTGTACGATCGTTCCAGAACTATGACTGTGCTCTTAACTTCTATAGGTATTATGGCCTTGTCTTGCTAGGGCAGCTCACAACTGCCTGGGTGCATCCAGTCCCTTCGTCGGGACGCTGTTTTTGGGGTGCCAGGAACTAAGGGCAACTGAGGCAGATGCCCAGCAGTAAATATTATTCGGAATCAATTAACTCCCAAGTTAACAAAAGCATAGTATTAACTGTCTTCCAGCGTCTATACAAAAAGGACATTGCTCTAAAGTAAACTATGCAAAGGACATAAGAGAAAGCGGAAAACAGTATTTCACTTACAAATCTGACCTTAGGCTTTGGTTAGGGGAAATGAGTGACTAACAGAAAGGGAGCACAAAGAAGTTAAAGATGAATCCTGTAGGATAACATAGCCACAAGGAGTTTAGGTTTATCCCAGTCACACCCATTAAGGCGCTCCCTGAGTCACTCCCATTCCTTTGTCTATCTGTAACCACTTCTCTATGCTCTTCCCCAACCAGTTAATCAGCTTTTCCCCCTAATCAGACTCTTAATTTGTAAGGTCAGATCTTTCTAGGACACTGAACTTGTAAGTTAATATTCTCTTTCTCCTCTCCTCATGTCTTTTGAATAGTTTACTTTAAAGCAATGTCCTTTTTGTATAGACACAAAAGACAATATTATGCTTTTGTAACTTGGGATTTAATTGGCTTCGAATATTATTCATTCCAGGGCATTTGCTTTTTCAACTTAAGCCTCAGTTGCCCTTAGTTCCTAGCACCCCAAAAGCAGGGTCCCAACGAGGGACTGAAGGGACCCAGGGCAAGCTCTGAGCTACCCTGGCATCGAAATGGGCCAGGCCAAAGTGACACGATTCTTAACTATAAGTTAAGAGCTTGTTCATGGACAAATGCTGTCATGATCCAAAGTAACGACGAGACTAGGACCCTGCTAGAGATAGGAGGACTAACCTAGCCTGAGCACTATAGTCTGAGGTCGAGATGGCTCCAGGAGAGCAATTCTATAAGCTTAATGCCTCTCTTACTGTGTCCATACGAAATGATTAATATTATGAATGCTTATATGTTAGAGAGTCTCTTGCCCACGCGCCTGGCTGTCTTCCCCGGACCCCACAAAGGGGATGGGCTCCAGCTTCCCTCCCCACCCCAAGCAGAGCTCCAGGCGGCCCAAGACCTCAGGAGCCTAGCCACAGCCATGCTCAAGGCCCCTCTCCACACACATGAAGGAACCGGCAGAGGAACCCAGGTGTGTGGGACGGGGGGCGGGGGGGGGGGGGGCTGAGATCTCCAAGGCTGCTCAGATGGGGACTGGGCCTGCTCCGCCCAGACTTCCCATTTCCCAGTAGCTAGGCGGTCACACCCAGGGACTGCCCCGGCATACCCAGGAACTGCCCCCACACCGGCACCGTGTAATCCTGTCAATGGCCAGCATCCAGAGACTTAAAAGCCAGCTCCCAGAAGCGATATTTTATAGCCTACACGGGATTCCGCCCTTGGGCGGGATGTCCTGCTGAAGGAGAATCTGTCTCAGAAGCAGCATCCTCTGAGGGAAAGAACTTTAACCTATTGATTGTGACCACACCTATGTGTAAGCCCCCCCCCCACCACCCCTCATGTTTGGGGGGATTTAACTAGGCTGTAAGAGTGGTTTGGTGGGGCTGGAGCAATAGCACAGCTGGTAGGGCGTTTGCCTTGCACACGGCCGACCCAGGTTTGATTCCCAGCATCCCATTTGGTCCCCTGAGCACCGCCAGGAGTAATTCCTGAGTGCAGAGCCAGGAGTAACCCCTGTGCATCGCCGGGTGTGACCCAAAAAGCAAAAAAAAAAAAAAAAAAGAGTGGTTTGGGGTGGGGGGGAGATCGAGAGCCGGGAGAGGAGAGAGAGAGAGACAAACACAGAGAGAGAGAGAGAGAGAGAGAGGAGGAATGAAATAAACTAAACGGCAACTGATCAAGCAACTGGCTTGGCCCTCGTTTCCTCCTCCATCTGCCCCCTGGCTCCAAACCAGGAGCGGCTCATAGGGAGAGCCACCAGGGCTCTCCCCATCACACCCTGCCGGATGTTTTTTACAGCCGAGGAAACGGAGTGCTCCTGGAGCACTGTGATGGGGAGGGCCTGATAAACCTAAGCTCCCTGCAGGGAGAAAGAACAAACCATTGATTGTTTTTCGGTTTCTCCCTTCCTTGCTCCAACCGCTTGTCACCAGAACCCCTTCTACAAAACTGTTCGAACGATATACGCATATGCAGAGTGTGGGACTTCCTCATTTTAAAGAAAAATGGGATGAAATTCCCGTGTAACTTCACTGAACATGTCCTGAGCACATTTCTAAGTCAATGCACACAGAAAGACAGACACACAGAGACAGACACAGGTTATACACAACGCTCTGACACGCTTCCTTAAGTTTGAATGCTTTTAATTCTGTAAATAAAGTCTAAATGGCGCAATGACTAGGGCCAGAGAGATTGCACAGTGGGTCAGGCGCTTGTCTTGCACACAGCCGACCAGGGTTCGACCCTGACACAATATACACGGACCGCGAGCTCTGCGGGAGTGACCCTGATCCATGAGCCAGGAATAAGCCGACAGTGCCGGGTGGGGCCAAACCCCCCCAGTTCTGTTTGTTTTGGTTTCTGTTTAGTTTTGTCCCACACTGGCTCTGCACTCAGGAATCACTCCTGGCGGGCTCAAGGGACCCTCGGGGATGTCAGGGATAGAACCCAGGGGAGGCAGACAAAAGGCAAGCGCCCGTCCTGTCTCTCCACACCACCCACATTTAAATAAAAAAAAAATAAAAGAGAAGACGAAAGCAAATAGTACAAGCCTCTCCAGCTGAATAGACTGCCGTCAGAACAGGACTTTCCTTCCTGTTAGTATCCCTCTACACCGGGGTGCCGGGCAGGCCGCCCCCAGCCGTCCAGGCCCAGGAAATCAGGCAAGTGCTCCCTGCTGGCGACTGCGGCCGGGCTGCTGGAGCACACGGGCCGAGAGGGAGGCCCTGGATCGGACCAAGGCCCCCAGCCCACCTGACCCCTTCCCTGCACGGATGTCCTAACCGGACCCCTATGCCCACAGAGGGGGACATAAGCGCATTCTTGGCTCTAGTCTGTGTCGGCCTGTGATGGAAGCCCCTGCCTCCTCCTGGGGGTGAAGCCCACACCTCTGCCCTGTCCCCCAGACCCTTCACCCGACTCCCCTCTGGGCCCTGGGTTCGGTTTTGTTTGGGAGGGGCATTGCATTGGCGCTGCCTGGAGCTTACTCCTGGCTCTGTGTTCAGGAATCACTCCCGAAAGGCAGGCGCCCTCCCCGCAACCCTCCCCTGGGTGCTGCTAACAGAACAGACTGTCTTTCCTTAGGACGAGTAACCGCCTGCCTTTGGGGTTATGTTCTGCCTTTTAACCCTCGCATTTAGTGGAGCCAGAATTTCCCATATTACTCCCAGCCTTTTCTCCCACTCTACGTGCTCACCACACTGAAAATTAATCCGAAGAGCCGGTGAGCCCCAGCCCCTGCCGCCCCCCCCCACCCCCAGACACTCATCCAGAGCCCAGCTCCCAGAGAGTGGGGGCGAAATCAGAAGAGATGCTAAGCTGCAAAAGCCACGGCTCGGGGCGGAGCGATGGCACAGCGGGGAGGGCGCTTGCCTCGCACGCGGCACCCGGTTCGACTCCCAGCGTCCCACGTGGTCCCCGCGCACCGCCAGGAGTGATTCCTGAGCGTCGCAGGGCGTGGCACCCCCAAAACAAGGCGGGGGAAAAAATTCCCGGTTACACCAGTCTCCCAGCAGAAAGCTCGGGCTCGGTCTGGATCTCTGCGGGCTCGGCCCCGCTGTCACCGGGCCCGGGTCCCTATGGGGGCAGCCCCGTGGTCACTGGTATCCCTGCGGGCTCACCGCTGCTGTCACGGGGTCCGGGTCCCTGCGGGCTCAGCCCCGCGGTCACTGGGTCTGAGTGTCCCTGCGGACTCGGCCCCACTGGGTCCGGGTGTCCCTGCGGACTTGGCCCCACTGTCACCGGGTCTGGGTGTCCCTGCGGACTCGGCCCCACTGGGTCCGGGTGTCCCTGTGGACTTGGCCCCGCTGTCACCGGGTCCGGGTGTCCTTGGGGGCTCAGCCGTACTGTCACCAGGTCAGGGTCCCTGCGGGCTCGGCCCCGCTGTCACCGGGTCCGGGTGTCCCTGCGGGCTCGGCCCCGCTGTCACCGGGTCCGGGTCCCTGTGGGCTCAGCCCCACGGTCACCGGTGTCCCTGCGGGCTCACTGATGCTGTCACAGGTCCAGGTCCCTGCACGCTCATCCCCGCGGTCACTGAGTCCGAGTGTCCCTGCGGGCTCAGCCCCGCTGTCACCGGGTCCGGGTGTCCCCGCTGTCACCGGGTCCGGGTGTCCCCGCTGTCACCGGGTCCGGGTGTCCCCGCTGTCACCGGGTCCGGGTGTCCCCGCTGTCACCGGGTCCGGGTGTCCCCGCTGTCACCGGGTCCGGGTGTCCCCGCTGTCACCGGGTCCGGGTGTCCCCGCTGTCACCGGGTCCGGGTGTCCCCGCTGTCACCGGGTCCGGGTGTCCCCGCTGTCACCGGGCTGTCTGTCCCGCCCTCGGGGCGCCCTCCTCACACTCAGGTCGCACCCGCGCCCCGCGCCCACTGCCCAGCACCCCTCCCACCCGCGTCCCCACCGTCCGGGACGTCGGTCCGGCTGTCGGCACGCGCGCTCCCCGCCACCCGCCCGAGACCAGGCGGCTCGCGCGAAGCTGGACGGCCCCACGCGGGACCCTCTTACCTGGCACTTCCCGGCCATGACGTGACGGCTCCCGCCGCGCCCAGCCCCGGCGGCAAACCCCGGCCCGGCTGCACGTCACTTCCGCCGGCGCGCGCGGTGCACGCCGGGACTCGGGGCGCTCGGGCCACAGCGCCCCCTGCGGCCGGGAGGGAGAAGCGGCGCTCGGGTCCCGGGACGGGCAGCCAAGCCCGATGATGTCTCAAGGGTGTTGCCGAGGGTCCTGCAGCGCCCGCGGCGCACGCTCGCGTTCAAAGGGAGAGACCGGGCAGAGCGCTGCAGGCTCGGAGGGAAACGAGGGGCTAGTGTGCACTGCAGGGAATGGCGAGGAAGCTGGGTCATCTCTGATAGACGTAGGGGGAAGACTCGGGTGCGGTGTGGGGTCTCCCCGCTCCGGAAGTCCGCCCAGGGTTAGGCTAATGGGGGTCGTATTGGGTCTTAATACCCAATCGAGGGGTATTAAGAAGCATGTACTCCCAGCTTCAGGCCACCAACCCTGGGGTGAGTGAATGACCAGACCCGTTGTACATTATCTTTTAGTGGGGGGAGCACACCAGGCTGAACAGAGATTACTCCTGGCTGTGCTCAGGGATCATTCCTGGCAGTGCTGGGGACTGGACCTTGTCAACCCTTTACCCACTGTACTACCTCTCTGACCCCTCTGTAGGATAACATTGGGTTTGTCCTTTCAGCCTTGCCCAGGGAACTTAGGTTTATCCGGTTACACCCATCACAGTGCTCCCATTGCTTTGTTTATCTGTAAACTCTTCTCTGTGCTCTCCTCCCCAGCCAGTTAATCACCTTTTCCCCTAATTGGAGTCTGTTAGCTTGTAAGATCAGATCTTTCTAAGGACACTGAGCTTGTATTGTAAGTTGTGTCTTTTGCATAGTTTACCCGGAAGCAATGTCCTTTCTGTATGGACACAGGAAGACAGTTAATATTATGCTCTTGTAACTTGGGAGTTGATTGACTCTGAATAATATTTACTCCTGGGCATCTGCTTTCTCGACTCAGTTGCCCTTCATTCCTAGTACCCCCAAAACAGGGTCCCGACGAGAGACAGAATGGACCCAAGACAAGCTGTGAACTACTCTGTCATCAAAATGGGCCAAGTCAAAGCACCACAATACTCAACTATAAGTTGAGAACATGGTCATGGATAAATGCTGTCACGATCCAGAAGTAACGACGAGACTAGGACCCTGCTGGGGTTAGGAAGACTAACCTGGTCTAAGGACTGTGGTCTGGAATATATAGTGAATGTCCTCAGGAAGAACCAAACTTTAAGTCTGATATATCTCTTACTGTGCTCATACAGAATGACATTGCTAAAAATATTAGAAGTAAATTTACTATAACTATCTAAGTGGATTACTAGTTGAGGAAAGAAGAAAGCGACACACCCTGGATGGGATCCTGCCCTTAAGCGGATCTCCTAATAATCTGGAGTAATCTCTTTAGATAGACGAGATTTTATCTTTGAGTTAATTTCCTGGAGGAGTGGCCTTACCTCTCTTTGTTGATTTGTTAATGTTCAACCCACCTTTGTGTCACCACCCTGCATGATTGCTATGCAGGGTAAGTGAGATCAGGGAACACGGAGATCATGGGTAGGGAGATAGGAAGAGACCAGAGGAGAGACTACAGAGACAGAGTCAGAGATAGAGAGACATAGAAGAGAGCACAGCGGCACACACAGAAGCAGAGCACGGAGGAGGAGGGAGGGAGAGAAGGAGAGCCAGTCAGAGGAGGCAGGAAAAGAGAGTCAAGGAGTCGTCAGAGCGAGAAGCAGAGTCAGAATCCAGGGGTCAGAGTCAGGGTCCAGGGGTCAGAGTCAGGGTCCAGGGGTCAGAGTCAGGGTCCAGGGAAGAAGAAGCAGAGAACAGAAGAAGAAGCAGAGAACGGGAAGAAGAGGAGTCAGAATCCAGAGTCAGAATTCAGAAAGTCAGAGAGAATCAGAATCAGAATCCAAAGATCTGGGATCTAGGAATGAGGGGCTAGGAGGAGCAACCAGCTTGGTCCTCGTTCTTCCTTCTCCTGCCTACCACCAACAGCCATCTCGATCGGATCCTTACACAGCGGCTCGAGAGCACCAAATGTGAAGAGAGACAGAGAGACAGAGAGAGAGAGAGAGTGAGAGAGAGAGGGAGGGAGCTGCCCAAGAGCCCGAGAACAACACATCACATCACCCTTCCACGAGTGCCCGCATGTATTTTTTTTTTTTTTTTTTTGCTTTTTGGGTCACACCTGGCGATGCACAGGGGTCACTCCTGGCTTTGCACTCAGGAATTACTCCTGGCGGTGCTCAGGGGACCATATGGGATGCTGGGAATCGAACCTGAGTTGTCCGCATGCAAGGCAAACGCACTCCCCGCTGTGCTATCGCTCCAGCCCCCCTCCCCCACATGTATTTTTTACACCCCACTTTCTCTCTCTTTTTTTGGGGGGGTAGGAGTGAGGAACACCTGGTGGTGCTCAGGGCTTACTCCTGGCTGAGCTCAGGGGATTAAGCTCTTCCCCTGTGGTAGGATAACATTGGTTTGTCCTTCCTCCCTTGCCTCAAGGAGCTTAGGTTTATTGGGCTACATCCATCACAGTGCTCCCGAGGCACTCCCGTTCCTCTGTGCTTATGTTTAACCTCTTCTCTGTGCTCTGCCTCCCCAGCCGTTAACCACCTAGGTCCCCAAGTCAGACTTGTGACTGGGAAGGTCAGATCCTTCTAAGGACTCTGGATTTTGTATTTGTAAGTGAAATATTGCTTTTCTCTTTCCCTTATATTCTTTGCATAGTTTACTTCACAGCAATGTCCTTTTTGCATAGACACAGGAAGACAGTTCATGCTATGCTTCTGTAACTTGAGAGTAAATTGACTGAATGATATTTACTCCTGGCATCTGTCATATTTACTCTACTTAAGCCTCAGTTGCATAATGACAAATGAGAAACTGTATGTAATGAGAATTATGAAACTATAATGAAAATTAAGAAAATGTGATGTGAACTGGGAAAACTGAAACTGACCTTTTTTTCATTAAACAAGAAAAAAGAGAGGGAAGCATTCCTCTTTTGACTCCAATCAACTGAGTGACCCCAATTAATGAGTTAAGAACCCATCCGCCCACCAGATGTATGGGAGAGCACTGGGCCCAACAGATTTATGGGAGTCCTCGGGAAACGGCATCAGAAGGCTGCACCAAATGGACAAGATATACTGAAACTGGCTGGTGTCTCTGAGTGAGTGAAGGCCTTACCATGTGGGAAAGATGCATTAATTATTATTTCTTTATCTTGTTTTTTTTTAATTTTTTATTAGTGAATCACCGTGAGATACAGTTGCAGACTTATAAACTCTCATTCTTGCATTTCAGTCATACAATGGTCGAGTACCCATCCCTCCACCAGTGCCCATTTTCCATCAATGGTCTCGGCATCCCTCCCACCCCCCCACCCCGTCCCCTCCACCCACCCCGCCTCTATGGCAGGGCATTCCCTTTTGCTCTCTCTCTCTCATTTTGGGTGCTGTGGTTTGCAGTAGAGGTATGAAGTGGCCATCATGTTCGGTCTACAGTCTACTTTCAGCCTGCATCTCCCATCCCGAGCGGGCCCTCCTAGCACCCTTTACTTGGTGGTCCCTTCTCTGTCTGAGCTGCCTTGTCCCTCAGCATGCGAGGCCGGCTTCTAAGCTGTGGGAGTAATCCTCCTGGATTACTGTCTCGACTATCCTTGGGTGTTAGTCTCCCATTCTGTTACTTTATGTTCCACAAATGAGTGCAATCTATGTCTGCTTCTTTCTTTCTGACTCATTTCACTTAACATGATACTTTCCATGTTGTGTATCTCCCGTTTTATGGATAAGAATGTATATAGTTTCAAGAAGAAAACATCCAACCCCATCAGAAAATGGGGCGAAGAAATGAACTGAAACTTTCCCAAGGAAGAGACACGAATGGCCAAAAGGCACATGAAAAAAGTGCTCTGCATCACTAATCATCAGAGAGATGCAGATCAAAACAACTATGAGATACCACCTCACACCACAGAGACTGGCACACATCCAAAAGAACAAAAGCAACTGCTGTTGGAGAGGATGTGGAGAGAAAGGGACCCTTCTACACTGCTGGTGGGAATGCCGACTGGTTCAGCCCTTTTGAAAAAAATATGGACGATTCTCAAAAAATTAGATATTGAGCTCCCGTTTGACCCAGCAATACCACTGCTGGGAATATATCCCAGAGAAGCAAAAAAGTATAGTCAAAACGACATCTGGGGGCTGGAGCAATAGCAAAGCGGGTAGGGCGTTTGCCTTGCATGCGGCCAACCCGGGTTCTAATCCCAGCATCCCATATGGTCCCCTGAGCACCGCCAGGGGTAATTCCTGAGTGAAGAGCCAGGAGTAACCCCTGTGCTTCGCCGGGTGTGACCCAAAAACCAAAAAAAAAAAAAAAAACAAAAAACGACATCTGCACTTATATGTTCATCGCAGCACTGTTTACAATAGCCAGAATCTGGAAAAAAAACCAAATGCCCTAGAACGGATGACTGGTTGAAGAAACTTTGGTACATCTATACAGTGGAATACTATGCAGCTGTTAGAAAAAAGGAGATCATGAATTTTGCATATAAGTGGATCGGCATGGAAAGTTTCATGCTGAGTGAAATGAGTCAGAAAGAGACAGACATAGAAAGATTGCGCTCATCTGTGGAATATAGAATAACAGAGCGGGAGACTAACACCCAAGAATTGTAGAAATAAGTACCAGGAGGCTGACCCCATGGTTTGGAGGCTGGCCTCACATTCTGGGGAGAGGGCAACTCAGAGAAGGGATCACCAACTATAATGTAGTCGAAGGCCATGTGGGGGAAGGGAGTTGCAGGCTGAATGAGGGCTAGAGACTGAGCACAGTGGCCACTCAACACCTTTATTGCAAACCACAACAGCTAATTAGAGAGAGAGAACAGAAGGGAATGCCCTGCCACAGTGACAGGGTGGGGTGGGGGGAGATGGGATTGGGGAGGGTGGGAGGGATGCTGGGTTTACTGGTGGTGGAGAATGGGCACTGGTGAAGGGATGGGCTCTCGAACTTTGGGGTGCTACTCATAGATGGGATTACGCATCTTGCTGCAACCTGGGTGGACTTGAGGGTGATCAGACCAAGTGAAGTGAGGCAGAGGGAAAGAGATTCCCTGAAGGACCTCCTGTAGGTGGAATATATATCACGGGCAATATATATATATATGTATATATATATGTATATATATATATATATATATGTTTTGAGGCCAGAGTTGGCAGTGCTCAGGGCTATTCCTGGGTCCGTTCTCCTGGCGGTGTGTGGAGCATGGCCACAGGCGCCAGAGCAGATGACACCTGTCCCTGCATAGGGACCCCGGATGGCGTGTCTGGGCGCATCTTACTAGCACCAGGTATCCGGTGTTGAGTCTCACCCCCCGAGAGTTATTCCTAACTCACCCTAATCGGGATTGGGCCGGGGCAAAGCAGCGTGGGAAAGGTGATGGGTCAGCAATGCTCAGCTTTATGTGAGTGGACCGTCCTCTGAAGCCGAGACCCCCTATGCAATACGTGTGTATGTGGCAATAAAGTGAGCGGCCATCAGGCGTCTCCCGGACTGGCTTCTCCACGCACCCGTCATCCTTCGCCCCGAGTCTGCCCAGACCTGGCACGCAACGTGTCTGGGCACGTTGGGGGGAGACTGTTCCCCAACAGAGGTGCTTGGGGAACAGACCAGATGTGGTGCTGAGGAGTCGAGCTCCGGGGTCACAGGGTTGTAAGGAAAGTGCTGTGAGCCCGGAGCGATTTTCCTGGTACCTTACATGCGAGACATGGAGACGGAGGAAGGAATACCATGTCCCCGGTGGGATCAGGCTCTGAGACAGTGCCAACAGAATGCTGACCTGTGCCAACATGGAGAGAGGGACAGAGAGAGGAGTGGACCTTGGGACGTGGGGGCAGGTTACTGGCACGCTGGCCGTGAAGCATTACAATAAAACATAATACGGAAACTTGTCACCCACGGTACCAAATAATGAGGTCATCGATTTTTAAATGATGTGCAGAACTCCTTTAAACAGGCCTAAAGCATGGCAGCAGAGGTAATGAAGAGCTTTTATTTTGGAGACACGTGGCTGACAGACTGCTCAGAGGAACATCTGGGAACAGCTACTGGACGCAGCTCTGAGTCTCCCTCCCAATCATCACCACCAAACATGGTCCCCAGAGTCCCTCCAGGAGTGATTCCTGAGCCTGCAGAAAGCCCTGAGTACTGCTGGGTCACTGTCACTGTCACTGTCATCCCATTGCTCATCGATTTGCTCAAGCGGGCACCAGTAACGTCTCTCATTGTGAGACTTATTGTTACTGTTTTCGGCATATCCAATATGCAACGGGTAGCTTGCCAGGCTCTGCCATGTGGGCGTGATACTCTCGGTAGCTTGCCGGACTCTCCGAGAGGGGCGGAGGAATCGAACACCGGTCGACTGCGTGAAAGACGAACGCCCTACCGCTGTGCTATCACTCCAGCCCACTGCTGCGTATGGCCCCCAAATAAAAACCAACTTGCTGAGAATCTGACACTTCTGTTATGATACTTCCTTAAATCTGTGAAATAAATAGCAAAATGCTCAGGTAGAAGGCTGCAAGTAATAATGTTACCCTCATCTATGGAAGATTTCAGGAAATGCCTTTAGGAATGCTAATAGAAGTCTATTTCCATAAATATACAAATACACACTCTCACACACACATCCTCCTGGCTGAGTAATACCTAACACATCCTGATTAGGTCAGTGAATCAATACTGGGTGGCAATGACATACCCCCTTGGGAATTATTTCAACCTTCTTCTTTTTGGGGGTGGGGCCTGGGCCACACTCAGCACCGGTCAATGCTTACTCCAGGCTCTGCCTGGGATCTATCCCATGTTGCTTCAGGAATCATAGGAATGCCAGGGATCAAGTTGGCGTTGGCTGTGTGCAAGGCAACATTATCTTTCTTTTTTTTGCTTTTTTTGGCCAGACCTGGTGATGCAAGGGGTCATTCCTGGCTCTGCACTCAGGAATTACCCCTGGTGGTGCTCAGGGGACCATATGGGATGCTGGGAATCGAACCTGCGTCGGTCTCGTGCAAGGCAAATGCTCTACCTGCTGTGCTATCACTCCAGCCCCAACATTATCTTTCTGACCCCCCCAAAAATAACAAAAACAGGGGTCACACAAGCCTATTAGGTTGAGAAGAACTAATGATTAGCACGCTCCCTCTGATGGAGGGGTGAGGTGGCAGGCGTTTCATTTGACAGGAACAATTACAGCCACTGAAGATGGAGCAGAGGCTGCTGAAAATGTCAACATACATACTTTTTTTTAAATGCCACTATCTTTTATTTATTTATTAATTTATTTATATTTCTAAACATTTGAGGACTGGGATGATAGCAGAGCGGGGCATTTGTCTTGCACGCGGCCGACCCGGGTTCGATTCCCAGCATCCCATATGGTCCCCTGAGCATTGCCAGGAGTAATTCCTGAGTGCATGAGCCAGGAGTAACCCCTGTGCATCCCTGGGTGTGACCCAAAAATAAAAAAAATTAATTGAATCACCATGAGATAGTTACAAGCTTTCATGTTTGGGTTAAATCACACGATGATCAAACATCCATCCCTCCACCAGTGCACATTTCCCACCACCAATATCCCCGGTATACCCCCCCTTTCCCACCCTCCCGCTGCCTCCATGGCAGACAATATTCCCCATACTCTCTCTCTACTTTTAGGCATCATGGCTTGCAACACAGACACTGAGAGGTCATCATGTTTGGTCCATTATCCACTTTCGACACACATCTCCCATCCTGACTGATTCCTTCAGTCATCATTTTCTTATTGATCCCTTCAGCCATCATTTTCTTAGTGTTCCCTTCTCTATTCTATCTTCCTTCTCCTCTCTACTCATGAGGCAGGCTTCCAGCTATGGTGCAATCCTCCTGGCCCTTGTATCTACTGACCTTGGGTGTCAGCCTCATGTGATGTTATTTTATACTCCACAAATGAGTGCAGTCCCTCTATGTCTGTCCCTCTCTTTCTGAATAATTTCACTTAGCATGATACTCTCCATGTCTATCCATTTATAAGCAAATTTCATGACTTCATCTCTCCTAACAGCTGCATAGTATTCCATTGTGTAGATGTACCACAGTTTCTTTAACCAGTCATCTGTTCTAGGGCACTTGGGTTGTTTTGGATTTTGGCTATTGTGAACAGTGCTGCAATGAATATATAGGTACAGATGTCATTTCTACTGTGCTCTTTTGCATCCTCAGGATATATTCCCAGAAGTGGTATTGTGGGGTCTTATGGAAGCTCCATTTCTAGTTTTTGAAGGACTGCCCATATTGTTTTCCAGAAAGGCTGGACCAGTTGGCATTTCCACCAACAGTGAAAGAGTGTCCCTTTTCCCCCACATCCACGCCAGCACTGGTTGCTTTTGTTCTTTTGAATGTGTGCCATCTCTGTGGTGTGAGATGATATCTCATTGTTGTTTTGATTTGCATGTCCCTGATGACTAGCGATGTGGAGCTAAATGCCACTATCTTTTATTTCTGTTTGGGGGCCACATCTGGCTGTGCTCAGGGTTTACTCCTGGCGCTGTGCTCAGGGGTCACTCTTGGCGGGGCTCAGGGAACCATTCTGTGGTGCCAGGGATCAAACCCGAGTCTGCCACGGGCAAGGCAAGCGCCCGACCTGCTATATAATCACTCTGGCCCTAATAATGCCATTATTTATCCCAAAACTTTTGTTGTCTACGTACAAACTACGCGCTCTAGGTTTTTCAAAAATGCATGTATTCAGGGCGCTTGCCTTGCACCCGGCTGAGAGGGTTTTGATCCCGGGCACCCCCTTATGAGCCCTCCAAGCGCCTCCAGTTAGCCCTGGGCTCCCGCGGCCTCCAGCCCCGCCGTTCTTATTCAAGCCTGCACAGCCAGGGTCACGGGTGACAGCCGCAGCCCCGGGGATGCTCAGTGACCCCAGGCGCATGCGCGGTGCACGCTGGGACTCGCGCCAGCCGCCCCGTTCACAGCGCCCCCTGCTGGTCAAAAAGAAAGAAGCCCTGGGCAGCCCCAGTCCCTAGCAACCTTGGAGCATCCTGCGATGGGGGTACCCAAGGGCGAGTTCCGGAGACACCCTCCTCTTCTCCTCCCCAGCGCTTGTAAAGAAGAGAGAGACACACACATGAAAGAAAAGAGCTGGAGGAAGACTAGAGTGGTGGTGGGAGGGCAAAACTGATGCCATGACAGACCGCAACTGACATTAGGTCCCAACTTGGCCTCAGTTTCTGTTTCCCCAGAGCAGGACTTGCAGTTTCTGGTAGACGCCCAATAGCGTAATTCGCCTAAATAAGAAACTGGACAGTTGTAGCTGGCCAGGCATGAGGGCTCGCCACACCCTTTTGGAAAAACCCCAAACTCTTGCTGCTACCTGCTAATTGCCGACCACTGTTGTAATAGGGCAATGCTGAAAATAGACCAGTAGATAAATTGCTTCTTAACTGACGCCTGTATGAATTGCTCGTGAATTGGACTCAGAGTCCTTGTCAAGACTCCACTGCTTTTTGTTTGTTTGTTTGTTTTTTGTTTCTTTTTTTTTTTTGCTTTTTGGGTCACACCCAACAATGCTCAGGGGTTACTCCTGGCTTTGCACTCAGGAATTGCTCCCGGCAGTGCTTGGGGGACCATATGGGATGCCAGGGATTGAACCCGTGTTGACCGCATGCAAGGCAAACGCCCTACCCGCTGTGCTATCGCTCCGGCCCCAAGACTCCACTGCTTTGGATGAGACTTGGACCCTAGCTCGAGCTAGCAATAAGCTTCCTTTGCTCTTGCATTGGGCACAGCGGGTAGGGCATTTGCCTTGCACGCCGGCCAACCCGGGTTCAATTCCTCCGCCCCTCTCAGAGAGCCTGGCAAGCTCCCGAGAGTATCTCGCCCGCACGGCAGAGCCTGGCAAGCTCCCCGTGGCGTCTTCGATATGCCAAAAACAGCAACAACAAGTCTCACCATGGAGACGTTGTCCATAGGCTTTCTCCATTTGCAGCCGGGTCAAGGATTCCAGGATCTAGGAGGAGGGGAGGCAGCCAAGGGCCATTGATGAGCTGACACACCTGCCGACTACTGGGAGGCAGTTCTGTTGGGGACGCACGCGGGGACCATCCTGAGGACTGTGCCTGGGTAAGAGCACGATACTTCTCCTGCAGGCATTGGAGAGCCAGGGGCAGCGGCAGCAGCATTGGGATAGAGAGATTCAGAATGAGATCCAGGTCAGCCAGTGCAAGGCACGCAAGCAAGCACCTGACCCACTGTCCCATCTCTCCAGCAACCTGGACTGATTCTTTTCTTTTTTTCTTTTTTTAGCTTTTTTGGTCACACCCGGCATTGCACAGGGGTTACTCCTGGCTCATGCATTCAAGAATTTCTCCTGGCGGTGCTCGGGGGACCATATGGGATTCTGGGAATCGAACCCGGGTCGGCCACGTGCAAAGCAAACGCCCTCCCCGCTGTGCTATTGCTCCAGCCCCAGGACTGATTCTTAGATACGTGTTTGTCTCTTTCTGATTGTTGTGCTGGAGTCTTCGTCCTGTGTGGGACCACCCACTCTCCTCCTCCCTTGCAGTTACGTACTTGCTGTGATGGCCATTTTAGTTTCCCCGGTAAAGGCCCACCAGCCTTCCTGTCTGCAGAATGGGATGATACCAGACTCGTGAATCTCTTAGCACTCCCACTCTGTATTCCTTCTGATGAATATTTATTATCAAAATTCCGATGCTTTCATGTCGGTGTTCTATTTTCCCTTAGGTTTCTTCACGCCCCTTCTCTCCCCTCTTCCCCAGGGTTTGTCGTTATTCTTTTTTTTACAGGGGGGGGTCACACCCGGTGATGCACAGGGATTACTCCTGGCTTTGCACTCAGAAATTACTCCTGGGAGGTCCTGGGGGACCATATGGGATGCTGGGAATCGAACCGGGTTGACCACAAGCAAGACAAACACCCTACCTGCTGTGCTATCGCTCCAGCCCCCAGGATTTTTCTTCTTCTTCTTTTTTTTTTTTTTGTTGGCTTTTTGGCCGGTCATGTAATGCGATTCAGAGACAACTGCTGGACTAGAGCTGTTATCGACTGGATTCCACAGGATGTCAGAAGACCTCATGGCCGCCCACCAACTAGATGGTCAGATTTCTTTGTCAAATCCCTGAATGAATGACTTGAGTCTCTTCGTGTGCCTGGAGCATGCAGATATCATTGGGCTGCACTAGCATGCGACAGGGACAAATGGAGACGTTACTGGCGCCCACTCGAGCAAATCGAAGATCAACGGGATGAAAAGTGAAGTGATACAAGTGGCTTTTTGGTCATACCCCGTGATGTACAGGGGTTACTCCTGGCTCTGCACTCAGGAATCACTCCTGGTGGTGCTCAGGGACCATATGGGATGCCGAGGATCGAGCCCAGGTTGGCCGTATGCCGGGCAAATGTCCTACCCGCTGTACCTATTGCTGTGGCCCTCGACAAGGGTTTTCAAACGTCAAAGTTCCAAGGAAGATGACTCGGGCAACAGTACAGCGGGGAGAGCACTTGCCTTGCATGCAGTCGACCCTGGTTCGACCCCTGGCGTCCCACAGGGTCCCTGAGCACTACTGGGTGTGGCCCATAACAAATGTTTCAAGAAAGACAAGAACATGACCAGTGCAAAATTTTACAACTGTCCCAAAAGGACTCAACTTTGTGAGGCGTTACTTACAGCCTAAAAGCTGCGCCTCTGTTGGATATCATTGGTTTGTCCTGCTCCCCTTGCCACTAGAAGCTTAGGTTTATCAGTCACACCCATCAAAGTGCTCCTGAGTCACTCCCATTCCTTTGTTTATCTGTAACCACTTCTACCAGTTTATCTGCTCTTCCTCTAATCAAACTGTTAATTTGTAAGGTCAGACCTTGCTAAGACAGTGAACTTGTATTGTAAGTTAATATTATCTTTCTCCTCTCTTATATCTTTTGAATAGTTTACTTTAAAACAATATCCTTTTTGTATGGACAAAGAAAGACATTTATTAATATGCTTTGGTAACATGGGATTTAATTGGCTTCAAATATTATTCATTCCCGGGCATCTGCTTTCTTGACTTAAACCTCAGCTGGCCTTACTCCCTAGCACCCTCAAAAGCAGGGTCCCAACGAGGGACGGGACAGACCCAGGGCAAGCGGTGAGTTGTGTGCTACCCTGGCATCGAGATGGGCCTGGCCAAAGCACCTAATGCTTAACTATATGTTAAGAGCTTGGTCATGGACATGTCATGTCATGATCCAAAAGCAACGAGGAGACTAGGGCCCTGCTAGGGCTAGGAAAGACTAATCTGGCCTGAGCGCTGTAGTCTGATGTCCAGGCAACGGGAGAGCAATTCTATAAGCTTAATGCGTCTCTTGCTATGTCCATACAAAATGATTTATAATATGAATACTTATATGTTAGTCGGACAAAGAGAGGAGAAACACACCCATGGGATTCTGCTCTAGGGCGGATGTCCCGCTGAGAGAGATTCTGTCCTAGTGAAAGCATCCCCTAAGGCATAGAACTTTACCCTCTATGGATTGTAACCACACCTACGCATAAGCCCTGGGCTGCTGCATCGGCATCTGGCATCCAGAGCGGATGTGGGGGATTTAAGGTAGCTGTATGAGGGGGCTGGGGGCGAGTTCCAGTGGAAGCAGAGAGAGAATGAAGTAGGATGGGAGAGGAAGAAGCAGGAGGAGAATCAGAGGAGAATGGAGATGGGAATGGAATAAACTGCGATTGAGACCAACCATCTTGCCTCCGTTCCTTCCTTCGCCTGCCACATCATCACCATCAACCTCTCCGGGGTGGGGGAAGCGGCTGCCCTGTGCCCAGTGCCCGGCGCAGTGTGGTGAGGTCCTCCCGCCCCCATTCTTTTTTGTGTGTGTTTTTTACACACGCCTCCCATCTTTCTGTTGACTTTTTTTATTTGTTCTAATATCTCTAATATGTAATCCTAATCTAATTTTATTTTAATCTTTCATTTTTTTTAACTTTCTGGGTCACACCCGGCAATGCATAGGGGTCACTCCTGGCTCTGCACTCAAGAATCACCTCTAGCGCTGCTCAGGGGACCATATGGGATGCTGGGAACCGAACCCGGGTTGGCCGCGTGCAAGGCAAACGCCCTCCCCGCTGTGCTATTGCTCCAGCCCTAATCTTTCATTTTTAATTGACATTGAGGTTGTACTTTCTTTCTTTCTTTCTTTCTTTCTCTCTCTCTCTTTCTTTCTCTCTTTCTTTCTTTCTTTCTTTCTTTCTTTCTTTCTTTCTTTCTTCCTTCCTTCCTTCTTTCCTTCCTTCCTTCCTTTCTTTCTTCTTTTTTTGCTTTTTGGGTCACACCTGGCGATGCTCAGGGGTTACTCCTGGCTCTGCACTCAGGAATTACTCCTGGCGGTGCTCAGAGTAATTGGGATGCTGGGAATTGAACCCGGGTCAGCCGAGTGCAAGTCAAATGCCCTACTCGCTGTGCTATTGCTCCAGCCCCTGCACTTCCTTTCTTTCTTTTTGCTTTTTGGGCCAAATCTGACAATGCTCAGTACTGACTCCTGGCTCTGCACTTAGGAATTACTCCTGGCACTGCTCGGGGGACCATACGGGATGCCAGGGGTCAAACCTGAGTCGGCCACGTGCGAGGCGAGTGCCCTACCCCCTGTATTATCACTCCAGCTCTGTAGCACTGCAGCACTGTGGCACTGTCATCCGATTGTTCATCGATTTGCTTGAGTGGGCACCAGTAACATCTCCATTGTGAGACTTGTTGTTACTGCTTTTTGGCATATCGAATATGCCACGGGGAGCTTGCCAGGCTCTGCCGTGTGGACGGCGTTTGCCTTGCATGCGGCCGACCTGGGTTCGATCGCCAGCATCCCATATGGTCCCCCAATCACTGCCAGGAGTAATTCCTGAGTGCAGAGCCAGGAGTAACCCCTGTGCATCGCCAGGTGTGACCCAAAAAAGCAATAAATAAATAAATAAATAAATAAATAAATAAATAAATAAACCCAAAACTGAGTTCCCCACCCCCACCCCCCTAAAAAAGGTGCCTCTGTTATGAGGATAGCCTGATTCAGCGAGTAGCAATTTTGGTAACTATAAAACGTTCATCATTTGACCAAAAGATCTATTTAGGTAGACCTCAAATTACACCCTAAGGATGCCGCTCGTCTAAAAATAACACAGTGGGCACCCAGCAGGTGCCCCGGCAGGATGGTCCTCTAAGGCCCTGATTCTGAGACGCTCCAGGGCACGGGCTTGACACCTTTGCTGGCCGGTGGGTCCAGGAGCCCCTCCCCCTACCCCACTCGCTCTCAGCTTGAGATGACGTAGGGACGGCAGGGGTACGCGGTCCTGGTACCCAGCTGAACACCCCGCCCCATCCCGCGCACCAGAGCCCTTTGGGCAACACCTGCCGCATCTTCCCCGCGCGTCCGCCGGGACCCCGCAGCCCGGCCCCGGGGGCGTCTGCGCGTCCTCGAACCCAGGGCTCCCGCGGGCCCGGTCGCGCCCCCGACTCTGCACCCGCCCCATTTCCACGCCCGACCCCCTAAGGGGTTGCCGCCTCCCCCACCCTGAAAGCAGGGAGGGCGCACGGGGCCCGCGGCAGGAAACGCTCGCCCCCGGCCGCCCGGCTCTGGGCTAGCCCCGAGGGCACCGCGCGGGCGCTCGCGGCGGCAGTGCGCGCTGGGGCCGCCAGGGGGCGCGCTGGCGCGGCGGGGGGCTCCGCGGAGCCCGGGCGCGTCTAGGCCGCGGCCGTTCGCAGGTGCCGCTCGGTGCCCACAAAGCGCCAGCTGCGAGGCCGCTGCGGGCCGAGCGCCGCGGAGCCCCCCGCGCCCCCGCCGCGCCCCCCAGCCGCCCAGCCGCCGGGGGCCACCCCGCCACGCAGCGCCATGGCCGAGGCGGCCCCCGCTCCGGTAAGCGGCGCCGACAGCCGCGGGCCCGCTCGGGAGGGCGAGGGCGAGGCGGCGGGTGGGCGAGGCGCCCCCCTGAGCCCCTCCCGCGTCCCGCGGGGCGACCCCGGGTACAGCCCCCCGGGCGGTAAGGGGCGCCGGGGCCGAGGGAGGGGGGCGCAGGCTCAGGCGTTCGGGACGGGGGCGGCTGCACCCCAGCCCCCTGCTGCACCCCAGCCCCCTCCTGCATCCCCGACCCCTGCGGCACCCCAGCCCCCTGCTGCACCCCAGCCCCCTCCTGCACCCCAGCCCCCTGCTGCACCCCAGCCCCCTCCTGCACCCCAGCCCCCTCCTGCACCCCAGCCCCCTGCTGCACCCCAGCCCCTCCTGCACCCCAACCCCCTGCACCCCAGCCCCCTGCTGCACCCCAGCCCCCTGCGGCACCCCAGCCCCTCCTGCACCCCAGCCCCTCCTGCACCCCAGCCCCCTGCTGCACCCCAGCCCCTCCTGCACCCCAGCCCCCTGCTGCACCCCAGCCCCTCCTGCACCCCAGCCCCTCCTGCACCCCAGCCCCCTGCTGCACCCCAGCCCCCTCTGAACCCCAGCCCCTCCTGCACCCCCGACCCCTGCGGCACCCCAGCCCCCTCCTGCACCCCAGCCCCCTGCTGCACCCCAGCCCCTCCTGCACCCCAGCCCCTCCTGCACCCCAGCCCCTCCTGCACCCCAGCCCCCCGCTGCACCCCAGCCCCCTGCTGCACCCCAGCCCCCTGCTGCACCCCAGCTCCTCCTGCACCCCAGCCCCCTGCTGCACCCCAGCCCCCTTTTGCACCCGGGCTGACCGGAGCCAAGCCGCGGGGACAGCCTGTTCAGAGGGCTGGCGGCCACGGGAGCAGCAAGTGGGGAGAGGGAGAGGGGCTGCAGGGTGGGCCGGAGACCCGCGGGAGACCTGCGCACTGTGCGGGGAGCAGCCCCTGGACACTGCCTGGGGGGCCCCCAAACAACCCATTATCGATGCCGGGGATCTCTGGCGGCCCTGCCCGTAGAGACAGAATGCCAGCCACGCTTCCGTCCCGTCACTTCTAAGTTTCTCCTTCTTGTCACTTTAAAAAGTTCAAAAAAAAAAAAAAAGAGAGAAGAAGAAAATAACTTTGCTGGCTCTGTGCTGAATTCAATGCCTGCAAAAATATTCCCGAGGAGGGATGGTACGGGGGCTTTGGGCGCTCACCTTGCCCCCGGCCAACCCGGGTTCAATCCCCAGCATCCCACCCATACGGTCCCCTGAGCACCGCCGGGAGTGGTCCCTGAGTGCAGAGCCAGGAGTCACCCTGGGGCGTCGCCAGCTGTGGCCCCCAAACCACCACAACAAGAAGACCAAAACTGTTCCCGGCGGTGATCCCTGTCAGTCGGCTCCTCCCCTGCCCGGCTGCCCCGCCCGCCGTGTGTCCGCTGCGCTCGGCTCCTCCCCGTGGCAGGCCCGTCCCAAGCGGCTGTGCTTGGTAGAGGTGCCCGGGGCGCGCAGTCGAGGCTGGCACCTGGAGAAGCGCGGGAGAGGGCCGGCGTGCTCAGTGGGGACGATGGGACTTTGAGGCCGGGGGTCTCCCAGCGGGGAGGAGAGACGCTAGAGGTGGGGTCTGACTCACTCGGTCTCAGGGTCGGCCCGGGCTCTCGGGACCCGTGTGGGCACCACCCTGGCACCTGGCACGGATGGGCAGGTCTGTGCCACGCAGACGCACGAACCAGAGTCAGCTTCTCTGGGGCCCCCGCGAGAGGAGTTCTGGGTTCCAAAGAGCTTCTCCCTCGGGAGTTAGGGGGCCGTGGCTGGGCCATACGCAGCGCTGCTCGGGGACAGCTCCGGGCTCTGTGCCCAGGTGTGACCCCTGGCCATGGCGGGGTTCAAGTGTCCGTCAGCCACCAGAAAGGCAGACGCCTTAACCCCTGGGCTACCTGGCCCAAGGGCTTCTCTTTTATTCCCTTCTACAATAGCTTGGGGGCCACAGCCGGAGGGCATGGGGGCCCCTGCAGTGCCGGAGCTCCCACCTGGCCCCACCCGGGCAGAGCCAGCGCCTGGGACCAGAATCTCCACCCCCCCCCCACCCCCAGGTGCTTCTAAGCGCACGCTCGTTATTTCGGGTCGCCAGGTAGTGGCCGCTCTGTGTGGTGCGGAAAGGTGTGGTGACAGTCGTGTGACTTCCTGTGTGTGGAGCCTACAGGATGTCCCCAGCTGCTGAGAGCCGCGGGCTGAGCACTGGCTCAGCTGGGAGGGAGGCGCGGAGGGAGGCAGGAAGACGAGGCGGCGGCCGACAGGGCCCGGCCTCCTTCGGAGCGAGTGAGTGAGCCTGCCCTTTTGTGGGAAGGTCCCAGACCCCCGCGTGCTGCCTGTGCGTTGTCTTAGCCCTGCAGGGACAGAGGGGGAATAAGCCAGTCTGCGCCGCCTTTGGCGTCACAGTGCCCCAACGTGTGGGAGTCGCCGTCACTTTCACACCCTCGGGATTCCGCGTCCCCAGCTGGCGTGCTCGGGGGCTGAGCTCAGTGGAAAGTGCCCGCGAGGAGGGAATGGCTGCACGCTGGCACCTGCCGGGCGGGTTCTGGGTCCAGCCAGGTACCCTTCCTGCCCGACCTGGCCCTGCCCAGAGCCCCCCAAACGCTGTTCCCCACCCAGCCTGGGGTGCTGCCGGCTCTTCCCGCGCCCCCTCACCCTCCGGGCGGCGGGACCCGGCGCCTGCTGGCAGTGTGTCTTCCCTGGCGGTGCTCGGGGATGAGCTCAGGCGTCACTCCCGCTGGGGTTCGGGGAACCATGTGGGGTCCCCGTCACTGCAGTCCCCCGCACGGCGTGTCTCAGCCCTTCTCTGTCCCGACAGACCCCCGAGTGGGACTCCGAGTGTCTCGCCTCCCTGCCGCCCCTGCCCACGCCCCCCGCCTCCAGCGACGCCCACCTGCAGACCGCGGCCATCTCGCTGTGGACCGTGGTGGCCGCCGTGCAGGCCGTGGAGAGGAAGGTGGAGGCGCACAGCCGGCGGCTCCTGCACCTGGAGGGCCGCGCGGGCGGCGCCGAGAAGAAGCTGGCGGACTGCGAGAAGACGGCGGCCGCGCTGGGCCACCAGCTGGAGGGCAAGTGGGCGGTGCTGGGCACCCTGCTGCAGGAGTACGGGCTGCTGCAGCGGCGCCTGGAGAACATGGAGAACCTGCTGCGGAACCGCAACTTCTGGGTGCTGCGCCTGCCGCCCGGCAGCAAGGGCGACGCCCCCAAGGTGGGTGCCCACGCTCGGGCCAGGCCCGGGGCCAGGGGACACTCAGGGCCGAGACTGGCCGGAGGCGTGGTCTGGCCGCCTCACTTGGGCCGATGCTGGTTTGGGGGGCTTCCTGGGGTGGGCCGCACAGTGCCCAGGGTCACTCCTGGGTCACTCCGGTAGGTGTCCAGGGACTGACCCTGGCACGTCGGCTCCCGCCCTCTCTCTGCGGCCCCCTGGCTGATGGCCCCGGGTTCGGCCGAGCACCTGTGGAGCACCCGTGGGAAGTGGTTTGTTTTTGTTTGGGGGCCACCCTGGCGGTGCTCGGGGATTACTCCTGGCACTGCTGGGGGTCGGAGGGAAACTCAGGTGGGCCCTGCGGGGCCCTGCCTGCTGCGTGACCTCTCCCGCCCGTGCAGAGCCCTTTCCCTCCCCGTGTACTGTCACTCCAGCCCCCCCCCCTCGATTTTTGTTTTAGCGGAACATATTCATGACTTTCAGGTCATTTATTGGTGTCTGTTTAGAAGCCAGCTGAGTTTTCCTGCTCAGTGTTCCCGAGCAGCCCTGCCAGCGCTGTCAGCTTTCTGGAAAAAGGGCTTTTTCTGTTTGTCTTTTTATTTTTGCTTGTTTTGGGTCACATCCAGCAATGCTCAGGGGGTCCTCCTGGCTCTGCACTCAGGAATTACTCCTGGCGGTGCTCAGGGGACCATATAGGATGCCGGGGATTGAACCCGGGTCGGTTCGACCTGGGCGTGCAAGGCAAATGCCCTCCCCGCTGTGCTCTCGCTTTTGCCCTGAAAAACACTTTTCAAGATCTTTTTTTACGTTTTGGTTGTTGTTGCTCAGTTTTTGGGTCACACCCGGCGATGCACAGGGGTCACTCCTGGCTCTGCACTCAGGAATTACTCCTGGCGGTGCTCAGGGGACCATATGGGATGCTGGGAATCGAACCCGGGTCGGCCGCGTGCAAGGCAAACGCCCTACCCGCTGTGCTATCGCTCCAGCCCCCCTGAGACAGTTTTTAATGAGCAAATTTACTGAGAGAGATGTGAAGCGAGAGAAAGAGGGAAGCGCGTGTTCAGGAGAGAACTCCAGTGTCGGGAGAGCAGAGTCTCGGGACCTGCGGGGACACGCGTGTCGAAGGGAGACGGGCCTGAGGGCCACGTGCCGAACTTGGCAGCTACCGAGTTTCTCTGCGAATATGGATCGAGGTCTTAGTTGCTGCTCTCCGGAATCGTCGTTAGTGTTACCTCGGAATTGTCAGCGTGTTCGTTTGCGTTTTGAATAACCCTCAGTGGCTGTCACTGATTAGCGAGGGATCCTTGGTGAACCGATCACTCACAGCAGCTCGGGATTTTGGGTTTTCTTGTTGGTTTGTTTTTGGGCCACACCAGGCAGTGCTCAGGAGCTCCGCTGGCTCTGCCCTCAGGAATGACTCCTGGCTGTGTCCAGGGGGCCTTCGGGGTGCGAGGACCAGCCCCAGCTCGTTGCTTCGGCCCGGGAAACCGGGATGTTCTCTCTGGCGTGAACTGTGTTCTCTTAGCCGTGGTAGGCCCGTTAGCCAAAGACCCCTCTGGCAGGAGTGCACTGTCCCCGGCCTCCCTGTGCCTGCCAGGGGGAGGGGGGGCTTCCGGCCAGCTGCCCTGGCGAGGGGCCAGCGGGCAGCCCGGCCGCAGCCACGCCTGAGCTCAGCAGCGCTTGGGTGCCCGTCTCCCGAAGGCTGTGACATCTGCCCGAGGTGCTTCCATCCAGGCCCGGAGGGCGGGCTTCAGAGACGGGCCTTCCTCGGGCAGTGCCGGTCCGTCAGCAGCTCTGACCGAGGCCGGGGTGGGAGCACAACGGCAGAGCACTTGGCGGGCACGATGGGGCCTGGGGTCCAGCCTGTGCCACACGCCCGCTGTCCCAGCCCCACGGGGAGGGGCCCAGGTAGGTGCCCAGAGCACTGCTAGGTGTGGTCCACAGCAGACAACCACACACACACACACACACACACACACACACACACACACACACACATCCCCAAACTCTTGCCTCTCATCATTCTTTGTATTGTTTAAAACACAGCCCCAGCGTTTCAGCAGTTATTTCCCTTACAGTTATCTCATTCATTTCACTTTAACATTCATGGGAATTTGGTTCTTTATCCCTCTAACTAGGCTGGCGATGTCATTGGGTACCAGATTTATCCGGGCCGGAGCGGTCGTACGGCAGGTCGGGCGCTGCCTTGATGTGGGCTCAGTCCCTGGCGTCCCATATGGTTCCCCGAGCACCGCCACGGGCAGCCCAAACTCCTCCCAAAACAGTGGCAATAAAAACATCTATTGTTGGGGCTGGAGTGATAGCACAGCGGGTAGGGCGTTTGCCTTGCATGCGGCCGACCCGGGTTCGATTCCCAGCATCCGATATGGTCCCCTGAGCAGCGCCAGGGGTAATTCCTGAATGCAGAGCCAGGAGTGACCCCTGAGCATCGCTGGGTGTGACCCAAAAAGCAAAAAAAAAAAAAAAAAATAGTGTCTATTGTTTATCGACACTTTCCCTTCGCCCAGTTTGTGGCAAAATGGGCTGTGAAGGTGAGTGGTTTGTGGCTCTGGCCCCTAATCAACAACACTTTTCCTGGGGGAAGACAAGGTGACACAGAGGAAACAGGTGCGGGCAGGGCTGGAGCAGGAGAGCCAAGGGCCGCAGCCCCAGCCCCGCCCCAGCCCCGCCCCCGGGGCTGGCTTCCTCTCCGTGGCGCAACCCCAGTACGTAACCACCTTGGTGAAGACAAAACATGCAGAGGTGCCAGCGAGCTGGTGTGGGGGTAAAGGCGCTTACCTTGTGCCTGGCTGAGGCCAGTCCAACTCCCGGCACCACAGACGGTCCCCCGCATCACCAGGAGGGACCCCCGAGCGCCACTGGGTGTGACCTAAAATAATACTAAAACCAAAAACTGTAGGGGCTGGAGCGATAGCACAGCGGGGAGGGCGTTTGCCTTGCACATGGGTTCAATTCCCAGCATCCCATATGGTCCCCGGAGCACTGCCAGGAGTGATTCCTGAGTGCAGAGCCAGGAGTGACCCCTGAGCATTGTTGGCTGTGACCCAAAAAGCAAAAAAAAATACCTGTAAAGGAGCCAGAGCGACGGTACAGGGGTTAAGGCTCATGCCTTGCACACGGCTGACCCCAGGCCCGTCCCCGGCACCACAGGGTTCCCTGGTGTCACTGTTCTGGCAGTGACCAGGTCCCCTGGTACAATCAGGACCAATATATGCTCCCCTAGCTGGTGGGCAGAACAGGCTACAGGCTGGTGGCCAGCAGCATTCTTATTGAAGTCAGGAAAAGTGTATAAGGGTGGGGAGACAGGGATTAACATGGGTTGGTTGAACATAAGTATAAACAGGGATTTGGTTCAACCTAAATATAAACTGGGTTTGGTTGAACATAAAAAGGTATAAAGGGGGGCTGGAGCCATAGCACAGCGGGGAGGGCGTTTGCCTTGCACGTGGCCGACCCGGGTTCAATTCCCAGCATCCCATATGGTTCCCTGAGCACTGCCAGGGGTGATTCCTGAGTGCAGAGCCAGGAGTAACCCCTGAGCATCGCCAGATGTGACCCAAAAGCAAATAGGTAGATAAAGTGCTTACTTCGGGGAATTCTGGCGGGGTGCCACTCCATCCTGGGGGCTCTGGCAGTCTGGACTCTGGCCCCAGCACCTGAGCATCACCAGGTACAGCCCTGGACACCCCCAGCACCGCAGGCGCCTCAGCGTCACCAGATGCCGCACCACGGCCTCGGCCCTCATGTGGAACGTCCGGCCCAGTCGGCGGGAAAGTCCCCTGAGTTTCGGCTGGGGGGGCCCTGCCGTGCCCCTCGTCCCCAGGACTGAAGCTACAGGCCACCACTCGGTGGGGGAGGAGTCATGAGCGCAGTTTTTCTCCCCGGCTCTCCTAGCACCATCCGGCCCCCAGGTCTCTCGTCTGTGCGTGTGAAGGGGTACAGCCTGGTGTGCGCGGCCCGGCACGACCCGCCTGCCCCCGGCTGTGCGAGCTGGCGCTGCCCAGGCCGCGGCTCCTTCCCCGCGCCCGGCCTCGTCCCCTTGCGAACAGCAGCCGGAGGTCGGCTGGTGGTGAAGTGCTCTCGCCGCTTCCGGGTCCCGGGGCGCCCTCGCGATCCCGGAGCACTGACCCCGCGGTGATTGCAGGTGCCGGTGACGCTCGATGACATCTCCATCTGCTTTCCCACGCCCGAGTGGGAGAAGCTGGAGGAGTGGCAGAAGGAGCTGCACAGGAACATCGCGAAGGGCGGCTCCGAGCCGCTGGCCCCCGAGGGTGAGGCCCCCTCCCCCCTCCCCCCAACATCTTCACTCTGCCTGCTGGGGAACCAGCGGCTCCTCTGCCCGGCAGTTTCGGGGCTCCCCTTTCCAACGGCCCAGACAGTTTCAGGGCTCCCCTTCCCGGAGGCCCAGGCGCCCTCCCCACACGGCCTGGCCTCTACCGGCATGCAGGGCTGACGGGAGAGGGGAGGCGAGGTCTCTAGCCACTCTAACCAGGTTCCTCCGCCTTTGGCCCACCGGCTAATCCGGGTGGGGGCACCGCAAGACTCAAGCCGGGTGGGGAGCGCGGGAAGGATGGCGGGTGGAAGGGCTCGGGCTGAGGGCAGGCTGCCGGGGCCCGAGTGACGGCACAGCTGCAGCTCCGATTCGGCCCCCGACACCCCAGATCATCCCCCAAGCCCCCCCCCCAGGAGTAATCGCTGAGCACTGGTCGTGGCCCCCAAAAGGAGCATGGCTCCCAGGCCCAGCCCGGGGACCCCCCGGCACTGGCTTCTCATCCTCCGGGGCCCCCGGCTCACAGCCCTCTCCTGCTTCCCGCCTAGATTACGCCATGAACCCGCCGGATGTCCTGTCTCAGATGCAGCCCGAGGGAGAGTGTGGGTCAGAGGCCCCGGCAGGCCCCGAGGGAGCCGAGATCCCAGCCCAGCCCACAGAAGGTGCGTGCAGCCGCCGAGGGCCACTGTCTTTATGGTTTTTTATTTAATTTTATTTATTTAATTTTGCTTTTTGGGTCACACCCGGCGATGCACAGGGGTTACTCCTGGCTCTGCACTCAGGAATTACCCCTGGCGGTGCTCAGGGGACCTTATGGGATGCTGGAAATCGAACCCGGGTCGGCCGCGTGCCAGGCAAATGCCCTCCCCACTGTGCTATCGCTCCAGCCCCAGGCCACCATCTTTAACAGGAGTGGGTGCCCTGGGGGTGCCCCAAAGGGGACCAGGGGAGCCCGTGCTCTCAGGGGGGCCGGGTCCCTCACAGCTGCCCTTGTCCTGGGGTCAGTGCAGGGGGCCACTCCCAGCTGCCCGGGTCTGGGAAAGGCAGACCCGAAGCACTCTCCTGTTTCTCTCCGCTCTGCCTCGGCTCAGAAAACCACACGCAGGTTTTAATCTTTGCTGGACAGAAAGATTGTAGGAGGTTTGGCCGGCAGGGGCCGGAGTGGTGGCACAGCGGGTAGGACGCTTGCTCTGCGCCCAGGAATGACTCCTGGTGGTGCTCAGGGAACCTTATAGGTGCTGGGGATCGAACCCTAGCCGGCCGCAGGCCCCCGAAATCTATTTCTTTGCATTTTTATTGATTTGGGAGAAGGGCCTCATCCTCCCTGTGGTGCTTAGGGGCTGCTCCTGGCTCTGCGCCCAGGAGTGACCCCTGGCAGTGCTCACTGGACCCTCTGAAGTGCCGGGGACCGGATCCAGGTCAGCCACCTGCAGCGTGAGCCCTTTCAGTCCTGGGCGCCATCTCTGGGCCCATTTTAAAGCAGAAGGGTATATATATATATATATATATATATATATATATATATATATATATATTGCTTTTTGGGTCACACCTGGCGATGCACAGGGGTTACTTCTGGCTCTGCACTCAGGAATTACTCCTGGCAGTGCTCAGGGGACCATATGGGATGCTGGGATTCGAACCCAGGTCGGCCGTGTGCAAGGCAAACGCCCTACCCGCTGTGCTATCGCTCCAGCCCCAGAAGGGTATATTTTAAAGCAAACCTTCACAAGTACTGTCAGTATGGCCTTCTTGGCTGTTCTTGGAGATTTCCTGCAAGTGTGATTTGTCTTGAAATGGGCTCCCTCAAGCAGTTAAGCTGCGTGTATCATGTAAAACTCCACGGTTGGCTTCCCCTGGCCGCGTCAGCCAGATGCCGAATGCTGTTTTTCAAACTCAGTCTCCCGTTTCGGCTGGAGAGGAGTATTCAGCATCGTGCTGGGCAAGCCGGGGGGTGACTGTCACTCCCGGGCACAGTCTCTGAGCCCCTTCCCTCTCCCCGGAAACAGAACCTGGCCTCTCCACGTCAGACATCCTGTCCTGGATTAAACAGGAGGAAGAGCCTCCGGCCGGGGCCCCTCCGGAGCCCCCCGAGAGTGACGTCTACAAAGGCACCTTTGCTGGTGAGTGGGAGGGAGCCGCAGCCCGGAGCCCCCGCCTGGCCGCAGCGGGGACCAGGAGCCCTAGAAAGCCGGGTTGCGTGGCACAGCAGCGAGAGGGTCTCGCGTGCAGGGGCGCTGCCCTGGGGCGTGTGAGCAGAGGACAGCGCAGGGCAGGGGTGGGCAGGCAGGGGTGGGCTCAGCCCGGGTGCGTGGTTGGCACCGCAGAGGTGAGAGGAAGAGGGCCTGTCCGGGAGCGGGCCCGGGCCTCTGCTTGTCCACACGCGGCCGAGTGAGCCCGGCCCGGCCCCTCCCAGGAGTCCTTGGCCGCGCCCCGGGGCCCTGCAGGGCTGACGGCGTCCTTTGTTGCAGACGGAGAGCTGGTCATTAAATCCGAAGGCCTGGCCACGGCCCCCCTGTGCCCCGAGGGCCCCGCCACCTTCTCGTCCCCACCCGACCCCGCGGCCAAGGACACCTTCCCGGACGTGGCTTTCAAAGGCCCGCCGTCTGCGCCCATGGCCCCGTTCGGACACCCGGGCCCCGAGCTGGCCGAGGCCCCCGAGGGCCAGGTGACCTTCACGCAGCTGGGCGGCTTCCCGCTCCCCGCGCCGGCCGCCGAGCCGCTGCTCTCGTGCCCGCGCTGCGGCAAGGGCCTGCGCCAGGACGCGCTGCCCAGCCACCAGTGCGGCCCCGCGGCCGGGCCGGGCCTGCCCTGCGCCCAGTGCCCCAGGCGCCTCCCCGCGCAGCCGGCCGCGGGCCCGGGGCCCGAGGCGCCGCCCACCTGCCCACACTGCGCCCGGACCTTCACGCACCCGTCGCGCCTCACCTACCACCTGCGCGTGCACAGCAGCGCCGAGCGCCCCTTCCCCTGCCCCGACTGCCCCAAGCGCTTCGCCGACCCCGCGCGCCTGGCCGGCCACCAGCGCGCGCACGCCAGCGAGCGCCCCTTCCGCTGCCCGCAGTGCGGCCGCAGCTTCAGCCTCAAGCTCAGCCTCCTGCTGCACCAGCGCGGCCACGCGCAGGAGCGGCCCTTCTCCTGCCCGCAGTGCGGCATCGACTTCCACGGCCACTCGGCGCTCATCCGCCACCAGATGATCCACACGGGCGAGCGGCCCTACCCGTGCCCGGACTGCAGCAAGAGCTTCATGCGCAAGGAGCACCTGCTCAACCACCGGCGCCTGCACACGGGCGAGCGGCCCTACCCCTGCGCGCACTGCGGCAAGAGCTTCATCCGCAAGCACCACCTGCTCAAGCACCAGCGCACGCACACGGGCGAGCGGCCCTACGCCTGCGCCGCCTGCGGCAGGCGCTTCCGCTACAAGCAGACCCTCAAGGACCACCTGCGCGCCGGCCACGCCGGGGGCTGCGGCGCGGACGGGCAGCTCGCGGGGCAGCCGCCCGACCCGCCCGGGCCGCCGCCCCTGGACGGCCTCGAGACCGCGGGGCTGGGGGGCAGCGCCCCGGACCTGGAGGCCGGGCCCTGGTACCGGGAGGGGAGCGCGGGGGGCGCCCTGTAGCCGCCCTGGCGTGGGGGGACCCGCACTCACAGCCCCCCCCCACTCCCCAGGGGCGGCCCCTGCCCTCACCGGACCAGCCGTGGCCCATTGACCAGCCTGGCATTTCTCACCCTCAGCAGCACGCCCCGTTTTGAACCCGGGAAAGCCGGGAAGGTGGCCACGCGTGCATCTCTCCGCCGTGGCTGCCCACGTGAGGTCCCCCACCATCGCGCCCCCCCTCCCCCGTGCGGTTCATCGCAGCCCCGGGAGAGGGGCGGGGGGGGGGGAGCCCAGGAGAAGGACCCCAGCCGTGACCCTGGCAAGGCAGGGACCGCTGAGGGCCGCTCAGGAATTCCTGGGGTTGGCGAGCAAGCGGCCGCCTCAGCCCCTGCTCCTGCCCCCCTGCCCTGCCTCCCTGGGGGCATCGTCTCCAGCACCTGAAGGACCACCCGCTCCCAGGCGCTGACTCCAAACTGGCCGCCTTCCCTGGTTCCCGCGGCCAGTTCTCACGTGGGGGAGGAGCGCCCGGAGTCTAAGGCTCCTTGAGGGACGTCCATCCTGGAGCTGCTGGCACCCTCGGGGTCAGGCCCTGGTGTAGAACCCAGAGCCGGGAAGGCCACTTCTTGCTGCATTTACACTCAGGTCCCATCTCCCCGCCGCAGCCTGTCCAGCCCCCGTGTGAGGGTCCTGCCCGGCCCTTTCCCGGGACCTTTGCTTCTGGGTTCTCATTCCCGAGGCCTCCAAGGCCCCCAACACCCGGGTTTGCCGGCAGTCACCAAGCACTAAGCACCTCTCCCTGACCTGGCCGCTGTGTTGCTCTTAGCACCAGGCCTCGGCCACACGTGTCCGTTGTGAGGGTCCTTCGGAGCAGGGCCTGTCCCCTCCGTGGCTTTGCAGTCCTTCGCCCTGACAGATCTCAAATTCTCCTCTGCGAATTGAGGCCCTGCGAGGGAAAACACGGCGCCTCCCGAAATAAAGTATTTAAGGAGCTCGCGCTGCGTTCCTGCCGGGATCTCTCTCTGGCCCCCGGCCGGGAAAGGCCCAACAGGGTAGTGCCAACACTCGACCACGGCGTCCGGGCGTGTCTGTTCTCTCCTTGCGAGGTGCGTGGGGTGGGCACGAGGATGCGGGACCCCGGGAGGGTCGCAGGAAGCCGCCTCTTCCCCGCGAAGGGGCTTTGGGTTTTGGTTTTCTCGGGGCCCGGGGCTTACTGCCCTCCGCTCCGCGCAGGCTCGGGGGCCACAGTGGTGCTCGGGACAACCTCGCACCCGCAACCTGCGAGATTGAGACGGGCTGTTCCTTGAAGTGCGGGGGGACTCATTTCCCGCTCCGTGCCTGCTCGCACCCCCGCAGTCCCTGCGGTCCACGAGCACGGAGCGAGTTACCCCCGTGGCCACCCTCCCCGCCGGCCCTCCCCAGTGGCCGCCCTGCAGGGGCCCACTCTAAAGTGTCTGCCCACTGGCATGTCCCGTCACAGTCCAGGCCCCAAGGGAGACCAGAGGCCCAGTGTGAGGCCTTGTCAGCTGTTGCTGCTCACAGATGGGGTGACAGGGACCCCAGCCACGGGCCAGCACCCAACACGCCGGGACCAAGCGCCCTAGCTAAGCCGGGCCCACGACTTGGGGGGCCGCGGGCATTCTGGGGCTCCCAGCCCACGGCCAGCTGCACTTAGCCCTGAGTGTAGAGGTGTGACCTTCAACCTCTCTCATGAGAAGGGCTTTAAAAAAAATAGTCTTGGGGGCTGGAGTGATAGCACAGCGGGTAGGGTGTTTGTTTACCTTGCACACGACCAACCCAGGTTCGAATCCCAGCATCCCATATGGTCCCCCTGAGCACTGCCAGGAGTAATTCCTGAGCGCAGAGCCAGGAGTAACCCCTGTGCATTGCCGGGTGTGATCCAAAAAGAAAAAAAAATAGTCTTGGAGCTGGAGCGATAGCACAGCAGGTAGGGCGTTTGCCTTGCACGCAGCCGACCCAGGTTCGAATCCCAGCACCCCATATGGTCCCCTGAGCACCACCAGGGGTAATTCCTGAGTGCAGAGCCAGGAGTAACCCCTGTGCATCGCTGGGTGTGACCCAAAAAGCAAAAAAAAAAAAAAAAAATAGTCTTGAGGCTAGGGAGGTGGGGACAGGGACCCCCACCCCCCAGTGGGCCTGAGCTGAGCTGCGGCCAGGGCCTGCCCTGGGAGGGATCTCTGGGGCAGGCACGAGGCTGCAGTGCCCGTTGGCAAAGATGTGGAGTTTGAGATGCTGCGGACGGATCCGCCGCCCCCTGCAGGGACCGGGATGGGGGCAGCAGGGCCCAGCCCTGGGCACGGAGCACACGTGTGAGAGCCGGGGAGGGGAGGAAGGGTGGGGATCTGGCCTGAGATCAGACGAAGGCGTCCTCCGCGTCCACCGCACACCGGGAGGGAGCACGCCTGCATCCGGGCCCCGCCAGGAACCAGGCCCGCCCCAGAGTGTTTGCAGAGGAATCCCGGGAGGAGGGCGGGGGCGCCTGCCTTGCACACAACCCACCCGAGTGTGGTTCCTGCACCCCGTATGGTCCCCTGAGCCTGCCAGGCGTGATCCCCGAGTGCACAGCCAGGAGCGAGCCCTGAGCACTGCTGGGTGTGGCCCCCCTGCACCCTGCAGAGAGAGAGTGGAGCGCGGACCATCCGTCTCAGACCAGCACCCCAGGGCACCCCCGGATACTACCCGTTTGGCTTTAGTGAGGCCCGAAGCTGGGCTTGGGGAAGGGGGAGAGGCTCGGAGGCAGCTGAGGGGCTGAGCGGTGAGCCCAGAGCAGAAAGCGGAGACCCCCCCCACCATGCTTGGTCCTGCCTGTCAGCTCCAGGGAGGGGCGGGGCTACCAGTTTCCATGGTGACCAGAGGAGCCCCCGGTGGACAGAGTGTTCTATGATGACTCTCGCTCTCTCCTGTTGACCATTTGATGGCCACAGCTGGGCTGGGCTGTCCACAAGCAACGCTTGTCTCACTGTCCTCTTCCTTCCCCACTGAGCGGGGTTCCAGGGGCCACTGGGCTGCTCTGGCGGGCGCCCTTAGAGGGACTGGGTGTCCAGGCCTTTTCTGACCAGTGCCAGATCTGCTGACTTCCTGGGGACCTGCAAATGCTCACTGTCTCAGAGAAAGCTTTGTGGAGGAGAAGGAAAACAGGCCACGGGTTCCTTCGTGCTGCTTCCTGCCAGGACGCTAGCGCTGATTCTGCCCCGCTGCCGCCTGAGCAGCAGGTCCCTGGCCCCCTCGCAGCCTCTCTGGCAGTGGAAACGTGCCCGGCGAGTTAGTTGTTCGGTGGCAATGAAGGAAGCAGCAAGCCCGCTCACAGGCTCCAGGGGCGGGTGGGGGGACTCCGGGGTGGGCGAGCCAGGACAGGGCAGTCCCGGCGTTTGCCCTCACCCCACCAACTCTTCGAGTGTTCCCCCCAGCACCGCCAGGGTTCACCGTGGACCCACCAGAGCCAGGAATAGCCCGGAACACCCCTGGATGTCCCCAAACCCTGCTCCACCAATAAAAATGTAAAACATCATAATCTCACACTGCCTCTTGTTAGTTCGGCTAGTCTGATTGCCGCTTCTAAGCAAAACGTTATTTCGCTTTTGTTTTTGTTTTCTTGGGTGGGGTCAAACCCTTCTCTGCTCAGGGGTTACTCCTAGTGACACTCGGGGACCTTATGGGATGCTGGGGATAGAACCTGGGGTTGGCCATCTGCAAGGCAACTGCCCTACCTGCTGTACTGTCACTCAGCCCGAAGTTATTTCACTTTAAGACTCACAGCCAGGGGGCTGGAGTGATAGCACAGCAGGGAGGGCGTTTGCCAGTCCATATAGTCCCCTGAGCATCGCCAGGAGTAATTCCTGAGTGCAGAGCCAGGAGTAACACCTGTGCATCGCCATGTTTGACCCCAAAAAAAGAAAAAAAAAAAAGACCCACAACCAGGGGGCTGGAGTGATAGCACAGCGGGTAGGGCATTTGCTTTGCATGCGGCCGATCCAGGTTTCATTCATAGCACCCCATATGGTCCCTTGAGCACTGTCAGGAGTAACTCCTGAATGCAAAGCCAGGAGTAGCCCCTGTGCACCACCGGATGTGACCCAAAAAGCAAAACAAAACAAAACAAAAACCACAACTGGGGCTGAAGCCATAGCGCAGAGCAGGTAGGGTGTTTGCCTTGTATGTGGCCAGCTCAGGTTCGATTCCCTGCATCCCATATGTCCCCCAGCACCACCAGGAGTAATTCCTGGGTGCAGAGCCAGGAGGAACCCCTGAGCATCGCCGGGTGTGACCCAAAAAGCAAAAAAAAAAAAAAAAAAAAAAAAAAGACCCACAACCTACTGGTGCAAGAGAGATAGGACAGCGGGCATGGCACTTGCCTTGCACATGGCTGGTCTGGCCTCAATCCCTGGTGTCCCCTGTGGTCCTCTCGGGAATGATTCCTGAGTATACAGCCAGGAGGAAGCCCTGAACAGAGCCAGAACAAGACAGGATAAAAAAATTTAAAAACACCAGCCACCTACCAAGGCCAAAGAGACCGTACGGAGATAAGGCACTTATTTGCAGGGCACGCAGATATGTTGGATGTGACCCGGGTTGAATCCTCAGTACCAGGATGTGACCCCAGGGCATCCCGAAGGCCCTGCCCTCAGTGACTTGAACAAAGAAAGCAGGTACGTGCCCTCGGTCAGAGAAGCCTCAAATCCAGCGTTCTCAGGAACGTCCCGGCCAGAGGGACGCGTCATGGACGGCATCCCACGGGCCGCGCGGCTCTGCTCCTTGGCCGAGTGACCGCAGTGCCTGTGGATTCTGGAAGCCGGCCCTCCAAGCCAAGAGCGCGGGCTGGACCCATCCTCCCAGAGTACCGCGGAAGGGTGCTGGCCTTGCGTGCAGCTGACCCAGCTCCAATCCCTGGAACCCCAGATGGTTCTCGAACCCCACCAGGAGTGATCCCTGAGTGCAGAGCCAGGAGTAACCCCTGAGCACCGCTGAGTGTGCCACCTCCACCTCTTCCCACCCAAATAAAGGCCAGGACTGAAGGCCACGTTTTACTTTGCGTCCTTTGTGGTGCCACAATACTCCCGGGGGATACGTGTGCTGGGTGGGTAGTTGGGAGACCGCCGAGAGAAGGGCTGGAGCCGGGGATGCGTCAGTCAGGAGCTGAGCACTTGCCTTGCACACGGGAGACCCTGGGTCCAATCTGTGGCACTCCAAAAAGCGGGGGTGGGGGACCAGATTCTGGTCCTGGACTAAGTCTCCAGCCAGCAGTGACAGAGCAAGATACTGCTCTCAGCCTGACCCTGTGTCCGAGTCAGCGAGGGCCCTTCCAGCGTAGGACCTGGACTCAGGCATTGACTCTTGGCTCCTAATTTTCTCGTCTGGGTTCTCCCCAGATTCTCTGCTGACAGTGCTCGGAATGGCTAGGAGAAGCAAGCATTACTGCAGAATGACGTGTCTCATCCTAGCCATATCACCATCCTCCAAGGACACCTGTGGCACTGTAGCACTGTCGTCCCGTTGCTCATCGATGTGCTCGCGCGGGCACCAGTCACGTCTCCATTGTGAGACTTGTTGTTACTGTCTTTGGCATATCGAGGATGCCACGGGGAGCTTGCCAGGCTCTGCTGTGCGGGCGGGAGACTCTCGGTAGCTTGCCGGGCTCTCCGAGAGAGACGGAGGACTCAAACCCAGGCCCACCGTGTGCAAGGCAAACGCCCTACCCACTGTGCTATCGCTCCAGTCCCCAAAGACGCCAGACAGACAAAACTCAATGACACATTTTGCTCTGCCTTTTTTTTAAAAAAAAAAAAAGTTTTTTTGGGGTCGGGAGGACACACCTGGTGGTGCTCAGAGTTTATTTCTAGCTTTGTGCTCAGGGATCACTCCTGGTGGTGCTGGGAGGACCATAGGGGATTCCAGAGACTGAACCAGGTCAGCTGTGCAAAGCAAGCATCTGCCCCGTTGTACTATGTCTCTGGTCCCTAAAACTACACTTTTTTTTTTTTTTTTTTTTGCTTTTTGGGTCACACCCGGCGATGCACAGGGGTCACTCCTGGCTCTGCACTCAGGAATCACCCCTGGCGGTGCTCAGGGGACCATATGGGATGCTGGGATTCGAACCCGGGTCGGCCGCGTGCAAGGCAAACGCCCTACCCGCTGTGCTATCGCTCCAGCCCCCTAAAACTACACTTTTTGTTTTGGACTCTGTGTTCGGGCTGTAAGCCTAGCAGTGCTCAGGGCCTACCTCTGGCTCTGTGCCAGGAGTCACTCCTGGCGGTGCTCAAGTCCAAACCTGGTCTATTGCTTAACTCCTGTGCTAGCACTCTGGGCCCTGCAGGTACATTTAAGAGCAGCTGTTAAAGCTTAGGAAAGTATCTGTAGGACAGTGCTACTTCTAGGGTGCTCGGGCTTAGTCAGTGCTTTATTTTTCTCTGTAAAATTTCTAGTTTCTCTAAGATTAAACAATTTGTGTGGAAGCATTTTGCTGTTGTTGCTTTTTTTGGGCCACACCCTGTCGTGCTCAGGGCTACCGTGAGTGGGGGCTGTCCCCAACAGTTTGACAGTGCTTTGGGGGATTATTCTGTGCCACTTCGGGGACCCAAACTGTGTGTGTGTGTGTGTGTGTATGTGTGTGTGTGTGTGTGTGTGTGTGTGTGTGTGTGTGAGTGTGTCCCAAGGGCAGAGTATGCCCTCCTCCAGCCCAGCCCTGTATGTAGCATTCGTTTATTCATTTGTTTTTTGGGCCACACTTGGTGATGTTCAGGGCTAACTCTTGGCTCTACACCCCGGAATCACTCCTGGCGGTGCTCGGGGGACCACATGGGATGCTGGAAATGAACCCAGGTCAGCCGTTAGCCGTGTGCGAGGCGAGAGCCCTCCCCGCTGGACTATGGCTCCATCTCCCAGATGGGAGACTTCTGAAAGGGTTTAATTTAGCTCCTTCCACCACGGAAGCCAAAAAAAAATCCCAGGAAGCTCCGTTTGCCAGTTGGCGAGACCAGGGGGAACTCTGGCTCTGAGTCCAAAGGTCCCAACCCGGAGGGCGGGAAGTGTGGTGGGGGGCTGGCCCTGCAGTAAGAAAGGAGATTCTTCTTTCCTGTCTTTTTGTTCTACGGAGACCCTTGAGGACCCCCACCCAGGAGACGGGAATCTTCTTTAATCATCCGACCCTTCAAATGCTAATTGCTGGGGGTTGGGAGACCCCGCACCGCACCGACCAGTCCAGAAAGTTTTCCTGGCTCTCTGGAAAGCCCTCGGTGGGTGCCTGAGCAGGAGGTCACCGTTAACCAGCACGTAAGTGATCAGGCCCTTCCCAAGCCCTCTCCTCCACCACTGCGGCATCCTTTAGCTTGGTACCTGCTCCTACAGCCATTCCATTGTGAGCTCCAGAGATTAGAGGGGAGAGATGGCACCTGAGAGGTTAAGGGGTCAGCCAGGCTCCCCCTCATATATATATATATATGTATATATTTGCTTTTTGGGTCACACCTGGCAATGCTCAGGGCTTACTCCTGGCTCTGCACTCAGGAATTACTCCTGGCAGTGCTCAGGGGACCATATGGGATGCTGGGAATCGAACCTAGGTCGGCCGCATGCAAGGCAAACACGCTACCCGCTGTGCTATCGCTCCAGCCCCCCCTTATATATATATATATATATTTTTTTTTCTTGGGCCACACCCAGCGATGCTCAGGGGTTACTCCTGACGGTGCTTGGGGACCATAAGGGATGCCGGGAATTGAACCCAGTTCGGCCACGTGCAAGGCAAATGCCCTCCCCTCTGTACTATTGCTCCTGCCCCCAGGCTCCCCCCCCCTTAGAAATGTTTATCAACAACAATATTTGGGGGCCTGGGGGAGAACTGAGTGGGTTGAGTGGAGCTTCACAGGCGGGAGGCCCTCGTTGGGTTCCCGGCACCTACACAGACCCCGGAGGGGGCGGGTTCCCAGCCCACAGCACCACCGGGATGGCCCCCACGCGCCAAAGTACAGAAACAATGATATCTGACATTATGTCAGAACCCCCCTCGACCCCTGTCCCCACTTCGCCCGGGTCTCTGCTTGGGAAGCCTGGCTCCCTCTGTTCCCTTCCTCCTGCGGTGCGAGCCCTCGGCCCTTCTCTAGCGGGACCCCCTCGGGAGCCCACCCCCTCAGGGGAGCACAGAAGCAGATGACTCAGATGGTGCGGGCCTCTGGGTGGGAGGGACGGGTGGGCGCGGGCCGGGGCTAGGGGAGAGAAGGCGCCTGAGGGGCAGTTTCTGTGCTTTGGCTTGAGTTTTCCCTCTCTAGGACAGGGTGAGACGCGTGCAGGAAGTGGCCCGCGGGTGGCACTGGGCTTGTCACCGCCAGCCCGTTCTGCTCCAGGCATTGAGAACAGTGCCCCAAGCAAAAAAAAGATGCTCCCGTGGCCGACAGAGCCTTTGTCCAAGAGCCGTGGGGCGGGGGGCACCAGCCAGCGCTGGTTCGGGTGCGGGTCCGCAGGGACCCTTGGGAACTGCTCGGCGGACTAGTGACAGTTGGGAAAATGGCGAGGGCTCCCTGACCTCTGTTCTGTCGGGTTTCTGAACTGTGGAGCAGCACTCTTGTCGGCTCTTCGTCAGGGGCCACCCCTGGCGGTGCCCGGGGCTTACTCCTGGCTCTGTGCTCAGGGATCACGCTGGTGGGCTGGGCACTGAACCTGGGTTGGGCGCGTGCCAGGTAAGCACCTTACTTGCCGTACCATTAATACTATTTGGGGGCCTGAGCGATAGTAAAGCATCTAGGACACGAGCCATGCATGAGGCTGACCTCCGTTCTGTCCCCGACATCCAAGGCGGTTTCAGGAGTGATCCAGAGCACAGAGCCAGGAGTCAGCCCCGAGCACTGTCAGGTGAGGCTCAAAACAAAACAAAACAAAACAAAAGCCCGGTATATATATATATATATATTATTATTATTATTATTTTGATTTTGGAGACCCACCTAGCAGTGCTCAGAGCTGCTCTCAGCTCAGTGCTCCAGCATTGCTCCCAGCAGTGTTGGGGGGCCCAAGCCAAGCCAAGCCCCAGCCCTTTGAGTCGCGGGGGGGGGGGGGGGGGGGATTGTTCCCTTTGAGTTGCCGAGAGGCAGGGTGGTCCCCACAGGCGAAATCAATCTCTGGGGCCCCCCTAATTAGTGAGGACTCGGGATTCAGACGGGGAAGGTCCAGCTGCAGAGGCCTCCAGGGGGCTCGGGCGGGCTCTGGACACCGTGCTCGAATCTCCCTTCTCCGTCCCCTGTGGCCGCAGGTCCGCCGGCCCTGGCCGCCGCTCAGGGGGTGGTGGGACAGGCTCCCCCGACCCCCGGGTCCCCTGTCACACGGACCCACGCCAGGGGAGGCCCGGGCTGGGCCGGGGCCCGTGGCCACCGCCGGGGGGCGAGCCGGGCGGAGCGCGCGCGCCGGGCCGAGGCCGGGGGAGTCCCCGGCGACCCTTCCCGCGGGGGTCCCGGGCCCGGGGCGGGGGCGGGGGTAGCGGGGCGGGGGCTCCGCCCCGGGCGGCGCGGGCGGGGCGCGGGCCCGGGAGGCCATTGGCTGCGCGCGCGGGGGGACTGTTCGCTCCTACGGGCTGTAGATGGAGCTGTCCGGCCCGGGCGAGGGGGACGGCGCCCGCGCTCGGTTCTTCTTCTCGGCGGCCGGCCCGAGCGGGGCTCAGCACTCCCAGGATGCAGTTTGTGTCAACACGGCCGCAGCCGCAGCAGCTGGGCCTGCAGGGCCTGGGGCTGGACGGCGGCAGCTGGGGCTGGGCGCAGGCGCTGCCCGCCGACGAGGTGTGCCACCAGGAGCCGGCGCTGCGCGGGGACATGGCCGAGGGGATGCCGCCCATGCAGGTGGGTGCCGCCCGCCGGGCGCCATGGCCGCGCGTGGGGCGGGGGCGGGGGCGCGGGGCGCGGGGGGCGCGGGCAGGCCGCGGGGAGACCCGGGGGGCGCGGGGAGGCCGCGGGGAGGCCGCGGGGGGCGCAGGGCCCGCGGGGCGCGGGGAGGTCTCGGGGGGCGCGGGGAGGCCGCGGGGGGCACGGAGGCCCCGGGGGGCGCGGGGGGCGCGGGGAGGCCTGGGAGGCGCAGGAGGCGCGGGGAGGCCCGGGGGGCGCGGGGAGGCCCAGGGGACGCGGGGCGCGCAGGGAGGCCGCGGGGGGCGCGGGGGGGTCCCAGCGGGGCCCCGGGGGGCGCGGGATAGCGGGGATCCCGCAGACCCGGGCCGCACTCGCCCCCCGCAGGCCCCGCCGCGGCCGCCGCGCGCGAGGAGGCCCCGATGGCCGCCCCCCGCCGCGCCTGCCTCCCGAGGGCCCCCGGCTCGCCCGGGTCCCGCGACCCCGGGGTGGCGGACCCCCGCCGGGGCGGCCCGGCCTTGTCCCCCCCGCGCTCGGCAAAGTTGGCTGCGTTGGAGACCGGCCGGGGCAGGACGCGCGCCCCCAACCCCCCCAGCCGTGCGCGCGGAGTCCCGGGGACAGGCTCCAGGCCCCCGCAGGCCCCACTGCACCCCCCACCTGAGCGCTGCAACCGCCGCGGGCCCCCCCCCACGCCCTCCCTCCAGCCCCCCGTGCTGGGGCCTGGTCCTGTTCTGACAAGTCAGCGGCTGATGATGTTCTTGGGCCGTTTTTGCAGCTTTGGAGCTCGGAAGGTGCCGCGAGGGGCGGGGGCCTGGTCCTCTCCAGCTGTCAGCCCTGTCCACCTGCTGCCCGCTGGCCAGTGAGGCCCACGGCTCCCGAGCGGAGGGGCCAGCGGGAGTCCCACCGCCGCCCCTCTCTGTAGTAGGGCCAGCCGGCCGCAGGGGCGAGGAGAGGCGCTCTGCCCCCGACGCGGCCCCAGAGCAGAGAGGGAACCGTTGGCCTTTGCCCCCTCCTTGGGGTGTGTCCCCCGCCCCCACCTCCACCAGGGACTTTTCAGGACTCATCCTTCTGCTTCTGGGGACAAAAGGCTGCTTCAGTCTCTGGCCCTGGCCGGGCCCTTCCCTCCCGTCTGAGCCGAGTCCTGGGGCCCCGCAGCCCCGCGGCTCCTTGCCGGGAGATCTCCAGGCGGTTCAGGCCTGTGAGCACCCGAGTCCTGGAGAGAGCAGTCCCAGAGCGGGGGTGACCCGCGGGGGCTGCCGAAGGGGACATTGATGTCTACCGGGGCCTGAGGGGCAGGGACTGACCGCAGTGTGACCAGGGGTAGCGGGGACCAGCTGTCTCTTCCCCGGGCCGCCCTGCACCTCCCGCTGGGCCTCACCTCTGCGCTGCCCCGTCTTCCGCCCCGGCACACAGGCTCAAGAGTGGGACATGGACGCCCGGCGGCCGATGCCCTTCCAGTTCCCGCCCTTCCCGGACCGGGCGCCCGTCTTCCCTGACCGGATGATGCGGGAACCCCAGCTGCCCACGGCCGAGATCTCGCTCTGGACCGTGGTGGCCGCCATCCAGGCCGTGGAGAGGAAGGTGGACGCGCAGGCCAGCCAGCTGCTGAACCTGGAGGGCAGGACGGGCACGGCCGAGAAGAAGCTGGCGGACTGCGAGAAGACGGCCGTGGAGTTCGGCAACCACATGGAGGGCAAGTGGGCGGTGCTGGGCACCCTGCTGCAGGAGTACGGGCTGCTGCAGCGGCGCCTGGAGAACATGGAGAACCTGCTGCGGAACCGCAACTTCTGGGTGCTGCGCCTGCCGCCCGGCAGCAAGGGCGAAGTCCCCAAGGTACGTGGAGGTGCCCAGGGGCGGCGCATGGGACCCGCGATCACAGGCTCTACGGGATGTGTCCCCCGAGCCAGAGGAACCGCGGCCCCCTTCTGAGCTCCCGTGTCCTGTTCCCTGCACCGCCCGGGGCTGTTGCAGGCCTGTGGCCGTGTCCACTCGCCTGGGGATCGCGTCTGTCCTTCCTGGGCCACCCTGGTGGGGGCCAGACCCACCTCCCCACACCCACGCCCCCACCCTGTGCAGGCTGCAGCCGGGTGTGTGACCTCTGCTGGCCATGTCCTCACCCTGGAGCGGACACTCAGGCACGCATGGGCGCCCCACGCAACCCCGTCTTGCGCTCAGACCAAGGGAGCGGCCTTTCCCTGATCCTCCCCTGCCGGCTCCCCTCGCCTCCCCCTCTACACGTCTCACCAGCATGGAAACATCTAGTATCGCCCGTGTTCGGGATAAAGACCCCCGATTCCACCCTGGCCTGCAGTGAACACCCCTAATCCTGCTCCCCTTTATTTTATTTAAATGTTTCTGTTTGGAGGCCACACCTGGAGGTGCTCAGGGCTTAACTTCTGGCTCTGTGCTCAGGGATCACTCCTGGCAGCACCTGGGAGACCCTTTGGGGTGTCAGGATCGAACCTGGGTCAGCTGTGTGCCAGCTGTGCCGTCTCTCTGGCCCCTTGCACTCCCTTCACAGCAGAATTCCTTCCGTGAGGATTCTGGGCGCCATGCTTCCTTACTTCTCTCTCCCCTTTGCACCCTCATCACTCCCGTGATACCCGGAAGGTGATGGAGTGGCTGCAGGACCCCTCACGAGTCCGTGCGGCTGGCTAGTTGGGGCCCTCCTGCGACCTCGGACTCCTCACCCACTTCTCACCCCAGCCCTGGGATTTTCAGCAGATGACAAGCACCAGTCATTTTTTAAAAAATTTTTTAAAAATTATTATGACTTGCACGGGGAAGAGCCTGGCAAGCTCCCCCAGTAACCATGATGGGTCTCATTCCCCTGACCCCGAAGAGCCTCTAACGCGGCACCGTTGGGAAGGACGAGTAACGAGAGGCTGCTGAAATCTCAGGGCTAGGACGAATGGAGATGCTACTGAGCAAATCAGCCATCAACAGGATGACAGGGGTACAGTGACAGTGATTATCATTTCCTCTGTTTGGATTTTGACTCACCCCAAGGGGTACTCGGGGCTTACTCCTGGCTCTGTGCTCAGGATGCAGTGCCGGGGATGGAGCGTGGGCCGGCCATGGGCGAGCGCCTTCCTGCCACACCAGCCATGTTACTCTCACTGGCAGTGACTCCCAAGCCCCAAGCCCTCCAGGTGCGGCCCCAAAACCAAAGGAAACAAAAAGAAAAACAAAAGACCTGGGGCTGGAGCGATAGCACAGCGGGTAGGGCGTTTGCCTTGCACGCGGCTGACCCGGGTTCGATCCCCGGCATCCCATATGGTCCCCCAAGCACTGCCAGGAGCAATTCCTGAGTGCAAAGCCAGGAGTAACCCCTGAGCATTGTTGGGTGTGACCCAAAAAGCAAAAAAAAAAAAAAAAAAAAAAAAAAAGGACCTTCCTTGGTTTCCCCAGGACGGAGCCTCCTTGCTCGTCCCAAGTTCACGTCTGGGTTGTCCCCGGCGACTGTTTTCTGTCTGTTTCCTGTCCGTTGCGTCACAGCTTCGCTCAGTCCCACGCACACCGGTGTCCTGCCCGGTCTCGTGGCCAGGCCTGTGCCCTCTCTGCCCTGTGCCCGCGCTGGGCTGTGTCCGTCAGGCTCTGTCTCTCCTCCTGCCCCGTTCACCCTGTCGCATGCGGGTGAGGATCCGCCGTCCCGCCTGCACGCGGCTTCCAGGACCCTCTGGATTCTCGGCGGCCCCCGGGCTGCTGGCCCAGCTCTCTGTGCTGAGCCCCGAGCCCCCTTTCCTGACCCTCCCCCTGGCCCGGGGGCCACGCACCTTCCGGCCCTGCCGGCTGCGAGGGCCCTTTTCCTGTCTTCCTTTTCCGTCTGGGGGACGGGCACTCTGGGGCTGGCCTCTGTGCTCGAGAGGGAGCCCCGGCAGTGCTGGGGGCCTCCCTGGAGTGGCAGACAGCACAGTGAGCACCTTAGATCCTAAGCCGGCTCTCCGGGCCCCCGGCTCCTGCTCTCGTGCTCCCCGAACGACACCCCCCCAGCCCTCCCAGCCCTGTCCTCATGTCTCCGCTTCCCAGGTCACGTGGCTCCTTAACCCCCCGCCCTGTCTCTTACCGTCCAGGCGGGGCCCCGAGCGTCCACTCGGCTTGGGGCCTCCCTGCTCGTCGGTCTGGCTGGGCGGCTCTGGGGGCCGCATGCCAGCAGTGTGTGTCCAGGGCCTCAGGTGTTGTTGTGTGATCCCCGGTGGTGGTGCCGTGTGTGTTGAACTCCCCGTGCTTGGCTGTGGGGCTTGTGAGCAGACACGGGTCCCCCAGGATGACGGTGTGGCCATGGGGTCCGGAGGGCCTGTTTGTGCGTCTTGGCTCTCATGGGCCCGCGCTGGCCACTGGCAGTGACTCTCACTGGCCTCGCTGGCCCTCGCTGTGGGCATCCCGTCTTGAGTGTCCCGAGCTCTCCTGGAGAGAAGCAGAGTGTAAAAAGCCATCTGTAAGTAAATCCCCAGCAGGGCCCCCCGAGTCTCGGGCTTCCCGTCTGTGAAATGAAGCTTCTAACAATTTGTCAGGTGGTGGGGTCGTTGATTTTGTCTGTGGAGAAGGCGCTGCGGCGTGTGGTGCAGGTTACTCCGGACCGAGCAGCTCCAAGGATGATTCTGCATCATCTTGCAGTTCCCGTGGCTCAGGCTGGGGGTCGCTCAGCTGGGGGCTGCAGCTCTGGGGTGAGAGGGCAGCTGCTGGCTGGGGGACCCCGGAGCTGTGACGGGGCAGGGGTCCGAGTGTTCTCCGCTCAGGACACTGAGATGGCCGTGGGGTCATCACTCCTCGTCTGTGTTAGACGGGGACGACCAAGCGGCCAGGAAGGGGGAGCCCAGTTGCTGGGGGACGTAGGTCTAGACGAGCCCCATGGCGGTGGCGGGGCGCCTGGGGAGTGTCAGCAGATTCTCGGTGGCCGCTGGGCCACGGTCAGCCTGTGGCGTCCGGGCCCGTGTGGATTCTGGCTGTCCTGTGACCTGCAGGTCATTTGTGTGTGGCCTTTTCTTTCTTCCTGTGGCTTTTGGGCCACACCTGGGGTGCTCAGGGCTTACTCCTGGCTCTGTGCTCAGTCCTGGCGGGGGTTTGGGGACCATATGGGGTATCCCGGGGTTTAGCCCCGGGCAGGGCAGACAAACGCCCAGGGCCCCAGCAAGAGCCTTTTCTGCCCCTAGTTGGCCAGTGCCCTGTGGCTCTGATGTTCCGTGTCCCCCCCACCCCCTGCCCCCCGCCCCACGGCCTCAGGAGTGGAGAGTTCCCAACTCCGGGCCGCGCCTCCGGAGGTAACTCGTAGCGGCGGGAAGGTGGCAGCGGAGACAGGCCTGCCCTGGTCAGTTTGGGCCGTGAAGGACAGTTGACTAGAGCCGCTCAGAGGGGCTGCAACGCTGCGGCTGGCGCGGGAGGCCGGGCGGCGTCATCCCAGAGCCCACAGCGGGGACTATGAGGACGGGAAGTGGCCGGAGAAGGGGTGAGGGCCTGGGGCAGGTGAGGAAGGAGGAAAGTGGTGGGCACACGCCAGGTGGGAGAAAGTTCCAGAAAGGCAGCTTGCTATTCCTTTTTTTTTTTTTTTGGCTTTTTGGGTCACATCCAGCGATGCTCAGAGGTTACTCCTGGCTCTGCACTCAGGAATTACTCCTGAGTACAGGGACTATGTGGGATGCCGGGAATCGAACCCAGGTCGGCTCCGTGCAAGACGAACACTCTCCCCGCTGTGCTATCACTCCAGCCCTGCGGCGCTTGTTTTAGTTAGCGTCATTTACCAACAGACCCATCCCCTCCCGCCCCTTCTCCTCGGGTAACCTTGCTTCTCCGACAGAGGTCCGGGAGCTTGGTTACTTTCTTTCTTCTTCTTCTTCTTATTTTTTTTTCTTTGCTTTTTGGGTCACACCTGGCGATGCTCAGGGGTCACTCCTGGCTCTGCACTCAGGATTTACTCCTGGCGGTGCTCGGGGGACCATATGGGATGCTGGGAATTGAACCCAGGTCGGCCGTGTGCAAGGCAAACGCCCTCCCCGCTGTGCTATCGCTCCAGCTGTCTTTCTGGTTTTGTTGTGTTGTTGTTGTTAAATTGCAGTTTGTCAGTCTTCATGTATTTGCGGGGACTTTGTGGGAGTTTGGGGTCATCCCGGCAGTGCTCAGGGCTTACTCCTGGCTCTGCTCTCAGGGACCACTCCTGGCGGGGCGTGGGGGCAGATGGGATGCGGGGATAGAGCCTGAGTCGGCTGCCAGAGGTGCTCCTGGGCCAGCTGGGTGGCCTGAGGGCCATGGGTGCGGGGGGGCCCCCCGAGGCTGACCTGGGGGGCGGGGGAGTACGAGAGGAGGAGCTGTGGGGTCAGAGGGGGCTTGCCTGTGTCGGTCACAGGGTGAAGTGACTCGGGGTGACTGGCCTTGCGGGTGCCTTCCGGTGAGGGGGAAGCCCCTTTCCCTCCTGAGCCCGTGGCCTGGGTCACAGGACCCCATGGACAGTGGGCACGGTTCAAACGCCCCCCAATACTTGGTGATTCTGGGCTAGGTGCTTGCAGATGGCGGGGACCCGGTGAGCTAACCGGGCAGCCCCCACCTTTTATTTATTTATTTATTTTTTGCTTTTTGAGCTGGAGCGATAGCACAGCGGTAGGGCGTTCACCTTTCACTTGGTCAACCCCTGTTCGATTCCTCAGCCCCTCTTAGAGAGCCCGGCAAGCTACCGAGAGTACCGTGCCCGCACAGCAGAGCCTGGCAAGCTCCCCGTGGATGTGCCAAAAACAGTAACAAATAAGTCTCACAATCGAGAGACGTAACGTGCCCGCTCGAACAAATCGATGAGCAACGGGATGACAGTGACAGTGACAGTGCTTTTTGGGTCACACCCAGCAATGCTCAGGGGTTACTCCTGGCTCATGATCTCAGGAATTAGTCCTGGCGGTGCTTGGGGGACCCTATGGGATGCTGGGAATCGAACCCAGGTCGGCCAGGTGCAAGGCAAATGCCCTACCTGCTCTGCTATCGCTCCAGCCCTCCCCCCCTTTTTTTTTGTAGCCCCCACCTTTTGATTTTCCTTATTTCAGGGATGAAATGGGTCCCCTGTGCCCTGGCCTCACATACAGGTTCTCGAACAGGTTCCACTGCTCCCTGGAGCCCACCCTGAGCTCCCAGCCCGGGACCTGGACGTGAAAAGATGAAGTCAGGGTTAATTGCACGCAGGACTGCGGGGCAGACCGTGACTGGAGAGGGCCAGGGCCAGCGTCGGGGGCTGGATGGGGGGGGAGCAGGAGGGTGCGGGCAGGCGGCTGCAGGGCGGGGAGGGGCCAGCTTGCGGGACGTGAACTCTGGCTCCCGCTGGCCCAGGTGCCCGTGACCTTCGTGGACATCGCCGTGTATTTCTCTGAGGACGAGTGGCAGAACCTGGACGAGTGGCAGAAGGAGCTGTACCACAACCTGGTGAAGGAGAACTACCGGACGCTCATGTCCCTGGGTAAGCGCGTCGGGGTGCGGGGCCTCGCACTGGGCGCTGCCCTGTCTCCGGGCACCGGCATGAAACCGCTAGGCCAGTTGCTGGGTCTGGGCAGGTGTGGGCCGTGGGACCCCTGAGCTCTGCTTGCTGGTACCCACACGCCCCCCGCCACCCCCCAGAACAGACGAGACGAGGGCACGTCACAGGGCACGACCGTGTCCCGCGGCCCTCGCGGAGACGGTTCCTGGGCTGGACACGGGTCTGCAGACTCGGCACCTGCAGGACCGGGACCACCACTGTCTCGGGACGGAGTCGGGGGACACGGCGTGGGGGGGGGCTCTGCCATGGCCCCCGTTCCCCGAGGCCCGTCTCACTCGCTCACCCGTCCTTCCCCCCGCAGACGCTGAGGCGCCGCCGCCCAAGTCCGACGGCCCGTCGCAGCCCGAGCCCCGGGAGGAGCCGTGTGTGTGGGAGCAGCGCGAGCCCGAGGACAGGGACATCCTCCTGGAGCCCGACCCAGGTGCGGGGGGCCGGGGGGGCCGTCTGGGGGTGGCCGAAGGGCAGGCTGAGCCTGACTGATGCTGGGACACCGGGGGTCTGTCCTACACAGACCCTGCCCCTCCCCGGCCCGGCTGCGTATGGGGCATGGAGTTGGCTGCTGGCCCCACGGTGCCCTTGAGGTCACCCTTGGGGCCCGGCTGTGTCCCCGAGGTCCGTCTCAGGGGCCCGGCGCTCCCGGGCGTGTGGGCCGGGCAGAGCAGGTGCCCTGACTCTTCTCTGCCGGGCGGTCTCGGTCTTAGCCATCCCCTACAGCGCGCATGCGTCCTCTCTCTGGAGCGCCGCTGCAGGGGGCTGCTTCTCCCCCTCAGACCGGTGGGCTGCCCCTGCGTGGTTTCTCCCTGCCCCGAGCACAGCCTGCACCGCCTCTGGCCCAACCCTCGACCCTCCCTCCACCTTCCCAGTGGATCAGGGCGTGGCTCAGAAGTTGTGTAGGTATCAGATTCTGGAACATTCCATCGCAAGAAGCCCCAACCCCTGGCGCATATGCTGCCTGAGCCCATGTGCTGCTTGTGCCCACGTGCCCGAGCACATGTGGTGCCTGAGCACATGTGTTGCCCGCATCTCCCCCCTTGAGATGTGTACTTTCATGCTTTCGTGTCCAGTGCTAGGATGTGTGTAGAGCTCTCTCCACCCTTGGAGAAGCCCGAGTTCTCTCTTGAGCGTGTTCCTCCTACTGTTTTTTCTTTTCCACTTATCCCTCCTTCCTTCCCTCAGAAACCTCTAAATAAAATCTGTTACTTCACAAAAAAAAAAAAAAGCCCCAACTCCCCTTAGCTGCCCTCTTGCATTCCTCGATCCCCTCCCAGCCCCCCACCCTCACCACACACACACACACACACACACACACACACACACACACACACACACACATCAGCCCCAACACTTCTGCTCTGAAACCACTCACCGGATGCGCACCGATGGCCCTTGGCGTGGTGATAGCCACGGCCACTCCTGGCCAGCACCTCCCATCAGAGCCTGCTTCTCTTTCCCTCCCGTTAACCTTCGCAAGTGCCTCCTGACCCTGTCACATGAAGGTGGAGAAATATTTCCTCCCTGTCTGTGTTTTTTTTTGGGGGGGGTCATACCCAACGATGCTCAGGAGTTAACTCCGGCACTGCACTCAGGAATTACTCCTGCAGTGCTCGGGGGCCAGCCACGTGCAAGGCAAACGCCCTCCCTGCTGTGATATCTCTCCAGCCTCTCTAATTCACTTTTAATAGGCTTTGTGCATAGGGTTAACAGGGTTTGAGTTTCCTTTGTCCCATGTGACGGGCCCGCCTTCCCAGCCTGCCCTGGAGAGCCTTGCCCTGCTCCTGTGTTGGGCGACACCTGTCTGCCTGTCTCTGGGCTCTTGGCTCGACCCCGCTGGTCTGTCTCCTTAGTTCACTTCCTCAGTGTCTTTTGGTTTTGTTTTGTTTTTTGTTTTGGGGCCACACCCAGTGACGCTCAAGGCTCACTCCTGGCTCCGCACTAGGGATCACTCTGGCAGTGCTCAGGGGTCTCTATGGGTGCCGGGGATGGAACCCAGGTCACCCGCGTGTAAGGCAGGCGCCCTCCCGCCAGGCTGCTGTGCAGTCTCAGTCCCCGTAGCCACACAGTAAAGCTGGGGAGAGAGAAGCCCCCCTTCTTGTTTCCTTGAACTGCTTTGGCTGTTGGGGGGCGACCCTCACTGCTTCTGGGACCCTGCACCTTCCCATGCCTCCGGTCTCCGGCCAGCCCCGCATGCCGCGTGGCCCTTGCCCCTGTGTCCTGGTCCTCCTGCTGCTTGGGGTCCCCGCCACCACCTGAAGAAACACGTCACCCCTTCTCACCCAGCCCCTGCCCCCACTCACTCCCCTGACGAGTGCTATCTGCCATGTGCCTGCCCCAACTGTGTCTGGGTGACCGGCCTCCAGGAAAGAAGCCAGCCGGGGACAGCTCAGTGGTCAGCGCCTTCCTGCAGGCGTGAGGCCAAGAGCTTGAGCCCCAGCCCTACCCTGCTGGCCGTGCCTGGTGACACAGCCGTGTGGCCCCACAGCCCCGGGGGGAAGCAGTGGAGTGAGGAGGTCCCCTCCAAGCCCCTCACCCTGTGACCCTCCGTCCCCAGAAGCAGAGGCCCTGGTGCCTGCGCAGGACGCGGCCTCGCAGGTGAAGCGTGAAGCCCCTCTGTGTGACCGCGCCCAGCGGGGGCTGGAGGACAGAGCCGTGGCCACGGAGTCCATTACTGGTGAGTGCGCCCAGCGCCGCTGGACACGGGATCCCCGGGGACGCAGGGCCACGCGGGCAGGGCGCGTTCTCTCTGCTCTCTCATAGTGACTCTTCCTCCCCATTTTCGGGCCACTCCCAGTGGCGCTCGGGGGATCGAACCCCAGCCGGCCTCGTGCAAGGCCAGCGCCCTCCCTGCTGGACACTTGCTCCTGCCCGAAACAGAAAAATGTTTCCTGGGGGCTGGAGCGATAGCACAGCGGGGAGGGTGTTTGCCTTGCACGCGGCTGACCCGGGTTCGATTCCCAGCATCCCATATGGTCCCCTGAGCACTGCCAGGAGTAATTCCTGAGTGCAGAGCCAGGAATAACCTTTGAAAAATACTGTTTCCGAAGGTTAAGCCACCAGGTTCCTGGAAGGTGCTGGGGCACCAGTCTCAGGACCCCGGCCCGAGCACTCGCTTCTGAGAGATCCTGGGAGTTCCTGAGGCGCCCGGGACCACCCAGTCCTGGGGGGGCAGCTGCCTCAGGGCCAGGCTGTCTGGAGGCGGAGACGGGAGCGGGGGGGAGAGGCGGGGTGGGGGATGGGCACTGACCCCTTGGCCACTGACCCCTTGGCCACTCTCCTCCCAAAAGCAGACTCGCCGGCCTCGGGCCCGGACCTCCTGTCCCGCATCAAACAGGAAGAGGCCCCGTGCGTGTGGGACCAGCAGGACCTGACCGACAGGGATATCCCCACAGACCCCAATTCAGGTGAGCCGGGAAGGCTCTCAGCCCACGCAGCCGGCGTCGGCCAGAGGCACAGAAAGGCCCAGAACCTGCGCCACGACGAGGCCAGGCAGCCACGGGGCTGTTTGGAGAGCAGGGAGGACGCGGGGAGGAACTTGCTAGAGGAGCCCCGGTGTCGGCCGGTGACACGCCCGCAGAACTGTGCTAAAACTTGGTCTATGGTGATTTGGGGGCCTTAGCAGAGGCCACACCCAGCAGTGCCCCGCGGTCCCCGGGACGCCTCCAGCCCGCTGCACTGAGACTGAGCTTTAAAGAGAGCCCGAGGGGCCGAGTCAGAGCCCGGCGTGAGCACTGGCACGTGTGTCCCCCTAAGGCCGAGATACCCCAGCGCTTCCAGGGGCGGGGAGATAGCCTTCTCTCTCGCGGGGCTCACGGCCCTCTGAACGGTGGTCCGGGCAGGCTCCGGGAGCGGCCCCCCAGCTCACAGCAGCCACGGAGAGGGGCTCCCTCGGGGAGGGATGCTCTGCCTGCCAGCCCGTGGTGTGTGAGTGTGTGGGTGTGTGACTCTGTGGATGTTGAGTCTGTGTGTGGTGTGTGTTTGTGCTGAATGTGTAAGTGTTATTGAGTGTGTGCGTGTGTTGAGTATGTATAGTGTGGAGTGTGTGGTGTTGAGTGTATGTGAATGAGTGTGTGGTATTTGTGTATGTGGTGTTGAGTGTGTGAGTACATGGTATTTGTGTGGGTGGTATTTGTGTGTTTGAGTGTGTATGAACATGTGTTTGTGAGTGTATTTGTGAGTTTGTGAGTGTGAGTGGTATTTGTGTGTGTGGTGCTGAGCATGAGTGTGTATTTGTGTGTGTGTTGTGTTTGAGTGGTATTTGTGTTTGTGAGTGTGTGTGACTGAATTTTGTGTTTGTGTGTTGTGTGTGAGTGGTATTTGTGTTTGTGTGTGTGAGTGGTATTTGTGTCGTGTGTGAGTGGTATTTGTGTGTGTCGTGTGTGAGTGGTACTTGTGTGTTGTGTGTGAGTGGTATTTGTGTTGTGTGTGAGTGTATTTGTGTGTTTGTGAGTGTGTGTGAGTGGTATTTGTGTGTGTCGTGTGTGAGTGGTATTTGTGTGTCGTGTGTGAGTGGTATTTGTGTGTTGTGTGTAGTGGTACTTGTGTGTCATGTGTGAGTGGTATTTGTGTGTGCGGTGCTGAGCACGCATGTGGTTCTCCACACGCAGAGCTGGCGACCCCAGTGTCCTGTAGTTATGCCCCCGGCGCCTCCTGGTCCTTCTGTACCGGGAAGGTCCCCAGGGGAGCGGCGGGGGTTGGGGGCAGGAGGGGGTGGCCCTGGGCCGTCTGGGCAGAGGGAGAGGCCCGACCCAGGCTCCTTCCCTCCCCCAGAGTCGCTGCTCTCGGCGCACGACATCCTGTCCTGGATCAAGCAGGAGGAGCAGCCGTACCCCTGGGGCGCGCGCGACTCCATGGACGGAGAGCTCGGGCTGGACTCCGGCCCCAGTGAGTAACGCGGGGGGGCGCGGGGCTGGGGGGGCGGGGCTCTCCTGCTGCCGGCCGGCCGCGTCCTGGAGCTGCATCTCCTCTGGGGGCCTCCTGGCAGGGGCCCCCGTGACGGGGGTTCCCCTCCCTCGGTCCGGCCTGGTGCCAGCCCCCTCCAGCAGGGGCCACGCCCCGAGGCCCGCAGGGCAGGCTGGGGGCTGGGCGGGAGCCGAGCTGCCGGGGTCCCGGAAGGCCAGCCCAGAGCGGACACCGGTGGGCGCTTCCCGCAGTGGGGGTGGGCCGGGCACCGAAGGGCCCCGCGCCGGCAGCGGCCAATGAACGAAGCCGATGGCTAGTCCGGCGGGCAGGATGCGTGACTTGCACACGGCTGACCCGGGCTTCATCCCCGGTGCCCCAGATAGTCCCGGAGTCCCTGAGGGGAGTGACCCCTGAGCCCTGCCCGGGTGGTGAGGTTCTGGTGGTCGATGCTGGGACCCTCCTCCCCCCAACTGACGAGAGGGGATGGGAATGGTAAGCGCCAGGGAAAGCCGGGCTTTGGGGGCCGGGGAGAGTGTAGCGGGCGGGGCGCCTGCCTGGCCCACCCCAGCTCTGTCCCGGGCACTGCGTCCCGGCCCCTGAGCCAGCAGTGAGCTCTGAGCACCGCCGCGTGTGGCCCCCAAATAAAAAAACCCAAAAACAAAAAGAAAACTGGGGGCTGGAGTGATAGCATAGCAGGTAGGGCGCTTGCCTTGCACGCGGCCGACCCGGGTTCAATTCCCAGCATCCCATATGGTCCCCTGAGCACCGCCAGGAGTAATTCCTGAGTACAGAGCCTGGAGTGACCCCTGTGCATCGCTGGGTGTGACCCAAAAAGAAAAAAAAAAGAAAAGAAAACTGGGGGTGAGTAGGGCAGAGGCAGGGCAGGCCACCGGGAGCAGGTGCACATGTGGCTGGGCCTGTCCATGCAAGGACACCGGGAGGGACAGGTCAGGCCCGTTTTCGTCCTGATGTGAGTGAGTCGGGGGGGCGGGTGGGGGGGCGGTTCCCACGGCCCGTGGCCGGCTGGTTTGCATTTGGACAGGCGTGCTCAGGAGTGGACGGGAGAGAGGAACGGGAGCAGAAAGCAGCAGGGCCACCGCTGGGGACACCAGAGGGGGGGGAGGTGACGGCCACCTGGGGTGGGGGCCGTGCACAGGGACCGGGTTCGGGGTGTAGTCCGGACTAGAGCTGGCGGCCTGCGTGGAGTGAGGATGAGGAGGCCGAGTGGCTCGTGCACTGGGGCCAGGCCTGCGGGGGCAGCGGAGGCTGACGAGAGGGGGAGGTTCGAGTGCTCGCTCAGGTCTGGATATTTTTGGGGTGAGCTTCGGGCCACACGTGGCAGTGCTCAGGGGCTGCCCTGGCAGGGCTCGGGACTCATGTGGTGCTGGGGGTGGAACCTGGGCCAACCGGGCAAGGCCGGTGTCCCACGGAGCTGGGTTGATGCAGGTCCCACCAGCCGCCCTGACTGTCCCGTGTCACAGGGGAAGGGCACCGTTCCCGCCAGGACCCCTCAGCCACGGCGGCACGCTGGGGCCCCTAGACCATCCTCAGAGAAGTTTCGGGCTCAGTGGTGTGTGGGCTAGAAGGGCTCTCCATCTCGCCCTACTTACACCGGCACTTTTACCTTTTGTTTTTATTTTTGTTTGGGGGGGGTGTCACACCTATCTGTGCTCAGGGCTCCCAAGTCTGTACTCAGGCGTCACTCCTGGCTCTGCTCAGGGCTGACTCCCGGCTCTGTGCTCAGGGCTCACTCCTGGCTCTGTACTCAGAGCTCACTCCTGGCTCTGCTCAGGGCTCACTCCCGGCTCTGTGCTCAGGACTCACTCCTGGCTCTGTGCTCAGGGCTCACTCCCGGCTCTGTGCTCAGGGCTCACTCCCGGCTCTGTGCTCAGGGCTCACTCCCGGCTCTGTGCTCAGAGGCTGCTCCTTGTGTTCTCGGAGCTTCCCCAGGGAACATATATGGTGTAGACATTGAACCTGGGCCAGCAGCGTGCAAGGAAAGTGCCTTCCCCACCTGGCCCTGCGTTTACACTTTTGTTAGGGCAGAAGGGTTTTCAAATCCAACCTTTTCTGCTCTCTTCGGAGCAAGGCACATTCCCTAGTCCTCTCAGCACCTTCCTGCACCCCCCCCACCCCAGCCCTACACTCCCCCACACCTAGACCTGACTCAGACTTAGTGCCCTGGCAACAGGTCAGACACAGTGCTCGCTGAGAATGGGGGAGCAGGGTGCCCTGAGCAGGGGGTGGGTGGGCGGCAAGTTTCTAACGGCCCCAGAGATAGCATGGCACTGTTTCCCCAGAAAGGCACGGGGCCGTGGGGCGGGGGCGGGGGTGCAGAGGCTTCCGGGAAGGGCACTCACTGAGCACCCCGTGGGGCTGGTCTGCCCGCACCAGTGTGCTGGGTCCCCAGAACTAGACAGGGCCTCACCCCTGCCGCGAGGGATCACCGGAGTACACGGAGACTCCTTCAGCAGTTTCCTGGAGATGGGCCCTGGGGGGCGGCCTCACCTGCCCGCAGCTCCCTCGAGGGGGTCCTCCTGGGAATTGATCTGGATGGGGCAGAGCAGGCGAGGCAGAGGGAGAAGCAAGGCCCTGCCACGGGGCACCCTGGGTGCGGGGCCCTGGGGGGGAGGGGCTCTCCCTGCTCTGTCTGTGCTGCTGGTACCTGCCTGAGCAATTTTTTTGGTTTTGTTTTCTGTTTTTGTTTGTGTTTTTTATTTATTTATTTATTTATTTATTTATTTATTTATTTATTTTGCTTTTTGGGTCACACCTGGCGATGCACAGGGGTCACTCCTGGCTCTTCACTCAGGAATTACCCCTGGTCGTGCTCAGGGGACCCTATGGGATGCTGGAATTTGAACCCGGGTCGGCCGCGTGCAAGGCAAACGCCCTACCCGCTGTGCTATCTCTCCAGCCCCTTGTTTGTGTTTTGGATTTTGGTTGGGCCACACCCGGAGGAGCTCAGGGCTCACTCCTGGCTCTGTGTTCAGGGCTCACTCATGGTGGGCTCAGGGGACCCTGTGAGATGCCGGGGATCGAACTCAGGCAGGTGCCCTACCTGCTGCACTATGGCTCCAGCCCACGGACAAGCTTTGTCTGGCTAAGGGGTTCCTTGGGGCTGGGCGGGGCAGGCTCCCCTGGGCCCACCGGCACGAAGCTTGGTTGGAACTGGGGTACGTGTGGCCTCTGGGAAGCAGATATCCCCGGACAGAGAAAGGGACAGCCAAAGAACTGCGTGGCAGAGGGCCAGCTTGACCTTCTCAGTCCCCCCCCATGCCCTGATGTCCCCCACAAGGGACGGGGACACCGCTGCAGTACGGACAGGATGGGTCTGGGGCGGGAGGCGGTGAAGGCGGCACAGCTGAAGGCCCAAGGCCACTGCCTGCCCTGGTGTCAGACTGCGGGTCCCACAGACCCTCCAAGTCGTGGAGCCCTTGGGACCCTCCACCCCCCAGACATGCACACAGGGAAAACATTGTTCCCGGGCAGGAACCGTCTCCCGGGGAGGGGCTCGGGAGCCTTCAGAGGGCACCGTGCAGGGGACCTCACACCTGCAGGCCGCTGACCTCTGGGGAACGCCCAGTAAGGGGAGGGGACACGAGGGTCCAGCCCGGGCCGGCCCTCCTGTAGGCCTCCATCCGGGCTTTGCCCTTTGATAAGTTTTAGCAGGTTCTTTCCCCCCAGTCAAGAGGCTCTAAGCTAGATTGGCACGGAACCCGCAGGAGGCAAGACGGGTCTCGGGCTGCCCTTCCCCACCCACCAGCCTGTAGGAGTGTTTACTGGCAGCTGCGTCACCTGCAGGAGTGCCTTCTAGAACCTTCCAGCAGAGGGCACTGGGTGGGGTTTCCTGGCCAGCTGAGTGCCACCTGCAGGCACTGCCTTCTAGAACCTTCCAGCAGGGTGCATTGGGCAGGGTTTCCTAGCCAGCTGAGTGCCGCCTGCAGGAGTGCCTTCTAGAACCTTCCAGCAGGGAGCACTGGGTGGGGTTTCCTGGCCAGCTGGGTGCCACCTGCAGGAGTGCCTTCTAGAACCTTCCAGCAGGGAGCACTGGGTGGGGTTTCCTGGCCAGCTGGGTGCCACCTGCAGGCACTGCCTCCTGGAGCGCTCCAGCAGGGGGCCTTTGGCAGGGCAGGGGGCCCCCTCGCCGGGGAGCTGTGGGTTGCACCCGCTGTCGCTAACCCGGTCTCCTCCTCCCGGTCCCAGGTGACAGCCTGCTCATGGTGAAGAACCCGACCCCGGCGCCCCCGCAGCCACCGCCCGCGGCTGCCCCGCCGAGCCTGCCCGCGCTGCCCGCCTCCGAGACGGCGGGCACGGCGGGGACCCCGAGCCGGGGCGCGGGCGCCCTGCTGGACGAGGCCTTCCCCGCGCTGCCCGGGGAGCGGGGCGCGGGCGCGGGCGCGGCGGGGAGCGGGGCGGCGCCGGGCGGCGGGGAGGGCGGCGGCGGCGGCGGCGGCAGCAACAGCAGCAACAGCGGCAGCAACAGTGGCAACAGCAGCAGCAGCGGCAACGGCAGCAGCAGCGGCGGCGGCGGTGGCGGCGGCACCGGCCCCGCGGGCGGCGCGGGGGGCGCGGCGGCGGGGGCGGCGGGGGGCTGCGGCAGCTGCTGCGCGGGCGGGCTGCGGCGGAGCCTCCTGGTGCACGGCGGCGGCGGCGGCGGCGGCGGCGCCCGCAGCAAGCCCTACTCCTGCCCCGAGTGCGGCAAGAGCTTCGGCGTGCGCAAGAGCCTCATCATCCACCACCGCAGCCACACCAAGGAGCGGCCCTACGAGTGCCCCGAGTGCGCCAAGAGCTTCAACTGCCACTCGGGCCTCATCCGCCACCAGATGACGCACCGCGGCGAGCGGCCCTACAAGTGCTCCGAGTGCGACAAGACGTACAGCCGCAAGGAGCACCTGCAGAACCACCAGCGGCTGCACACGGGCGAGCGGCCGTTCCAGTGCGCGCTGTGCGGCAAGAGCTTCATCCGCAAGCAGAACCTGCTCAAGCACCAGCGCATCCACACGGGCGAGCGGCCCTACGCCTGCGCCGAGTGCGGCAAGAGCTTCCGCTACAAGGAGTCGCTCAAGGACCACCTGCGCGTGCACGGCGGCGGCGCGGGGCTGGGTGCGCCCCGGCCCCCGCAGGCACCCCCCGAGCGGGACTAGGGCTGGGCCGGGGGGGCGGCCGGGGCCCCGCGCCCCCGCCGCCTTCTCGGCGCGCCCCCTCCCGCCCGCTGCCTGCTGGCCGTCTGCTGGAACCGAACTCGCACCCCGACCCGGGGGTGGGGGCGCCCCCCCCACCCCGGCACCTGGCCAGCCCGGACGCGTCGCTCGGCCCCCCCGGCTCGGGCTGGAGGAGAGTTGGTGGTCCCCGCCCCCCAGGGTTGGCCGAGCAGCTTCTTGCAAGGAGGGGCCAGCCACACACGGGGCGTGGGGGGCAACCTCGCCCTGACCCCCGGCGTGAAGTCCCGGTCGCGGTCACGGGGGTCCGCGGGCCCCCTCGGAGAGACGGACTTGGGGTCCCAGGGTCCGGAGGCGCCGAGTGAAGGGTACCATCTTCTCGACACTGCCTCGCGTTTCGGTAGCGCTTTATACTTTTTGTAAACGTGTTTTCTATCCGGTAACCACTCGCTCCCTTCGCCCGGCCCGGCGGGGTGGCGCGCCCCCGACTCCGAGGACAGCGGCCCGGGGGTACGCGTTGACCCGGGACGGCCGGACCCACGCACGGCTACCTCCCGAGGGACCCCCGGGCCCGCCGTGCTCCCGGAGGCTCCTCCAGGGCCCCTGGGCGGTGGGACCCGCCCCAGCCCGGCCCTCCCCGCACAGGCAGCTAGCTGGTGACCTCCGCTGGCCAGGGGCTCGGGGTAGCCCTCCTGGAGGCGACTCTCTGGGGCCGGGCAAGTGGGTGCTAGAATCTGAGCGCTCAGTCTGTCTTCCCTGAGCCTCCCAGCTGGTGCTATGTGCCCCTTCCTCTCCCTTCCCCCGCTCCCAGCCCCCGGGCTCGTGGACACGGACATAGCCCCCCACCCTCCCTCCGCCTGGGTGTGGGCACATCTGCTCCCCAGGGCCCCGCCGTCTCCATTTCTGTGTCTTGCATGGCACCAGGGTTCCTCATGTGTGTCTGACCCTGCCTGCGCCTCCCGGCCTCCCCGGACCTGCGCCCCGGCTGTGCTCAGACCCCTCCTCTCGCCAGGCGAGGGAATTCTCGGAGTTAAATAAAAGGCGTCCACTTTGCAGCCTGCACCTGCTCCAGGACGGTGGGGAGGGGGTTCCCCAGGGCTTCCCGCTGCAGTGGGGAGCCATGCAATTGGGGGGGTCCCTTACAGTGCCCTGGCCTGCTCACGGGAAGAGGCACAGAGCCCCTGAGCCAGGATGTGTGCTGGTCAGTGCAGGCGGAAGGGAAGCCCGGGCCGCTGTGGGGGCTGGGCGCGACCACAAGCGGGACCTCAGGATCTTGGGGTGGGGGCTGAGGACCCACTCTGCGTCCTGGAAGCCTGCCCGCCGGGTCCTTCCCAGCGCCACTGGGTGTGGCCCAAGACACACACTAGACATTTTTTTGCTGGCCAGATGGATGGCACGGGGGGTGGGCGCTTTCCTCGTCCGCGGCCGGCCTGGATTCAATCCCCAGCACCCTAGAGATGGTTTCCTGAGCTCCGCCACGAGTGATGCCTGAGCACCATCAGGTGTGGCCCAAGAACCAAAAAAATAAAGAAAATAATTTAAAAAAATAAATAAAACAAGGAAAATGAGACCAGCTTGTTTTTGTTTGGGGGCCACAGGAGCTGCTCCCAGCTTGTTCCCTGGGGTCATTCCTGGTGATGCTCAGGGGGACCGAGCAGTGCAAGCGGGGCCTCAGCCCAGCGGGTCTCCCTTCCCCTCCCCCCAGCTCTTGCAGGGATGAGGAGGGGAGACGCCTCCACTGAGACGCCGGCTCCAGCCGGTCCCTTGACTTTTCCCCTCAAGGAGCTGATTTCCAAAGAGGCCAGGGGCTCGCCCGAGGGTGCAGTGGTAGGCTCTGCGGTCTGTTCCAGTGCCTCAGCCCCACGCCCAGTGACCCCCGCCTCCAGCACCGCTGCGGGGCGCCCTCAGTGAGCCCCCGCGGCCGAGTCGAGCTGGTGATACCCCGGGGTGGACAAGGCGGTCTGCTCTGCAGCAAGGCAGCGTCTGGCTGGAGGTGGGGGGGATTTTTATTTTCCTTCTGATACTGTGTTCATTAAAATGCTTTGGATTCAAATACTCATGCATGCGGTAAAAACAAATCATAATAAAAAGACAAGTCAAAGAGGAAAATACCATTTTTCCCTGTTGAGAACCTACTGCTAAGCACTTCGGGGCCCCTCCAGGTCCGCACTGGGTTTCCCGGCTATCCAGTGGCCGCATTGCTGGCCCCGCGGCCTAGGACTGGGACGGGATCGTGAGGCCACAGCGTCCTGCCTTATTGCCCGGGCGCACACTTCACTCAGCTGCTTCCGGAGCTCTGATGTGAGCACAGCAGAAAGCGGGGTTCCCTAGCACCTCCAGGGCGTCTGGGCCAAGCTTCCGATGTGCAGTTGATGTCTGCAAGCAAGTGCGGGGTGAGGGGGCAGAGGGGGGAGGGCCTAAGGCTACTTGTGAGGAACCCTGAAGTCAAATAGTAGCGTGAACCAGGCCACTCCAATGGATGGGGCCGCTGGAAGGAGGCTGGAGGTCTCTTTTTGGGCTTGTTACATGGAATCCAGAATATTTTAGAAACACTGTATCACTGTATCACTGTCATGATTTGCTCCAGTGGCATTAGTAACATCTCCATGGCGAGACTTGTTACTGTTTCTGGCATATCAAATACACTACGGGTAGCTTGCCAGGCTCTGCCCTGTGGGTGGGATAGTCTTGGTAGCTTGCAGGGCTCTCTCAGAGGGGCAGAGGAATCGAACCTGGGTCGGCCGCATGTAAGGCAAAAGCCTTACCCGCTGTGCTATCGCTCCAGCCCCAATATTTTAGAAAGGCTTTAGAATTTGTTCAGGCATGCTGAGCCCTCGTTAGGTGGGTGGTACAGGGATTGGTGCCAACCATCCGTGGCACAGTGGCCTGTGGGCCGACGGAGCCAGATGCAGAGGAACTGGGCTGGCCAGAGATAGAAGCTGGACAGAGGGAGGTGAATTCCAGCTGAGGGGTGGAGGGCTGTGGAGGGCGATGGATGCCAGAATGGGGTAAGGACCCCCACGCAAAATACACACACACACACACACACACACACATACCACACACACACACACGTCACATATCTGAGATGATGGCCTTGCATCATCCAAGCGAGCCCTGTTTTAATTTTTTTTTGCTTTTTGGGTCACACCTAGTGATGCTCAGGGGTTACTCCTGGCTCTGCACTCAGGAATTACTCCTGGTGGTGCTGGGGGGACCATATGGGATACTGGGGATTGAACTCGGGTCTGCCGCATGCAAGGCAAACCCCTCCCTCCCACTGTACTAGAGAGCTCCAGCCCCACTAGCCCTGTTTTAGGTCCTTTCCTTCACCCCACACGCTGGCTATCCGAGGTGTGGGCAGTTGCCTGGCTGTGTTACCATTCACTCACTCTGAACCCACATGCCAGCCACCACAGAGGTTTCACTTGTTCATCTCTACAGAGACAGTGAACTTCCCCATAAAGTGAAAGGCAGGAAGCTCTTCCCCGAGACCAAGCTCTTAATTAAGATTGACAGGAAACTCTGCTCCGTGATTGGCTCCGTGAACCAAACACTGGGCAGCTTGGTTCAGACATGACTCCCCAGAGAAACGTGCTAACACCTTCCCCCATCCCGGCGTTCATCTTTCACCCTGCTTGAAATTTTCCATCAAGCAGGTCACCGTCTGAAATAGCCTTGGAGTTTTCTTTAGCTCACAAGTCAATTTTGTGTTTCTCTATATTGTTCCTCCATTGCATCTCCAGATGAGTGCTATGAACTTTACTGTATTTGGTTTTAATGATTAGTTTTGGGGCCACTCCTGGCGGTGCTCAGGGGATCCTATGTGGTGCCGGGGATCAGACCTGATTGGCTGCTATACCATCTTTCCAGCACTCATAAATAGTTTTAAATCACTGAAGTGCAAAGAAGCAGAGAGTAAGAATGGGAAATGTCAACTCCAAGATGTGGCCGAGAGGGCCAACAGGTACTTGCCTTGAACGCAGTAGATACAGATTTGATCCCCAGGTAGTCCCACCAGCTCTGCCAGGTGTGATCCCTGAGCGTAGAGCCAGGAGTAAACCCAGAGTACCACTGAGTGTGGCCCCCAAAGAAAAACAATAAACACTGTATGGGAAGTGCTTTCGTGGGACCCGGCACGGAGCAAGTATTCTAGAGCAAGTATTTAATAAGATGCAACTCCCAGTTTTGGAGTGGGGATGGGATTGGGTCATATCCCAGGTGCTAGGGGCTACTCCTAGTTTTGAGGTCAGGGGTCAGGGGTCCCTCCTGGTGCTGCCAGAAATTCAAATGGGGGTAACATCCAAGGCAAGCACCCTGTACTTACCTCTTTGGCCTCATGATTTTTATTATTTTTTTTATTCAGAATTTTCTTTTTTTTTAAAATTGAATCACCATGAGATACAGCTATGAAGCTTTTATATTTGAGTTCAGTCATACAATGATCGAACACCCATCCCTCCACCAGTGCACATTTTTCACCACCAAAGTCTTCAGTATCCTTCCCCCAGTTCCCACCCGTCCCCCTGTTTCCCTCTTACTCTCAGGCAATTTCCCTCTTACTCTTGCCCTTTGGGCATTATGGTTTGCAATACAGACACTGAGAGGCCATCACGTTTGGTCCTATATCTACTTTCAGCACACATCTCCCCTCCCGAATGATCCCTCCACCCATCACTGACTCAGTGATCCCTTCTCTATCCCAGCCGTCTTCTCCCCCAGCTCACGGAGGCATGGCCTCTTGATTTTTTTTTAAATTTTTGCTTTTTGGGTCACACCCGGCAATGCACAGGGGTCATTTCTGGCTCATGCACTCAGGAATTACCCCTGGCGGTGCTCAGGGGACCATATGGGATGCTGGGATTCGAACCCGGGTCGGCCGCGTGCAAGGCAAATGCCTTACCCTCTGTGTTATCGCTCCAGCCCCGGCCTCTTGATTGTAATACATTTTATTTATTTATTTATTTATTTATTTACTTGCTTGTTTCTTTTGGGGGCCATCCCCCGCGGTGCTCAGATACCTCTCTGGCCTTGGGAGGGCGTCAGGGCACAGTGAGCAGTGCTCAGGAATTTTACCCTGCCCACTGAGCACCAGACGAGCGCTTTCCAAAGTCTGTCCCGTCTTTCCGGTCCAATAGTTATGCACTTTCCTAATCCCTCAAAGCACACCTGCCTGCAAGACCAAGTCCGGGGAGGAGAGGCGGGAAGAGGCGGGGATGAGCGGCAGGGGGGGCGGCGACCTGAGCCGGCAACCCGGGCCCGCCCAGGGCTGCAGTTCACCCTCCCGCCGCAGGGGGCGCGCGAGGCGCCGGCGCGGAAGCGGCCGCCGCTCTCCCCGGAAGCGCCGCGCGCGCTCCCACAATGCACTCTGTGTCAACACGGCGCGGGGCGCGGCGCGCGGGGGGCCGGGGCGCCCAGCGACGGGCTCGCAGCTGAGGGCGGCGGCGGCGGCGGCGGCGGCGGCAGCCATGGCGGAGGCGGCGCCGGCACGGGTGAGCGGCGGCGGGGCCTGCGGGGCGGGGCTCCCGGGCCGCGCGCGCGACCCCCGCGACCCCCCCCCCGGCGGCGCGCGGGGCCGCGGGACTCGGCGGCCGTGGGGCGCCCCCCGCCCCCTCAGCGCCGCCCCGCGCCGCCCCCGCTGTCGGGGACCCGCGGGGCGGGCCGGGTGGGCCCCGGGCGCTCGGGAAGTTCCTGCCTGGGCCCGGGCCCCCCAGGCCGCGGCTCCTTCGCTGGTGCGAGCGTTTGCTGTGGGGGGGGGTGCAGTTGCTGGGATTGGGGTTTGGTTCTTTGTGTTTGTGTTTTTGGGGGCCACCCCAGGCTCTGCGCTCCGGGATCCCCCCTGGCGGCGCCCGGCGGGCCGTGCGGGATGCCGGGGTTCGACCCCGGGCCCCGCGCCCCGCCGGCCGCGCTGGCGCTCCAGCCCCGGGCTTGTTCGGGCCGCACCGCTGCTCCCCGCGCGGGGCCTGCCGCCAGCCTGCCCAGCGCCGGTTCCTGTTCATCTTTTCCTTTTTGGGCCACACCCGGCGATGCTCAGGGCTCGCTCCCGGCTCTGCACTCGGGAATTACCCCTGGCGGGGCTCGGGGGCCCATGGGGGATGCTGGGACTCGAACCCCGGCCGGCCGCAGTGCCAGGCGCACGCCCTCCCCGCAGTGCTATCGCTCCAGCCCCTGTTTATCTCGTGGGCAGTTACTAGAGCCTGTTTGGGGGGCGGGGCGGGCCCTGCCGGGCTGCGCACGGGAGCACCCCGGGGTGCAGACGCCTTTACCCGCTGCTGGTCCCCTGCACCGCCTTTTTCACGCTCTGCTTTCGGGTTCCGGTGGAGCCGCGCCCCCCGTGGCGCTCGGGCCGGCCCCGGGCTCGCGTGGGCAGGGGCGTGGGCAGGGGCACGGGGGCCGCGGGAGGGAGAGCGGGGAGCAGTGCTCGCTCTCTCCGCGAAGGTCGGCTGTCCTCGCTGCCCCTGGGCCGAGGCTGCGGTGTCCGGGTGGGCGCGGGCCTGCCCGACCCCTCCCCCAAGCGCAGCTCCCCGGGAGGGACTTAGGCTCTTCTCCCGGGGCACTCTGCAGTGCTCCGGGGCGCGTCTCTCCGCAGGTGAGAACTGGCGCCGTGCCTGTGGAAGGCGGGTAGGGGCAGGGGGCAGTGGTGTCTTTCTGGCCGGGTCTCCTGCCGCCCGGGACGTCTCTTAGTTGGCTCTTAGTTGGGAATTGACTCGTGTATCTTTCTTTTGGGGACTTGGGGCTGCACCCAGCCGTGCCCAGGGCTCACTCCTGGTGTGTGCAGGGGAGTGGGAGCCGGCTGGGTGAGTGCCAGGCAGCTCACTGCCGTGCGATGGCTCCGGCCCCTCAAGCCGGGGGCTCCGGGGTGCGGGAGTTGGCTCGCTCGCCTTGCTGGTGGCCAGCCCGGCTCTGTCCCTTGGCACAGCCAGGAGTCACCCTGGAGCACCGCCACAAGTAGCGTCCTCTTGGCGGTGCAGGGCAGGAGATAGGTGCACGTTGGAGGCCACCCCGACACCCGTGTTGGCATCTCCCCCGGAAACGTCGACTGCTCAACGGTTAGAAATAATAGGCAACACCATAGAAATCGCCAGAGGCATCTTTTTTTAAAATTTTCTTCTTTTTGGGGGGGTCTCACCTGGTGATGCACAGGGGTCACTCCTGGCTCTGCACTCAGGAATCACTCCTGGCGGTGCTCAGGGGACCATATGGGATGCTGGGAATCGAATCTGGGTCGGCCACGTGCAAGGCAAACACCCTCCCCGCTGTGCTATCACTCTAGCCCCTAAATTTCAGTTTCTTAAGGTCGTTCTCATTAGTTGATTACATTCACCAACACCAATCCCACCACCATTATTTTGAGGTTCATTTGTGAGTCTCTGTATCAAGGCTGGTGGCGTACTTAAATATAGCCCAGAGGCAGTCCGTGGGCGTGACAGCCAGGACCCCAGGGCTGGGGAGACAGGAAGGGATGAACTGCCTCCGTGACATGTGGCTGGCGTCTTTAGACCCTGGTCCTGGGTACCTGGTTTTTCTGCAGAAGGTTTGTGGCCACCAGGGGCCCATCTGGGGTGGGCGGAGCTGGGCACCCGCTCCGTCTGAGGTGCCCGGTGACAGTGGCTCGCCATGGTGTCCAGAGAGAGCTCGGGCGAGCTGCTGTCGTCCGGGATTCACTGCTGCCTCTCCAGAGGAATCTTGATTTCACTGAGACCTCAGATGATTCTTATATGTAAAGTCCACGATAAATGAATCCACAGTAAGAAATTTCCGAAGAATAAAAACTATGGGAAAGGACCCGAGAGATAATGATGGGGCCGGGGGGTGTGACTCAGTGACAGAGCCACGGAGCCTGCGGTTCAGCCCCTGGCACTGTCCAGCACCCCCACCCAGTTCCGGGACTGTTAGGTCACGTGCGCTGCAGACAGGTGTGTCTGTCTGTCTGTCTGTGTGCGCTGAGTGTGGTGAGTCACTTCGGCAGTGGTAATGCAGGGAGTGGCAGGGCAGGAGGCCAGGAAGGTGATCGAGGTCCTAGCTGCTTAAAATTGGGTCATGACCTCAAATGGGGTCATTTTTTAACTTTTTAAAATTTTGGCATTGTCTCTTTTTAACCATTTATTTACATTTTTATATTGTTAGTTAAAGATCTTTTCTTTGGGGTCTTCACATTTAAACTGAGGCCTAAGTTAAGCGAAGGTGCAAGCATAAAGCAGTAATTTAATTCAGGCAGAGAGCTAGCACAAAGGTCCTGTGACAGTTTCAGTGGATTTTTTTTTTTTTAAATCACTGAGATTGAAAAAACAAAGCTTTCATAATTGAGTTTCAGGCATAGAATGATCGTGTTTTAATGGGTTTAAAATGGCAAGGGTCTAAGAAGCTCTCAAAAAGGAACCCTTAAATTTTTTTTTTTCTTTTTGGGTCACACCCGGCGATGCTCAGGGGTTACTCCTGGCTCATGCACTCTGGAATTACTCCTGGCAGTGCTCAGGGGACCATATGGGATGCTGGGATTCGAACCCAGCTTGGCCGCGTGCAAGGCAAACGCCCTCCCCGCTGTGCTGTCGCTCCAGCCCTGGAATCCTTAGCTTTTTAAATTTCTTTTTAATTTTTTTTTTCTTTTTGGGTCACACCCGGCGATGCACAGGGGTTATTCCTGGTTCTACACTCAGGAATTACTCCTGGCGGTGCTCAGGGGACCATATGGGATGCTGGGATTCGAACCCGGGTCAGCTGAGTGCAAGGCAAACGCCCTACCCGCTGTGCTATCGCTCCAGCCCTCTTTTTAAATTTTTTTTAAAAATTTAAATTTTAAAATTAAAAAATTTAGTACAGTTCGTAGTACAGTTGTGTCAGGCATTAACTCCCGACACCAGTCCCACCACCGGTGCCACCTTCCCTCCACCAGGGACCCCAGTTTCACACCCGCCACCCCAGGGCGCCCCCTAAGCAGGCACCAAGTCATTTACTTCAGATATTTGTTACAAGGCCAAGGCCAGTGGAATCACTTAGATCAGTAAAAGTCGATGTGTGGTCATTGCGCTCTCACAGTGCTGTTACTGAAGTCCGTGCCTGAGGATGGACTCAGCTATTAGTGCTCCTTGAGCCCTCTGTGTCACTGGTTTTGCTCACTGAGCTTGGTGGGCCTGTGCGCAGCTTTCCCGTCAGCGGAGCCGTGACCCGCTGGGCTGACGCTGTGTGAGGTTGGCGGCAGGTGGCTGCGCTGTGCAGGTTGCGGTGCTAGGGACCGAGCCAGTCTTGGCTGCACGCATGCAGGGAGCAGTCAACCTTTGTCCTGTGGCGCTGGCCCTGAAATGATCTCCTTAGGATGTGTAATCAGCTACCAGTTTGTGTATCTGTTCCATAGCTACGTTTCTGGGGTTGTGCAAAAGTTTCTCAATTACAAAGTGACAATGAGAAGCTGTAGAGACAGTACAGGAAATAGGGCTTGTACACCGCCGGCCAGGGTTCAACGAACCACAGTTCCCCGGATGATTCCTGAGTGCAGAGCCAGGAACCAGCCCTGAGCACCAGTGGGGTGGCCTCAAAACCAAAACAAATAAATCACATTAAAAGGGGCCATGAATTGAAAGGTTTAAGAAGCCTGCTCTAGGCTATCAAAATGAATTAGAGGATTTCCTATTTATTTTTTTATTTTTATTCTTTCAGTGTAGGAGAACTGCTATTTATTCAGCTATGGATTAAGCTGATTGAAGTGGGCATGAACTCCACATTACTTTTTATTTAAAAAAATTTTTTTTAATTGACTATCTGTGAGATGGACCATGACAAAGCTGTTTATAATTAGGTTTCAGCCACACAGTGACCCAGCACCCATCCCTTCACCAGAGCACATCTCCCACCACCAGTGTCCCCCGTTTCCCTTCCACCCTCCCCTAACACTTCACCCCGCCTCTGTGGGAGACACTTTCCTTCTTGCTCTCTCTCTCTCCTTTTCCTTTTGTGCATTTCGGTTTGAGTATAGTGCTAAGAGGTCATGGTGTGTGTTCAGGGCATTCAATGTTTTTATCGGGACAGTAAGGCTGGAGTAGCTTTTTAGCTGGGTGGCAGCCTTGGAATGTGGATGTGACTGCCGAGGCTTGCGGAAGTGAGGGAGACGGGGGAGGTAACCCACGCTGACCCGAGAAGCCTGGGGATTTCAGTCATAAAACCTGCATACCCGAATTTTCAGCAGATGATGTCTCAGTAGGGTCCGACCTAGGACAGTGGAGTCAGGCCAGCATTATGACAGCAATTTTGGATTATGGGAGGAAGCAGCTACCTACCAGGGACTCTGCTGGGGTGGGCACAGGCTGATCCGGCCCCCTCTGATTGATCCGGGTCTGTTCAGCCATGCACAGGTCCAAGATTAACTGCAGCTCTTGGTCTTTTTCGGGATTTATTTCTCTGGAACCAGGCCAGTAGAAGGGCTGACATGAGAGAGCTGGAGTTAGTTCGTGGGGTGACTGCCAGTGCTTCCGGGAGTATCGGGAGGTGGGGGAGGTAGCCCACCCCAACTGCGAGAAAGCTTGGAGGTTTCAGTCACAAACCCGCATACCAGAGTTTTCAGCAGATTATGTCTTGGTGAGGTCCCTCCTGAAACAGTGGAGTCAGGCTGGGTGTGTGGCGGCGATCTTGGATTGTGGGGGCAAACGGCTGTGAGGGGCTCTGGGAGGGCAGTCGGTTAGCCCGACCCCTCCAATTTACCTAGGTGTGTTCAGCCATGCGGGGGGTCCCAAGATTAACTGCAGCTTTTGATCTCTCTCGAGACTTATTTATGGGTCTCTGAGAAAAGGCCGATCAATGAGCTTGTATAGCTGAGCCGGAGGTGGTTTGTGGGCGTGGCTCCCACATACCTAACTTTGGGCCTTTTAATTTTGTGGTAAACTTGGTCCCAAGTTGTTGGGGTCTAGCCAGAGGCACAGTGGCAATTGTGGGTGTATCAGGAAGCCTGACGGCACCATCGGGCTGCTGATGCACTCGCCCCACAGGTACAGATCGACCTGCTGGCGGCACCATAACCCCCCCTTTTTTTTTTTTTCTTTTTGGGTCACACCCGGTGATGCTCAGGGGTTACTCCTGGCTCTGCACTCAGGAATTACCCCTGGCAGTACTCAGGGGACCATATGGGATGCTGGGAATTGAACCCGGGTTGGCCGAGTGCAAGGCAAATCCCCTACCTGCTGTGCTATTGCTCCAGCCCCTCATATTTATTTTTAAGTTTAGGTTAGTTTTTGGGCCATACCCAGTGGTGTTCATGGACAACTCCTAACTCTTTTTTTTTTTTTCTTTTTTGGGTCACACCCGGCCATGCACAGGGCTTACTCCTGGCTCTGCACTCAGGAATCACTCCTGATGGTGCTCAGGGGACCATATGGGATGCTGGGAATTGAACTCGGGTGGGCTGCGTGCAAGGCAAATGCCCTCCCTGCTATTGCTCCAGCCTCTACTCCTAACTTTTTTTTTTCAAGGAAATTTTCTAAGAGGTTTTTTTGTTTTTTTTTTTTTAATTGAATCACTGTGAGATAGTTACAAGATAGTTACAAGCTTTCAGGTTTGGGTTACAATCACACCCATCCTTCCATCAGTGCACATTCCCCACTACCAATACCCCCCCTTTCCCACCCTCCCCCTGCCTCCATGGCAGACAATATTCTCCATACTCTCTCTCTACTTTTGGGCATTATGGCTCGCAACACAGACACGGTGACCCCTGGTGCTGTTTGGGGACTATATATGATGCAGGGACCAAATTGGGGTCCATTGCATGCAAGGCAAAGCCTTTAACCCCCGTCCTGAGATTTCAAAATTTTATTTATTTCGGGGCTGGAGCGATAGCACAGCAGGTAGGGCGTGTGCCTTACACTCGTCCCACCCAGGTTTGAGTCCCAGCATCCCATATGGTCCCCTGAGCACCATCAGGAGTGATTCCTGAGTGCATGAACCAGGAGTAACCCCTGTGCATCACCGAGTGTGACCCAAAAAAAAAAATTATTTCTGTGTTTTGGAATACATCCAAATATGCTCAGGGCTCAGACCTGGCTCTGTGCTCAGGAGTCACTCCTAAGATGTGCTTGGGGGACCCTGTGGGTTGATGGGGATTGAGCCTGGGTTGGCCGAGTGCAAGGTTAGCTCCTTAGTTTACCCTCCTCTGCCAGAGACACACATTCACATACAAACAAAATCTGTACTGGAGACCGTTTTTGGGAGGGAGACCATGCTCACGTGTGTGCGTGTGCGTGTGCCTGGCAGGGCTTGGAGACCCGTGGGGTACCAGGGATTGAACCCATGCTGGCTGCGTGTAAGGCAAGCGCCCTGCCCACTGTCTTTCCTCTCTGGCCCCAGTAAACTAGTCTTAGTTAGAAAACTCTAAGGAGAGGGGCCAAGGGCAATAACGCAGCAGGTAAGGTGCTTGCCTTGCACACGGCTGACCCATGTCCAACCTCCTACACCCTTTACGGTCCCCCGAGCTTGCCAGGGGCAGTTTCTGATGCAGACCCAGGAGTCAGCCCTGAGCACTGCCACGTGTTGCCTCAAAACTGGTTTAAAACAGAAAAGAAAAATGAGAGTGTGCGGGAAAGGGAGAGTGTGCGCGTCTGCTGCAGTTTACTTTCCTCCTGGCTCCTCGCCAAGCGTGCAGGCCGCACATTGGAGCCGGAGGGCAGTGGGGGGGGGCCGGCCCTGCTGGGAGTGATCCCTGAGCACCGCTGTGTGTGGCCCCCAACAGAAGCGGCTCCCGCCAGGAAGCTGGTTCCTCGTGGCTCACTGATCCCGTGGCGGGCCACGTGGCTTCTTGGTTGCAAGGAGCCAGAGAGAGGAAGCAGGAATGGCCACCGTGAGGCCACACCCAGCGGTGCTCAGGGCTCTCCTGCTGGGCCCAGGGACCCTGGCGTGCCGGGGGTTGCGCTTTGCTCTGCCGTGTGCTACTCGAACGTCCTGTCTCCTGTAGGACACTCTGCCTCGTGCTTGCTGGCGTTTGAGACAGCACGTGCTGCCAGTGACAGTACTGCAGGGGGCACTTGCCTTGCGGGCAGGTGACCTGGGTTCCGTCCCCTGCACCCCGCATAGTTCCCCGACAGCTGCCAGGAGGGATCCCTGAGCACTGCCACGTGTGGCACAAAAGAACAGACACGGGCGCAGGAGTGGGGAGGGCGTTGGCCTTGCACACTGCTGACTGGGCTCAGTCCCCGGCGCCCCATATGGTTCCCCGAGCACCGTCACTCAGCACTGAGTGCAGAGCCAGGAGTGACCCCCAAAGCGGGGGGAACAACTGGAGACAGTACGTGTGTGCTGCTGGGCTCAGAGGCTGCTGCAGGCCTGGGGTTGGAAGCTCAAGGCCGGCGCTTTCCCGGGCTGCGCGGACAGGCCATGCTGTGAGAGGTGCCAGGACGCGTGGGAGCACCGGTCACTGCTGGCTTCTCTGTGCCGCCCCGCCCCCAGCCGCGAGTGTGCGGGGATGAGGGAAGGAGGGAGGCAGCCTCGGGGCTGCGAGCCGAGGGACGACAGCACTGGCATTTGGGGGGCATCTGGCAGGGGGCGCGGCAGCCCCGGTGCTTCAGACGGGCGGCCCGTGGGAGCGGGAGTAGACAGCACACGGCGAGCTAGGAGCCAGCCAGAGTGCTTGCGTTTGGTTGAAACTGAAAAGCGTTCCGGAAGGACTCTTGCATTCCAACAGCTCGTGGCTGGCTGTGCTGGCTTACATGGTTTGTGTTCCTGTTCCTCGGTGTCGTTCTGGTGTGTGTGTGTGTGTGTGTGTGTGTGTGTGTGTGTGTGTGTGTGTGTGTGTGTGTGTGTGTGCGCGCGCCTGTAAGACAGTGTCCCAGTGCGAAAGCCCAACCTTTGCAGAGAAGTTCAGACCAGATAGATCAAACTGCAGTGTCTCCCAAAGCAAAGCGGCCCGTCTCCCAGGGGGCGGGGGGGCTCTGCTCTCAGGTGACGGGGGGGCGTCTGGCTGGCTTCAGAGGACGATTGCCAGGGTGGCCTGCCCCTCACCGCCCTTGGCATCTGGCTCCCCAGCACAGGAGGAAGCGCCGCGCCACCCCTCTGCCTTCTTCCTCGCCGTCCCCACCGGCCACAGAGAAGAGCCCCTATTTCCAGACCTCCGAGATCTCGCTCTGGACCGTGGTGGCCGCCGTGCAGGCCGTGGAGAGGAAGGTGGAGGCGCAGGCGGCCCGGCTGCAGAGGCTGGAGGGCCGCGCGGGCAGCGCCGAGAAGAAGCTGGCGGACTGCGAGAAGACGGCGGCCGCGCTGGGCCACCAGCTGGAGGGCAAGTGGGCGGTGCTGGGCACCCTGCTGCAGGAGTACGGGCTGCTGCAGCGGCGCCTGGAGAACATGGAGAACCTGCTGCGGAACCGCAACTTCTGGGTGCTGCGCCTGCCGCCCGGCAGCAAGGGCGAGACCCCCAAGGTAGCGCCCCCGAGGAGTCGGTGCTGTGCGGCCCCTCGAACCCAGCCTCTTCCCTGGGCTCGAGGCTGCTGCTGCTCCCGCGCGGCTGACGCGCCCTGTGCCGTTTGCGCTTCCAGGCGTCCCGGTCCCTGGACGACGACGGGCTGTGCTTCTCCGAGCAGGAGTGGGAGAACCTGGAGGACTGGCAGAAGGAGCTGTACAGGAACGTCATGAACAGCAGCTACGAGACGCTGGTGTCCCTGAGTAAGTCGCACGCTCCCGGGGACCCGGTGCCGCCCAATTCCGGTCGACTCTGCGTGGATCCCCGTTGGCTGGCGTCCCTTTGAGAAGGGGACCCCTGGGGAAGTGTCACTCTGTGCTCTTTTCTGCGGTTTTGGTTTGTCTTTGGGCCACACTGGGTGGTTCTCGGGATCACTCCTGGCTCTGTGCTCAGGGGTCACTCCCAGCCCTCCCCGTGCGTCCCGGGCCTTGCCCCGGGGCTACCTCTCAGCCCAGGAGGCAGCTCTCGATGCCGTCTCGGGTGTAGGTGTCATCAGATGCCAATACCGCGTCGCCGACCCACGCTGTTGTTCGTACCTCAGACTGTTGACGTGAATCCTTGTTTCCCGGCAGGCATGAGGCTGCCACAGCGACTCACCAGGTTTTCTCACATGTGCCTTCGGTGAGGCCCAGCCGTTGCGGTGTCAGTGCTGTGCTGTGGCTGTAAGACACCGTAAGGCTTCCACGTTACACACACGCTGTGGGGAGACAGAACCCTTTAGCCCTGGCTCCATTTGTCAGATGGTGTTCAGTGTAGACTGCGTGGCTCGCAGTGTGAGCCCTGGGCCTGACCCCCGACAGCCTAAATAAGTAAACTAGTAATGAGTAGTGAAAATAGATACGTGGGACCGGGGGATGGCTCAGTCACTAGGCTGGAGCCTGTGGAGGAACAGCCCAGCGGGGAGGGTGTTTGCCTTGCACTCAGCCAACTGGAGATCAGTCCCCGGCTTCCCAGATGGTCCCCTGAGCTCTGCCAAGAGCAGTTCCTGAGCACGGTATGACTCCAGAACAAAAAACAACAGTCATGAAAAGGGGGCGCCTGGGGTTCTGTCCCTGCACCTCCTGGTCGCCTGAGCAGCACCTGTCAGTCCAGGAGTCCCCCTCCCCCCCCCCCCCCCCCGCACACACACACTTTACTTTGTAAATGAAAGTAATAAAACCTGTGACTCCTGAAGGCCTTGGACATCAGCTAGCAAATGCATCTTTCCAGCTGATCTGTTTCTAATTGTCGCAAACCTCCCGGAGAAAGTGACGGGAATAGGGGCTACAGTGGGCTCAAGCACATCGGGTGCACATCACTCTTGCTTGCTTGTGACCCACCCGGCTTCCATCCTCGGCATTCCCTGTGGTCCCCTGAGCATCGTCATGAGTGATTCCTGGGTGCAGGGCCAGGAGGAACCCCAGAGCATTGCTGGGTGCAGCCTAAAAAAACAAAAAAGGGGAATGGAAATAGGGAAGTGTCCCTGTGTCTGTCTGATCCCAACCCCTGGGTCGGGCAGCGGGCCCCCCTGCAGAGCCCTGACGGCCTGCGCTCACCCTGTGTTCCCCCCAGAGGTGCTGGGCCAGTCGGACGGAGAGGCGGAGCTGGAGACAGAGATGCTGGGCAGCCTGGAGGAGGACGGGCTTGCTGGTGACCACCCAGGTGAGAGGCTCCAGAATATTCCACCCTCCCACTCCCCACACCCTCACTCCCTGCGGCCCTTGGGAGCTTCTGCAGCACGGAGCAGTCTCCGATTCAAGTCCCCTCACCTGCATCTCGCTGTCCCGGGCGCCCCACGACACCTGCGAATTCCGAGTGGCGCGAGTTCGTTGAGTCGCTGGAGTCCGTCAGCCCCGTGCAGCAGGCTGGCCAGAGTCACAGCGCCTCTTTCCCACACTCAGATCAGCGTGCTGTTAGTGGTGTCCTTTCACAGAGGTTGGCTCTGGGACAGAGTTGGCGTGCTACCGCCCCTCACGGAGCTCTGCAGTAAGGCTGCCGGGGCTGGAGAGATGGTACAGTGGGGACGGCGCTGGTCTCGCGTACAGCTGACCCGGGTTCGAGCCCCGCCATCCCAGATGGTGCCCCGAGCACCACCAGGAGTGATTCCTCAGTGCAGAGCCAGGAGTTACCCCTGAGCACTGCTGGGTGTGGCCCCCAAAGCAAAGCAAACAAGAAGAAGAATGGGGGTTTCCAGTACCCCTCCCTGAGACGAGGTTGAGGGTCCGTTCTTGGAGCCGCCCGTCTCCTGCCCTCCAGACTGCTGCTTCCCTCTCTGCCGGGCTCGGGCGCGGCTGCAGGGGTGGGGAGTGACGCTGGTGCCCCTCTTGTCCCGCAGTGGAGGGTGTGATGATCAAGCAGGAGCTGCAGTACCTGCAGGAGGGCGCCGGCGAGCTGCCCGCGGAGCTGTCGGGCGTGGCGGAGGAGCAGCTGTTCCTGGGCCCCGAGCAGGCCGAGCTGTGGGACGGCGCGGCCGACGCTGCCCTCCTGGAGTCGGGCCCTGGGGACGCCGGCCTCGAGGAGCCTGGTGAGGGAAGCACGGACCCCGGCCTCGGCAGGACTCCGGGCTCCCCGGCGCAGAAGGCGGCCCGGCCCCCGCAGCCGGGCCAGGAGCCGAGAAGGGGCCCCTCCCGCGCCTACACCTGTGCCGAGTGCGACGCCAGCTTCCGCTCCAAGCAGCAGCTGGCCGCACACCTGCGGACCCACTCGGGCTGGGAGGCGGGCGAGGCCCCGCAGCCCCCCGAGAGCTTGCGGCCCCGGCCGCGGCTCAAGCCCCAGGCCAAGAAGGCGAGGCTGCAGTGCGCCGTGTGCCAGCGGGCCTTCAGCTGCAAGGTGAGCCTGGCCGCCCACCAGCGCTGCCATGCCCAGGAGGGCGCGGGCGCGCCCCGCGTGCAGGAGCGCTTCTCCCCCAACAGCCTGGTGGCCCTGCCCGGCCACATCCCCTGGCGCAAGAGCCGCAGCTCCCTCATCTGCGGCTACTGCGGCAAGAGCTTCAGCCACCCGTCGGACCTGGTGCGGCACCAGCGCATCCACACGGGCGAGCGGCCGTACCGCTGCCCCGAGTGCGAGAAGAGCTTCGTGCAGAAGCAGCACCTGCTGCAGCACCAGAAGATCCACCAGCGGGAGCGCGGCCGGGCGCCCCCCGAGCCCGCTCGGGCCAACGGCCTGCTCTAAGGGCGCCAGCCCCTCGCCCTGGGGTGGGGGCGGAGGGGCTGGCGCTGGTCCCCCCCAGAGACTGCAGGGCCGCTGTCCCCTGCCCCGCCCGCCTCTTCACCCTGCCGGGGCGGAGTCGGGGAAGCGGCTCCCGCCCCCCCGGCGGCCGATTCTGTTAGTGACTAGTAGGAGTAATTTAAGTGGACTGCTGGCCCCGCTCCGAAGAGCCATTTTTGGAATTAGCTTCCAGTCGACCAGTGGAGTCCGCGCCCCGTGTCTTAAATTCGCTGTCGCAGATGTTCCTAGCACGGGACCAGGCCTGCCCTCTAGGAGGGCATCGTTCTCGGGGCTCTTTCAGCCCGCTCACGCTGAGGCCCGAGCCTGGGGGGCTGGGCTGGCTCCCTCGGGTGGGGGCCCACAGGGGGCTAACAGGATCAAAACGACGGAGAGGAAGGGGTGGGGTTGCCCCCCCCCCGCCCCGCCCCGCTCAGCACAGAGGAAACAGCTGCCGGTCCTGGGGGTCCGGGAGCAGCTCGGCGACACGGTGCTCGGGTTGTCCAGTGCTTATGCGAGCCCTGCCCTCATCTGGGGCTGCCTGTTCTCGAGACACTGGCCTCGGGTGCTGACCGCCTGGGGAGGTGGGAGTGGCTCCTGGGCCCTGGATGTGTCCCCTCTGGTCATTTGCAGTTGCCTAGAATAAAACCCGCTACTTGCACACAAGGTGTTCGTGTTGGGGGTCTGTGTCCGTAGCGCGAGGATACGGCCGCGCTGTCCAGAGACGCGCAGCAGCGAGGGAGGAGACTGGCCATGCTCGCGGCAGGTGTGGATTGATCCCCGGCACCCCATGTGGTCCCCTGAGCACCAGGTGAGCCCCCAAGCCCCGAAAATCCTGGTTCCTCAGAAGCGTAAGTATGTGTTTGAGACGGGCAAAGTGTCGAGCAGCCGAACTGTGTATACAGCTCAAGGAAGACGTGCCAAACCGTCAGATGAGAACACGGGCTTCTCTGGAGGAGAAAGGACCCCACTGCGAGCCAGGACTGTCTGTGAGCCCCGGGCCGAGAGCCCGCCTCCGTCTGCGGTGCTGAGAGAAGCTGGCACCTCCATGGGCCCGGGGTTAGTGCCGGCGAGACACCACACCCTGATACTTGGCACCGAAGTGCCAGGTCCTGGCTTCTCCCAATTCGGGACCCCACCTCAGCGCCTTGCATCACCCTGGAGTGCCTGTCGTTACCCCACCCCCCGGCTCAGACCTCTTACTGAGATCGCCCCTTCATTTCTTCATGCACAGTGGTGCTCAGGGCTGACTCCTGAGATCACTCCTGGTGGGGCCAAGGGGTCCATCTGGGGTGCTGGGACGGAACATGAGTGCCTCATGCTCCAGCCCCAGGTACCGTTGCAGAGTGCTGTTGTCTTCGCTAGAGTTGACCTGGCAACACCCATTTTCCTGTGCTGTCCACTGCCCAGCCCTTCCTTGGACCCACACACGGTCCACCCCGTGTCCATAGAGTGTTCACTCACAGACGTTGTGTGTAGGGTCTACGCAGCAGTGCTGTGAACCCAGATCCTGCCCTTGGGCGTTGGGCCTTTTTGTTTGTTTGTTTGTTTCTGGGATACCCCCGGCGATGCTCAGGGGTTGCTCCTCGTTCTGCACTCAGGAATTACTCCTGGCAGTGCTCTGGGGACCATATGGGATGCCGGGTCAGCTGCATGCGAGGCAGATGCCCCACCTGCTGTACCACCGCTCCAGCCCCGGCCTTGGGGCTTTTAAGTGACAGACTAAAACTGAGAGTATTCTAGTTAGATGGGTCCATTGGCGGGGGGGGGGGAGAGCTAGATAGGTTTTTTTTTGTGTTTCTTTTTGGGTCACACCCAGTGATGCTCAGGGGTTACTCCTGGCTCTGCATTCAGGAATTACTCCTGGCGTGCTTGGGGGACCATATGGGATGCTGGGTTTCGAACCCGGTTCAGCCGTGTGCAAGGCAGACGCCCTTCCTGCTGTCAGCCTGAGACTAGATAGGTTTTGAGTAGGACCTTTGGGAAGGGAAGGAGGACAGCCAGGTGCAGGACACATGGGAGCTTACAAAGAAATCATCGCTCTGCTCAGCTGGTGGGAGCCCTGCACAAAGGCAAGGGGGGCCGTGGGATGGGCGGGGGTGGGTCAGCCCGGGAGTGGGAGGGGGGGTGGGGAGGGATTTGGTTTTGTTGTTGTTTGGCGGCCACACCCGAGGCAGGCACTCAGGTTTTTTTTTTTTTCCTCTTTTTTTTTTTTTTTATATTGAATCACCGTGAGATAGTTACAAGCTTTCATGTTTGGGTTACAATCTCACAATGATCAAACACCCATCCCTCCACCAGTGCATGTTCCCCGTCACCAATGTCCCAGTAAACCCCCCTTTCCCACCCTCCCCCTGCCTCCATGGCATACAATATTCCCCATACTCTCTCTCTACTTTTGGACATTATGGTTTGCAATACAGGTACTGTGAGTCCCATGTAGATGCTTACAACACTTAGAGACTAGATCAACATATATCCTGGGATTTTTGGTGCCACCTGATGCTGTTCGTCTTGGGTTTTATCTCCCTTTGTAGATACTGACCTGTTGGTATGGGGTTGGGGGAGTTATACTGCAAATATCTATTTTTTTTTTGTGAAGTAACTTATAAAATTTTATTTATTTTTAATTTATTTTATTGAATCACCATGTGGAAAGATACAAAGTTCTCAGGCTTATGTCTCAGTTATACAATGCTCAAACATCCGTACTTTCACCAGTGCCCATATTCCACCACCAAAAAAAAAAAAAAAACAGTATACCTCCCACCCCCCCACCCCACCGCATAACTGATAAATTTAACTTCCTTTTCTCTTTACCTTGATTACATTCCATATTTGAACACAAAACTCACTATTGTTGTTGGAGTTTGAACACAGAACTCACTATTCTTGTTGGAATTTATCCCCCAAGAATACAGCCCTATTGACAAGGGAACATTTGATAATTAGTTTTCCACTGATGAGAATGAAGAGATATAAAGTCACGTGGCCGCAGTAGCGGCCTCGCGGTTTAGGATTTCTGTATTTTAGTAATTAAGTCCTGGGAGATTTAAGTTGGAAATTGAATCATTTCCCTTCCTGGAGCAGCATGGAGCAAAAGCTTAGTTCACAGTCTGGAGACATGGCTGCAAGCACTCGCTGGGACCCCAAGTAAAATAGCTGGCTCTGGATCCTGGTCGTTCAGCAGCAAAGTGGCTGTGCAAAGGCATGGCCACTCGGGTCAAATCTTGGCGGAGCTCAAACCGGCACTGGCCCCGGCCCGAGACTGGCGAGGCGCTCAGGTTACCCCTAGCTCTGCACTCAGTGATCTCCCCTGACAATGGGCTTGAAGGATCATATCAGGTGCTGAGAATTGAACCCAAGGCAGCCACATGCAAGGCAAGTGCCCTTCCCGCTCTACTATCACTCTGGCCTGGGTCTGGCATTTTATTGAGCCACAAGAAATGGATCGTTTCGAGCAGGAGTGTCCTGATCCCAGCCGTGGGAAGGGGAGTGCGCCAGGGTAGGGCTCGAGCCATAGCACAGCGGGGAGGGCATTTGCCTCGCACGCAGCTGACCCGGGTTTGATTCCCGGCATCCCATATGGTCCCCTGAGCACCGCCAGGAGTAATTCCTGAGCATCGCCAGGTGTGACCCAAAATGCAAAAAAAAAAAAAAAAAGATGGGCCGGGTGAGCAATATCTTAATGGGATGTTTCCTCGTCCTCACTCTCCAGGGCCCCCCTGCGGAGCACTGGTGAGTCTCACAGAGACGCTCTCTCCTCAGTGAATAAAACAGTACTGGGAAGTGGGAGAGGGGAGGACAGCGTCTGGGCCGGAGGACGCCCTGGAGGAGGCATCCAGGGACTGTGCTCTTCCTGAATCATAGTTCTGGTGTCTCCAGAGTTCCTGGGTCCTCTCCGGGAATTCCCTGGAGGCGCCTTTCCCAGGTAATCAGTCCACGGCCGGAGCAGCAGCACTGCGTCCTTGGGCTGACAGCGACCTGTCATCAACCTGGCTGAGAAACCTCCGGTGAGGCCCCACCCCCCCAAAAAAAAATCAAAAAAGAGAAAATCACAATAGACATGATTAAGGATGTAGGTAATCTTTCGAGGGGTGGGTCCACACCGTGCTCTGCACTCAGGACTCTCTCCTGGCAGTGTTTGGGGACCATATGGGATGCCAGGGGTTGAACCTGGAGCCTTGCCTAGCTTGGCATGCAGCCTGCCTAGGAAATGACACGTGGGCCGGAGCGGTGGTACAGTGGGGAGGGCGTTTGCCTTGCATGCTGCCTGACCTGGGTTCAGTCCTCGGCATCCCACATGATCCCCTGGCACCACCAGCAGTAGTGCCTGAGTGCAGAGGCAGGAGTGAGCCCTGAGCATCGCCGGGTATGACCGAAAAAAAAAAAAAAAGAAAAAAAAATGACATGCTGGGGTGGGGATTTGGGGTTGTTACCGAGAATTTTTTTGTTTTGTGTTGAGGCCACACCTGGCAGTGCTCAGGGGTTACTCAGGGACTCACTCCTGCCCGTGCTCTGGGGACCCTATAGGATGCCGGGGATCAAGCCCAGGTTGGCTGTGTGCCGAGGAAGTGCCCTCCTGCTGCGCTGAGGGCAGCTGTAAGACCAAGGCACGAGGCTGGGCCCGGGAGAGGAGAAGGTGGTTGCAACCCTGGAACTAGCTCCAGATGCCATTTCTGACTCCTTGTGCCGCTCAGTTTCGGCCACCCAGCAGCCTGCCAGGTGAGCAGGGGAGAGTGAAGACTGGACTCAACTCCTTTGTTGTTTTTTTTTTTTTTTTTTGCTTTTTGGGTCACACCTGGCAATGCACAGGGGTTACTCCTGGCTCTGCACTCAGGGATTACCCCTGGCGGTGCTCAGGGGATCATATGGGATGCTGGGACTTGAACCCGGGTTGGCTGTGTGCAAGGCAAACGCCCTACCCACTGTGCTATCACTCCAGCCCCTCAACTCCTTTGTTTTGGCAGGAGGATGCAGCAGCCACACCTGGTGGCGCTCAGGCATTACTGCTGGCTCTGCACTCGGGAATTACTTCTGGCCGGGACTATCTGGGGTGCGGGGGATCGAACCAGGCTCAGCTGTGTGCAAGGCAAACACCCTTCCCACAGTACTGTCGCTCCGGCATCAGAAACTCGATTTCTGAAAAACCAAGCCAGCAGTGAGAAATTATATTGTTTGCATACTCAATTTTTTTCTTTTCCAATCCAGACTCTCCTGTTTGCCCTGGACACCAGGCCATACACATATAGCCCGAAACCTGCGCAGGTTTAGTTAAGCGTAAGCAAGCAGGGGTGTAGTTGTTTAGACGGAAAGCGCTTCCTTCCGGGGACAGTCTAGGAGACTGCCCAGGGGCGGCACTGCATCTCAGCTCCAGCGTTCTGGGGGCCGGTCCCCAACACGACCCCTAATCATCGTTGTGTGTGGCCCCCAAACCAAACAAAAAAACTTTTGCTTAGAACATATATTTGGACAAAAAAAAAAAAAAAGGCACCTTTCACCCTTGCCCTTCCCCGCTTAAATATTGAGGGGGGAAATCCTGCAAAGTCGTTTCTTACGGGAAGAGTCTGCAGGGAAGGCAGGCACAGAAGGGGAGGGGTGGGGCTCGACGCGCCCCGCTCCATCCCGGGCATCACAGATGGTCCCGGGGCCACCAGGAGTCTTGAGCGTGTGTGTGTGTGTGTGTGTGTGTGAGAGAGAGAGAGAGAGACAGAGAGAGACAAAGACAGAGAGAGATTTGAGGCATCCAACAGGCAGGGGATGGTCCTCTGAGCACTGAGCACTGGCTGGAGGGAACCTTGGGCACAAGGAAGCCAGGAGGGAGGGACCCTCGGCCTGCTGGGCTAAAGCGACCCTCGGCCAGTCTATCGAGCGACTCCTGGGAACCGCCCCTGGGCCTGGGCTAGTCAGTCTGCAGCGCCGAGCCAGAGGTGCGGGTGCGGGGCAGCGGGCAGCCGGGGCCCCGCGGGAGGCAGCTCTCTGTCTCTCTGTCTCTCAGTCTCTGTCTCTGTCTCTGTGTCTCTGTCGCTGTCTCTTATGAAACAATTCCCCCCAGGGCCCTCTGTGTCCTCGCCTTCACCACCTAGCGGTCCCCTGCGGGCCCTGGGAGCGTTCAGGCGGAAACGCGCACATCCCTCCAGGCTGGTGCCGGTGCCTGGCGTTCCGGGGCTGGGTCCGCGCGGCGCTGCGCTAGCGGGCGGAGCGGGGCGGGGCCGGAGGCGGGCCGGGGCCGGAGGCGGGCCGGGGCGGGGCGTGGCCCGGCGGCGGTGGGCGGAGCCAGTCGGGGCGGGCGGAGCGGGGCCTGGGCGGTAGTGGGCGGAGCCAGTCGGGCGGGGCGGGGCCCGAGGCCGGGAGGCGGCCCTGCGCTGGGCGGGCGGCAGGGGGCGCTGCGCGCGGGTTCCAGGCCCGGCGGGGCACGTGGCTCGGACGCAGCCCGCGGCCGCCCCGCACCGCTCCGAGGCCGGCGGCTCCGGCCCGCGCCGCCCCGTTCCGGCCCCGCTCCGGCCCGTTCCGGCCCCGCTCGGCCCGTTCCGGCCCCGCTCGGCCCGCGCCGCCCCGCCCCGCCCGCGCCGCCGCCAGCCGCCGAGGGAGCGACGCGACCATGGGCGACGCGGCGGCCGCCCCGGTAAGCGCCGCGCGGGCCGGGGTGCCGGGGCGGCGGGCCGGGCCGGGCCGGGCCGGGTCAGCGCCCGCCGGGGCCGGGGCCGGGGCCGGGGCGGGGGCCGGGGCCGGGCCCGGCCCTGGGCGCGGGGCCCGGGAGCGGGGCGGGGGCGCGGGGTCCCTGGGGCGCGGGGGCGGGCCGGGAGGGCGGCGCTGTGGGGGCGCGGAGGGGCCCCGGGGGCCCCGCGTGTCCGTCGGGGCCCGTGTCTGCCCGCGGGGGGCCGGGGTCACGCGAGGCAGACCCCTGAGGTGGGGTCCCGGGGGCGCCGCGAGGGGGTGCGGCGTGCGCCCCGCCCCGCGCCCCCGACACCCCGCTCGCCCGGGGCCGGTGTCAGTCCCACTTCCTCCCGCAGAGACCCCCGGGCGCCCGCCCTGCCCGCCGACGCCCCCAGGTCAGGTCCTGGCACCCCCGATGGTCGCCCGAGCCCCTCCGGGAGTGAGTCCTGGGCACCGCCGGGTGTGGCCCAAGGCCCCCCACCACCGGGGAAGAAAGTTAAGCATCTTTCTCCTGGAAGGGAGAAATAAATAATTTGGGACCCGAGCGACAGCACGGCGGGGAGGGCGTTTGCCTCGCATGCCGGCGACCCGGGCTCGATCCCCAGCGCCCCATAGGGTCCCCCGAGCACCGCCAGGAGTGATTCCTGAGTGCCGAGCCAGGAGTGACCCCTGAGCACCGCCGGGTGTGGCCCAAGAAACAACAAAAAAGAAGAAATAATTTAATTTTTTTCCTCTCCTTAAAAACATTTATGCCCTGTGCGGTCCCTCGTGGTGAGGTTTCTAGAATCCCCTTTGCACACCTGTGACACGTCAGCATCCCCGTCCCGGACCCCCTGCACACCCCTCTCCCGGCTGACCCGGCTTATTCCTTATAAGGTGTGTGCGCCTCACCTGCGCGCCTCCTTCGGCCTTAGTCCTTCTGACTGTCCGCCCCGCCCCGCGCTTCAGCCCCGTCCCCCCCACCCCAGGGCGTCCACCTTTCCTGAGGCCCCGCAGGATTCCCCGGTGCACCTCGTACCTCCATTTCTTTCTCTGCGCACCTGTTGGTATGCACTTGGGTTAGAATGACCGATTCTTTTTACGGGGAGAGGTTCACACCTGGTGATGCTCAGGGTTCCCTCCTAGCAGTGCTCAGGGGACGTACAAAGCAGCTGTCCTGCCCGCTGTACTGTCGCTCCGGCCCAGGAATATCTAACTCCTCCGTGACCCGTTGCACCTTTACTGCATGGGGCCCAGGAGCAGTTGATAAGTGAATATTTGTTTTTCTTTTCCCCCAATTTGGGGGCCATACCTGCCGATGCTCAGGAGTTGCTCCCGGCTCTGAGTTCAGGAATTACTCCTGGCGGCGCTCAGGGGACGATACGGGGTGCTGGAGAGTGAACCCGGGTTGGCTGAGTGCAGAGCACGTGCCCTCCCCGCTGTGCTTCTGCTCTGGCCCTCATGAGCGAGGGTGTCCGGTCATCGTTATCCCTTCAGTGTTTCGGAGCCCCTGGCCCGAGTGAGTCAGCACCGTGGGCCCCCACGGACTCCCTTTGGGGTGCTTCCTGCCGGCAGTGGTCTGGGGGCAATCCTGGCGGGCCTGGCAGGAGGGGCCCCACCACCCCGGGCCTCTGTCCTCGGCCTTTCAGCTGGAGACCAGGCTGGCAGAGGTGAGGGGAGGGGAGGTGAGCCGGGGAGATGCCCCCCGAGACGGGTTCCAGCCCAGACCCCCGGCAGTAAGCGAGCAAGGGGAGTGGAGACACAGCAGACACCGTGGGGGCCTGGGGACACAGGCGACAGGCTTCTGCCATTCTCCCCGGGCCCTTGGCTCTCAGAGGGACAGAGGGGCCCTCGGGCAGCCACCGGCTATGAGACTGGGGACGTGCTTTGTGGCCCCTTGTCCATCCTGCTTCCCGCTGCGGCTTGTGGGTCCGGCCTGGGGCTCCTGCCTTGGCTCCCGGACTCCTCCCTTTGGCTGTTGTTGGGGGGATATAGTGGGACCCCCCCGCCCCTGCCTGTGGCTGCAGGGACCACTTGGGTGCAGCTTCGGAGGTGGTGGCACGCTGAGAGCCTCCCCTCCTGTCCCCGTGCAGCCTTCGGGGCCTGGGGAGCCTTGGGCCCCGGCCCCCCCGGCCGCTGAGAAGAGCCCGTATCTCTGCTCCACCGAGATCACCCTCTGGACCGTGGTGGCCGCCGTGCAGGCCGTGGAGAGGAAGGTGGACAGCTGCCTGGCCCGGCTGCAGAGGCTGGAGGGCCGCGTGGGCAGCGCCGAGAAGAAGCTGGTGGACTGCGAGAAGACGGCGGCCGAGTTCGGCCACCAGCTGGAGGGCAAGTGGGCGGTGCTGGGCACCCTGCTGCAGGAGTACGGGCTGCTGCAGCGGCGCCTGGAGAACATGGAGAACCTGCTGCGGAACCGCAACTTCTGGATCCTGCGCCTGCCGCCCGGCAGCAAGGGCGAGACCCCCAAGGTAGGCCGGGCGGGGGGCGTGCCGAGAGGGCCCGGTCTCCGGGAGAGCGGGTGAGCACGCGTGACCCTGTGGTTGCAGGTGCCCGTGACCTTTGATGACGTGGCCGTGTATTTCTCCGAGCGGGAGTGGGGCGGGCTGGACGCCTGGCAGAAGGAGCTGTACAAGCACGTGATGCGCGGCAACTACGAGACGCTCGTGTCGCTGGGTGAGGCCGCGGGCGGGGCGGCGCCGCCTTGGCCCCGCGCGAGTGGTGGGACACGCCCGGGCCCGTGCCCGGCCCTCACCACGCGCCCTCTGTTCCACACGTAGATTATGCCATCTCGAAGCCCGACCTCCTCGCGCGCCTGGAGAGGGGAGAGGACCCTTGTCCCCAAGGCCCGTGGGGCCCCAAGGAAGGGAGTGGGGGAGAGGCCGCGGGCCCCAGGCGTGAAGCCGCAGGTGGTGAGTGGGGTGCGGCAGGAGTGTGGGCGCGGGGGCCGGGTGGGCGCGGGGCGTCGGCCTCGGTGCTGCCTGCTGCGCGGTGCCGGCTCAGCCCTGACCCGAGACGGACACTGGGGGGTGTCAGGCGGGGTCGGCGGCACACAGCCTCCTGCCCCCTGCACCTGCCTCGCCGTCAGTCCGGGGCTACTGCGTGGCAGCATCTTTCGACTTGTTTCTTTTCACATTTCGGCTCCTGGAACACACCAGTGGTGCTCAGGGCTTGCTCCTGGCTCTGTGCTCGGGGCTCTCTCCTGGGGGTGCTCGAGGCTTGCTCCTGGCTCTGTGCTCGGGGCTTGCTCCTGGCTCTGTGCCGGGGATCCCTTCTGGGGGTACGGTGTGGGTGCCTTAACCCTGTGCTCTTTCCAGCCCGTTTTAAAAAATGTTTTTCCGGGGCCGGAGCGATAGCACAGCGGGGAGGGCGTTTGCCTTGCACGTGGCCGACTCGGGTTCGATCCCTGGCATCCCATATGGTCCCCCAAGCACTGCCAGGAGTAATTCCTGAGTGCAAAGCTAGGAGTAACCCCTGAGCATTGCTGGTGTGACCCAAAAAGCAAAAAAAAAAAATAATAATAAATTTTCCATTTTTTTGTATTGTGTTTTTTTTTTTTTTGCGGCGGTCACGCCTGCTGGTGCTCAGGCTTACCCTGGCTCCACCCTTTGTGTTCACTCCTGGTGGGCTGGGGGACCGTTTGGGGTGCTGGGGATTGGGCCTGGGTCTGCCATGTGCAGGGCAAGTACTCTGGTGCTGACTGTCTTCCTGGCACCTTTGCTCATAAATTAAAAAAAAAAAAGCCAGTGAGAATAGTCGAGTGAGCTTGTCGGTGCGTGCCCGCTGCTCCTGCCACCCCCCATGGATGTGGCCAAGTCCTGATGCTAAGAAACGAGGCTGCTGCAACCTGCATTGGGCTTAAGACTAGAAAAGGCCTCTGGAAGGGCCCCAGCCACTTGACGGGGGCTTCGTCACATCCCTGCAGTGGGCAGGTGGCCGCCACCGCCGGGCGGCCCTGCACTCGTCGCCTCAGTTGGGTCTGTGGCCCCCGCGCTTGCCCCGCCCCTGGGGAGGTGTGGGGGTGGGCCCCAGGAAAGCCGGCCACCGAGGCCGCAGCAGGTACCCGGGGAGGGCGCTTGCCTTACAAGCAGCCCCCCACAGGGCCCCCCGAGTGCAGAGCCAGGAGTCACCCCTGAGCCCCGCTGGGCATGACCCCAGAACCAAAAGAACGAATGGGGAAAAAAGGAAATTGATCTCTGGCTGCTCTCCTGACCCTGTTTCTTTCCCTTTTCAGTTTGAAGTTTTATTTGGGAGGTGTGGTTGGCACTCCGCGATGCTCAGGGCTCACCCTGGCTCTGCACGCGGGGCCTGTCCTGGCGGGGCTCTGGGGGCCATACGGGGGTCAGCACAGGCAAGGCGGGTGCCTTCTTCCTGTCCTACCGCTCTGGCTACACACGTTGGCTTTTGGGGGGGTGGAGGCCACAGAGCTCAGGCGATGCTCAGGGCTTCCTTCTGGCTCTGCCCTCGGGAGTCACTCCTGGCGGGGTCCAGGGTGGCCATAGGGAGTGCCCGGGATCGAACCCGGGTTGGCTGCATGAAGGCCTGGGCCCTCCCCACTGTCCTCTCTGCCCCCCACCCCCATGTTGACTTTCATCATGAACGTTCGCTGAATCCATGTATGAGCGCTAACAGCTGCGGGCGGGGCTCCCGGGGTTCGAGTCATGGGATGGTGTGTGCCGGCCCCTGCACACAGGTCACCTCCGTCCCTGCCTTTCCCGCCTGGGCCGCCTATTGTCGCTCCTCGCCTGGTGACTCGGGCTCAGAGTCCCAGAGCTCTGTGGACTGGATGTGATCACAGCAGTTCTGCGTGGTGGCGCTGCCTTCTCTCACTGTGGGTCGCCCGGCTCTGTGGCAGCGGTGCTCAGAGATTACTCCTGGCTCTGCACTCAGGGATCACTCCTGGTCATGCTCGGGGCCATCTGGGATGTCGGGATCATACCTGGGTTGGCGGCGCGCAAGGCAAACGCCCTCCCCGCCCTGCTATCGCTCCGGCCCCTGACCGTCTTAATATACTGCTGGATTTGGCTGGCTGTGTCTTGAGGGTTTCTTCATCGGTGATTATTAGGAATAGTGATCTGTATTTTTCTTTTTTTGCTTTTTGGGGTCACACCTGGTGATGCACAGGTGCACAGGGGTTCCTCCTGGCTCTGCACTCAGGAATTACTCCTGGCGGTGCTCAGGGGACCCTATGGGATGCTGGGAATTGAACCCGGGTTGGCCGCTTGCAAGGCAAACGCCCTCCCCGCTGTGCTATCGCTCCAGCCCCTGATAGGTATTTTTCTTGTATCTGATTTAGCTAGCTTTTTTTCCATTTGTGTCTTGCGGGGCCCACACCCAGCAGTGCTTCTGGCCTACTCCTGGCTCTGGGATCAGGGGTCAGTGATCAGAGGTCACTGTTTATGGGGGGCAGGGCTCGAAGGCTGCTCCCACGGATTCTTGGTCAGCTGGGTCAGCTGTTCACAAGGGACCCAGTTTGTGCCGGTACCCGGGCCCACGTGGGGCTCTGACCCGGGCCCGACTGGGAGTCTGACCTGCGATTGTGACCGGTCACAGGATGTCCATGCGGGGTTCTAACCCAGATACTCTCTCCTGGTCACTGTGATTTTCGGTGCCGTGAACACTCCTCCCTCATTTGCCCCTCCCTCGGAAGGTTGAAAGCTGTCGCAGTGGGGCCCGGCGTGCGAGGGTCGGGGGGCTCGCCCGGCATGTAGGTCGCACCTGTGGTCCCCCACACTGCAGGGGTGCTCCCTGAGCACCACTAGGTGTGGCCCCGAACCCCCTCCCCAATGGATGCGGGTCCTCGGCCGGCCAAAACCGAGATAAGAATGGTGGGGGTGCTTCCTGGGAATCCCTGAGAGTCCCCCTCTGGCCCCGCCCCGCCTGCAGCCCCCCGCAGAGAATCCAGCCCCTAAAGCATCTCGAAGTCGCTGCATTGTCACTGCTGGGTCTGGCCCGATGCTGGGTTAGGGGGCGTAGGGGGCGAGTCCGGCCCTCCGGCCGCCCCCCCGCCCCGTCACCCGCTTCTGAGTGGCACCCATGTATTTGCAGGCCTCCCCCCACCTCCGGAACACGCCCCGGGGGACCCGGCCGGAGTTCCCACCCGCGAGCACCCAGAGGCCAGCACCCCGCCCCCCGGGCCGAGCACGGGTAAGTGAGCACCTGGCTGCAGTGTGAACTGAGGCCGGCCGGGTGTGGGCATGCGGAAAGGGTGGGGCGCCGGGGCTGGCACTACAGCCCGAGGGGAGAAGGGAGGGGCCCCCGGGGGCCGCAGGACCAGTGAGTGGCTGCCTCTGGCTTCCTGCGGGGTTCCCGGAGGGCCTGTTGCTCCAGGCGCACCCCAGCGCGTGCAGCCGGGTCTGGGCCCGTGCTCCCTCCCGTGTCCCGGGTCTGGGCCCGTGCTCCCTCCCGTGCCCCGGGTCTGTGCTCCCTCCCGTGCCCCGGGTCTGGGGCGCCGATGCCCGGGTCCCCTCCTGCCGGCTTGATGCAGCCCCGCCCCCGCTGCTCTTGGGGTCCTTCTGGGGACCTTAGTTTCCCCAGTGGGCACAGCCCCTCCCTCCAGCCCCTGTGGAGCTCTGGACTCTGCCCCTTCTCGTCCCACCCTCCCACAGACCTGCCACCGTGCTCCGTGACGCCAAAACCCTGTCCCCCGAGCCTCATCAGCGTGGCCGGGCCTGAGTTCTCGGCCTCCACCCTGCCCGTAGTCCCTGCTGCCCACGCCAGTGTCCGGCGCCCCATGAATTCAGAGGGCGATGCTTCCGAGCGGGGGGCGCCGGCCTCTCCCACGGGGGACGCGGGTCCAGGTGAGTGACGCAGGTGCATGTCTGGGGACACCGGGAGTCACTGGCTCCTGGCCGGGCTCTGGGTTAGGGCCTGCCACTGGAGAGTTCAGGGTGACTCCCAGGGACCCCTGATCTCCCTGTCAGTGTCCCAGTGGGGAAACGCAGGTTGCGGGGGGCCTCCAGTCTGCCCCCGACACGGGGTAATGAGTGGCTTGGGGAGGGGGTTGCTGACCCTCAGTGTGCTGTCAAGACTCTTAGGGGGCGGCCCTGGATGTGGCCTCTGCCTCAGTTTCCCCCTCACCACCCACTCACTGCCCTTCTGCACCTAGCTCCTGTGCCCGGTGCAGCCTGGCCCCAGGGGGCTGGAGGTGGGGCAGTGCCCGCCTGGTGCTGGGCAGGGCTCGGGACACAGGAGCAGGGTGGGCACAGGCCAGCGCCGGGGCCCAGGACCCGGGCTGCCCCCCCACCACAGCGCCGCCGTTGCTCCAGGTGGCCGCGCCGTGGTCATCAAGACGGAAGCCCTGTCGGAGGAGGAGGACGAGACGCTGCCCGAGCTGCTCCTCCAGGGTGACGCCCCCCGCCAGCCCGTGCAGAGACTGCCCCAAGGGGGCCCTGAGCCGCGGACCGCCCCGGGGCTGGCCAGGGGACCGCGGCGTCCGCGGTCCCGCGAGGAGGCCCCCCGGGCCCTGCCGCGCCGGCGCCGCGCGCAGACCTTCCCGTGCCCCGAGTGCGGCCAGAGCTTCCGCCTGAAGATTAACCTGGTCATCCACCGGCGCGCACACGTCGAGGAGGCGGGCGCGCCGGCCGCGCTGGAGCCGGGGGAGGTGGCGGTGCCCGGCCCCATCCTCCGCTGGCTCCCGCGCCGGGCCTTACGCTGCGGCCAGGCAGGCCAGTGCCTGCCGGGCTTCCCGCAGCGCCGCGGGCTGCTGCTGCACCAGCGCGCGCACGCGGGCCCCGGCCTTCCCGCCCGCGCCCGCCGCCGTGCCTTGGAGTGCACCCGCCGCCCTGCCGCGCCCCTGCAGCGGCGCGGCCACCTGGAGGAGGGCTGACCGCGGCCCCGCGCGACCCCTCCGCCCGCGGCCCGGCCTGCCGCGCGCGGGAAGAAGGGCGGCCGAGAGGGTGCCCAGCGCTCGCCTGCCGTGTCCACGTTCCCCGTCGTGGGGACCCGGGCTGTGGAGGGGCCTCTGGCCGGGCCCTTCCCACTGTCCCCCGGGGCGCCCTGGTCAGAGGAAGGGATTCCTGGGGACTGACCTTCCCACGTGCTGCCTGGAAGGCCTGCTCCTGGGTGCTGAGTTTGCAGAGGGCACTGGCAGCTCCTGGGGGGGGTGTTGGGGGGCGCTGTTACTTCGCCTCCTTTGTGGGGAGACAGGGTTGTCCAGACCCCCTCGGGTGTTGATGGGGCGCCTTGACCCCTGCCTTGGGAGTCAGTGGCCACCCAGGTGTGTGTGACCTCAAGCGCCCAGCCCTCCCCGCAGTCAGTGTTCACCCTCCAGCACAGGCGGGCGGGGTTGGGTGCATGGGCACCCCGAGATTAGCAGCCCTGGAGGAGCTGGTCCCCCAGCCCGTCCTCCGGGGCCCCAGGTCTGAGTTGTGTCTCGCTGCAGAGAGTCTGAGGTCGTGGGGTTCTGGCAGGATTGGGGAGTTCCCCGTACCTCATGCTCAGCACTCCCCGGGGGACACTCCAGTGCTTCTACCTCACCTCCAGCATGCCTGAGCCAGGCGGCCCTCCAGGATGACCCTCCCTCCCATCAGCCTCCGGCCCCCTTTCTGGGCCCTGGAACTAATGTCCTTACGCGTCATCCCTCAGGAGGGGCCTTCGCTCCGTGGGGTGCGGGTGGGGGCCCGCGGGGAGCGGTGAACCCACGTCCCTGTCTTCACGTTACTGGCACCACTCCTACTGAAGCTGGGGCGATGGCCTCAGCCATACCGATGGATGCCTTACTTGGCACTGGGTGGCAGGCGCGTGGCCCCGGCCGTGCCGTTTCTTGTCGCCTCCTTTTGGCCCTCACACGTCCTCTGAGTCAGGGATCTGACCGAGGCCAGGGGGACACTGGAGAGTCTCAGCTCAGCTGCCCAGAAGAGGGTCCTGCTTGTCTGCAGACACCCCCTCCCCGGGGGCGCCACAACTCAGGGTGGGGCCCGCAGCAGGTGCTCAGGCCGCACATGGTGCAGATGGAGCTGCTGAGCGTAACCCCCGGCTGTTTCCTGGGGTCGCCACGGGCAGGGCTGAGCTCCCGAGCGCGCCTCTCCCCAACGCCGGGGGTCCCGCTCCCCGCTCCGGGAACGACGGGAGGGCGGGGACAGAACCCCAGTGCTCAATAAACACGTCGCAGTCGGAGATCGCGCGTCCCTGCTTCTTTCTGGGCCCCGGGGCCGGCGGGACTTGCGGACTGGACGGTCCGGGCGCGGAACCGGCGGGCGCTCACCTGCCGGGCGCACGCCGCGAGGGCGGGGCCTCGGCGACGGCCAATGTGGAGCGGGCGTCGGGACGCGCTGCGCGCAGGGGGCGGGGCCTCCCGGGCCGGCCAATGGCGGGGCGGGGCGGGGCCCGTCGCACGGCCCAGGCGCAGCGGCCCGACCGTCCGCGCCTCGGAGCGTCCCGCAGCGCCGCTTGCTGTCCGGTCGGGGCCCGCGCGCCCGCCGCCCGCGCATCTGCCCGACGCCCGGGAACCCCGGCGGGCCAGGGCGGCCCGGCCGGGCGCTTCTCCGCAGAGGCCCGGGGCGGCGGCTCCGCGGCTGACAGCGCGGGACCATGGCCGAGGCGGCCCCGGCTGCGGTAAGGGAGGCCCCCGGGGGCGCCCGGCTCCCCCCGCTCCTCCCGGGCGCAGGGGCAACGGCCGGAGGACAGCTGCAGGGGACCGGCACAAGGGCCCCTCCCGGCTCCTCCCCCGGTCTGCCGGCCCGGGGACTCACGGCACCAGGGTTCCAAGCCAGCCGCGGGGTCCAGCCCGGGGGGAGGTGGGCGGTGGGGGTCCTCACTCAGCAAGCTTCCCGATCCTGCCCTGCCCTTCCGTCTCCCCGCCCCTCCCTCTGAATCCCCCCGACAGGACAAACCCTGGCCGAGACCAGCGCTGGTACCTGGGGGGGGGGAGGTTTCCACTGCAGCCCTGTCCCCCCACCCCCTCGCCACCCCCCTATACCTGTGGCCCTGGCCCTGTCCAACACCGAGTCCTGGGCCTGCGCGCGCTCCCGCTGCCCAGAGCCCTGGCACAGAGGGCTTGTCCCGACTCCTCTTGCGGAGAGAACTTTGCACAGTTGCCGTGTCCACGCCGCGGGAACCTGTTTGCCCCATACCCTTAGGCCACCCCCATGCCCTCCCGCCCGGGGCCCTTCTCCCGCTTGGTCGCTGCTTGCGGCCCAGTGTCCACTGTTTCTGGACAGTGGACACAGGCAGCCCGGGCTGAATCCCTGGCGGGTCATCAGTCAGGGTCCACCCAGGGCCCCTGACCTCGGAGGCTGACTGCCCCCACCCCCCACCCGCCGCCTTCTGTCCAGCCCCAGGAGTGGCTGAGGGGGGCCGACCTCCCCCGGGAGGCCCAGATCCAGTCGGCGGAGATCTCCGTCCTGGCCATGGTGGCCGCCGTGCAGGCCGTGGAGAGGAAGGTGGAGGCGCAGGCGGCCCGGCTGCAGAGGCTGGAGGGCCGCGCGGGCAGCGCCGAGAAGAAGCTGGCGGACTGCGAGAAGACGGCGGCCGCGCTGGGCCACCAGCTGGAGGGCAAGTGGGCGGTGCTGGGCACCCTGCTGCAGGAGTACGGGCTGCTGCAGCGGCGCCTGGAGAACATGGAGAACCTGCTGCGGAACCGCAACTTCTGGGTGCTGCGCCTGCCGCCCGGCAGCAAGGGCGACGCCCCCAAGGTAGAGGGCCCGGGCCTGGGTCCCCAGGGCGCTCCTGCTGGCTGCTGGCGGCCACAGCCTGACCTCTGTGCCCCTGGCGGCTGCCCTGGTGGGCGCCACTGCGCTTGGGTGGGCGGGAAGGTCTGCATGCCTGCAGGACGGGAGTGGCGCCCCGCGCCCCGGTCCCTGAGGCCAGCGTCCACCCAGGGTTGGGGGTGGGCCAGGCGCTGGCCGCTATCGGACACGGTGGCCTGTGCTTCCAGCTGCCTGTGACCGCCGACGACCCGGCCCTGTCCTTCCCGGAGCAGGAGTGGGGCGGCCTGCAGGACTGGCAGAAGCAGCTGTGCAAAAAGCGCGCCGTGCGGGGCGGCCCCGAGGCCCGGGGTAAGCGGGGTCCGGGCCCCCCAGGCCCCAGCCCTGGGTGGGGTCACCGCTCGGGATCCCCGGGGCCCTGGGGACGCGACAGCTGCGAGTGTGTGCCCCCCCCGCCCTCGGACAGGTGGGGTCCCGGCTACCCCACGTTCGAACAGGCCTGAGCAGGGCGGAGCTGAGCTGCCCCCCCTCCCGGAAGCCCCCGTGAGTCGGGGTCTGTGGTGACAGCACCCCGTCCCTTGCCAGCTGGTGGGGTGCCACTGCACCCCGCGAAGCCTGCCGGGGGGGTCGTGTGGGCTTACCTTGAGGGGCGCCCCCACCAGGAGCTGAGGCCAGTTCTGGGAGGTGACATTCTGAAACACCCCAGTTGTCACCAGCAGGTTCCACAGCGGCCGCTCCCCCACGCTCGCACCCCACACCAGTGCTGTCACCGCTTTGGGTGGGGGCTGAGGCCACAACAAGGCGCTGCCATCCCTTTGCCTGGCCACAGGGGTCTCTCCCGAGAGGGTCACGCGTGGCGGGGTGCTGGCATGAGGGGTGAAGGGGGCACAGCGGGAGGCCTGCGCAAGCAAGCTCAGACCCCGTCAGCAAGCTCGAGTTCTCCCCAGGGTGGGGACCCCGCCCCCAGGTCCCGAGTTCTCGTTTGGAGGCAGAGGGACAGAGGCCTTTCTGTGTCCCGCCGTCGGTCACCCCACGCGCCCTTGGGAGTGTCATAGTGGCGCAACGTGGGCTGTGATGGGGGGGCTGCTCCCCGCCCCCCCCCGCCATGTCTGTCTGAGCCCCCAGCTGCTCTTCGGCGCTCGCCGGAAGGGGGCTGAGAGCCTGGTTTCCTGTGCCGGGCCCTGGTCCTCCTGGCACTGTGCTCAGGGCACCTGGGTGTGCCTCACCCTGGCTCCCAGCAGGGGAGAAGCAGGCAGGGTCTCGAGTGCAGGGGCGAGTGCAGCAGGATGCGGGAGCGGGGGCTGCGGGACCTCGTCACCCTGGGCGGCTCCCCGGGGCCCAGGTACCTCCTGCCCAGGTTCCCCTTGCCTGCGGTGAACGCCGTTAGATGCGGTGAAAGAAACTAAAGTCGGGGCTGGACCCGGAGCACAGTGGGTAGGGCGCTTGCCGGCATGCGGCTGACCTGGGTTTGATCCCTGGCACCCCGGGGAGTCCCTGCGCCCGCCCGCCAGGAGTAAGCTCGGAGCACCCTGGGTGTGGATCAGCAACAAAACCAAAAGAAACTAAAAATCACCAGCAATAGTAAATCTCCCGAGCAGGCGGCGGAGCTTAAACGAGGTTGTACTGGAGGGTGGGCAGGGGAGGGCACTCAGAGGCCTGAGCACTGAGCCGGGAGGCCCCCCACTAGCTGTGCCCGCCTTCATAAGGAGAGAAGAGGCGGGGGGCTGTGCATGTATCAGGGACTTCAGCTCCTTCCAGAACGTTCCGGGGCGTGGCCTTGCTGTCTAGTTTCAGATGACTCACTCTCTGGGGGCTGCCGCTATTCAGAGGGAAACGGGGGGCCAGGAACCAGCTGTGACTCGTTCATGGCAGCCCAGGCACACGGCCCCGTCTCCGGAGTCACTTGGCTTGGTGGCAGCGGGTCCCCCACCCCCAGCGCGGCGGGGCAGCGATGCTTTGCAGACAGGCTCTCTGGAGCTCGCACGTTGGCATGACTCGCCCGCCGGGATCCCGTCGTCTCCTTGGCCCCGCCCGGCCCCGCACCCCGTGCTGTGCCTCGCGTGTGATGAAGCTGGAGCGGAAGTGACGTCACGGGGCCCGGGCCTGTGCTCCCGCTTGGCGCGCGTTCGACGGGGATCACGCAGATGGGGTCCAGCCCCTCCCCGTTTTGCTCTTGTTTGGGGTCACACCCCGGGTGCCCCGGGATCTCTCCTGGCTCTGCGCTCAGGGCACTGTATGGGATGCGGGGGCGAGCCTGGGTCAGCACCCCACCCCGGGTTTAAGCGCCCACCCAGTCCCGCAGACGGGGGCGGGGGACATCGTGTCTGCGGTGCCCGTGCCGGGACTGCTGTGGGGAGGGCCGCGGTGGCCAGGGACAGCTGCGGGCCTCAGGGCTGCTTCCTTCTGTCCCCCAGAACCAGGCGCCCCCGCCTCGCCCCCGGCGCTTCTGCCCTGGATCAAGCAAGAAAAGGAAGCCCCGGGGAGGCCCCTGGCCAGCCCCGGGGGGCAGCCCCCCGCGCGCCCGCGCCCAGGTAAGGCGGAAGCGTGGCCCTGCGGCGGCAGCGGCGGGCGGGCTGGAAGCTTCCTGGTGGCTGGCTGTGGCTTGGTTTCGGGGCCACACCCGGGGGTGTCTGGGGACCACACGCGATGCCCGGGCCGCGTGCACGCGAGGGCCCTCCCCCACCTCCACCCCAAGGGCCTGCAGCTAGCAGGAGGGAGGGGGCGGGCATGAAGGACACGGATCAGAACAGCAGGTTCTGGAGCCCGCGAGCCCCGGGTGGACCTGCTGGCAGCCGTGGGCCGCACCCTAGTGACGGCGTCGCGGGGTGGAGGCGGCTGAGGCGCGGGGGTGGGGGTGCGCGGGTGTTTGGGGCGCACTGGGCAATGGCGAGAAGAGCTGGTCTTGCCCTTGACCCTCGGATGCCAGGGGAGCAAAGTGCGGCGCGGGGGAGGGAGGGCGTCCCAGCTTCCGGTCGGCCCAGGCGACCCCGGTGTTGTCCCTGTGTGTCCCCAGCCGACGGCTGCCTGGGCAGCAAGGAGAAGAGTCTGGAGGGCCCCGAGCCAGCCTGGGCAGGCAAAGTGGCATCCGGCGAAGAAGCCTTCGCAGAGGGCACGCGTGAGGACCGGCCCCTCCCACAGGATCCCCCCACTCAGCCCGCCCCGCCTCTGGACCCCCAGGGCCCAGCCGCACCAGCCGCGGCGCCTTGTGGCCAGAGCGCGGCCCAGAAGGAGCCCGGAGCCCTGCCCCCGCGCCCCCGGCCCGGCCCGCGGCCCCTGACCTGCGCGCAGTGTCCCCCGGGGCTGGCACCGCCCGCGCCCGCGGCCCCCCGCGCCTACACGTGCGCGCAGTGCGGCCAGAGCTTCGTGCACCAGTCCACGCTCACCGCGCACTACCGCACGCACACGGGCGAGAGGCCCTTCCAGTGCGCGCAGTGCCAGAAGCGCTTCGGCCGCCTGTCCACGCTGCTGGAGCACCGGCGCACGCACACGGGCGAGAAGCCGTTCCAGTGCGCGCAGTGCCAGAAGCGCTTCGGCCGCCTGTCCACGCTGGTGGAGCACCGGCGCACGCACACGGGCGAGAAGCCCTTCCAGTGCGCGCACTGCGACAAGCGCTTCACGCGCCTGGCCAACCTGACGGTGCACCAGAACGTGCACCCGGGCGAGCGCGCCTTCCAGTGCGCGCAGTGCGCCAAGCGCTTCGCCCAGAAGGCCGCCTTCCTGCGCCACCTGCGCGCCCACTCGCGCGAGAAGCGCTTCCCCTGCGGCCAGTGTGGCCAGACCTTCGCCTGTCGCTCCTGGCTCGTGCGCCACCAGGGCCGCCACGCCGGCCCCGCCGCCCCGGCCTCCCCGACCCAGGGGCCCCCTGCGGGGGCAGGGTGGGGGCGGCCTCCCCGGGACCCCGCCGCCGCCGCTCGGGGGGCTGACGGCTCCGGGCCCGAGCAGGGCCAGCGGGGCCGGCCTGGGGGCAGGCAGGCCAGTGGCCGCGACCAGGGAGGTCCCGGGGGTCCCCTGCACAGATCTCTCTCCCGCGTGAAGATGGAAAATGCGGGATAGCCCCCCCCCCCGGAGCGCTCCCCCGCAGAGGGCCACTGAGGGTGGAGGGGCGGTGGTGTCCCCAGAGTCCCCATCCGGCCACCGCGGGCCTTGCTACGGCAGGAGGGGGCGGCGGGAATGCCTGGGGAGGCACCCCCAAAGGGGAGAAGGCGCACGTGGTTTTAGGGGGAGCCGCCAGCCTTCTCGACGCATGCGGACTGCAGATTCCAAGGTGTCCAGGCGGGAAGGGGTGGGGAGACGCCCTCAGGGGTTCCACAGGTGCATCCTGAGAGCTGCCCCTCCCACCCCCACGCGTCTATCTGGGCCGCGTGTCTGTGCGCGCATGCGCCTGGCCACCTGGCCGTCAGCGGCTCTTTGGAGCCACAGGTGTGTGCCACTTCCTGAAGACTCCGAGCCACAGGGGACCTGGGTCGGGGGAGCCACGGGCAACAGAGGTGGGATGGGGGTCCGGAGGGAGGGGGGCACGGCTGGGCCACGGGAGGCAGGGAAGGGGAGCCCCCAAGCCCCGCCGCCCTCGCCCTGCCCTTGGCTGGGGCCCCACCATCGCGCCGAGTTGAATTCCTTCCTAGCCCCCACTCTCCTAGGACCCCCAGGCCGGGGGAGTCTCCCACCCCTCCGCGGCTGGGTTCCTGGGGGCGCGTGTGCCCGAGTGCGGTTCCCGGGAGTCTGCGCGCGTTCGCTCGGGGGCAGCGCTCTGCACGGAAGGGACGCTGTTAAAGCAGCGTGCCCCCTCCCCTCGACGCCCCCGTTGCTGGCTGTCGTTACCGACTCGCAGGACAGTGCGGGATCCCCGGGACCTGTGGCTGGTGTCCGCGCCCACGCCCGAGTGACAGGGGGAGTGCTGGCGGGTGGCTGAGGGCGGGGCGCGCGGCGGAGTCCGGCGGGGGCGGCTGCCGCGCCTGTGCAATAAAGACGTGTCCCCCCTGCTTCCGTGTCTGCCCAGACCCCGTTCCAGTGACTCTCACGCCCATCACCTCGCTGTGCTCCCTGCGCCCCACATGGTCCCTGGGGCCGGAGTGACCCCTGTGTCCCTCCCAAAGCAGACGAGACCCCCACGCGCGCTGTCCTGCTATGGAACCTGAGGCCAGGGCCCTGTGCTGCTGACCAGGTCTGGGCCACAGCCCGCGGCGCCCAGGGCCTCCTCCTGGCTCAGCGCTCACTCTTACTTTTCTCCTTTTTTGGGTCACACCCTGCGATGCTCAGGGGGTTTTCCTGGCTCTGCGCTCAGGAATTACTCCTGGCGGGGCTTGGGGGGTCATATGGGATGCCGGGGATCGAACCCGGGCCAGCTGCGTGCAAGGCAAACGCCCTCCCCACTGTGCTCTCGCCCCGGCCGTCAGGGCTCACTCCTGGTGGCTCAGGGGACGCTGTGTGGCAGCGGGCCCAGCCCAGAGCCCTGTCCACCTGACTCTCTGGCCCCCGCGACTCCGTCTTAAGGACCCAGGACAGAGGCACCAGCACCCCCGCTTGCTGGCTGCTGCGGGAAAGATGCGTCTCCAGACAAGGTGCCCGGCGCGTCAGCAGGGGACGGGCACAGGACCTGGTCTGTGGTGACGGGCACCAGTTCCCGCCCCGGCTGCCCTGCCCGACAGGCGCGCCTGGCATAGGGCAGTGGCAGGGACCCACCGTCCTATGCTGCCTCGGCCACTCCCCTCGTTCCTGCTCACACAGGGACTCCGAGTCTGCAGCCACAGCTCCTGCCTGCACCCTCAGGCTGCTGCCCCCCCCCCCCGGAGAGGCCGGCTCAGACACCCCCTCCGACAGGACTGTGACCCGTCCCTTCCCCAAGCACCCCTGCCCTTCCTCCTCACTGGCCCCTGGAGCCGCAGCATCGGGGGGAGGGGCGAGCAACCCCAGCTCCGGGTGTCCGTCCCCACGGACGACAGACTGGCCCCGGTGCCCGTCCCCGCAGAGGACAGACTGGCTTGGGCCCCTGCCTGCACCCCGGCGTGGGGGAGCCACGTGGGAAAGTCTCCCCATTCCGGCCCTAGTCCCACCCCTCCCGCTGACCCTGAGTCCTGCCGAGTGACCCCCAGGCACAGAGGCCAGAGCAAGCCCCCAGCACCTCAGGGTGTGGCCGCCCCCACCCCCACCCTGCAAAAGAAAGAAACGGGCCGAGGGAGGAGGGCGGGGAGAGCTGGGGGCCAGGGACAGGCGCCTGGCACGAGACCCCCGACCCACATGCTCCCCCAGCACCGCCGGGTGCAGCTGGGGGCTCGCAGGCCCGACCACTCCACTGCCCGCCGGGCTGCCGGAGTAGCTCCAGGGCGGCCCCTCCCCCGGCAACATTAACAAACCCAAATGGAGTCAAATTTAAGAAAAAAAGGTGTCACTCTTTCCTTCCTCCTACCGACCATCTCTTCCTTGACTCATGGTGGCGTTCACTGAGTGACGACTTAGCATTGCTCTGTAGCACTGTCGTCCCGTTGCTCATCGATTTGCTCGAGTGGGCACCAGTAACGTCTCCATGGTGAGACTTGCTGTTACTGTTTTTGGCATATCGAATATGCCACGGGGAGCTTGCCAGGTTCTGCCGTGCGGGTGGGATACTCTCGGTAGCTTGCTGGGCTCTCCGAGAGGGACGGAGGAATCGAACCCGGGTCGGCTGCGCTATCGCTCCAGCCCCAGCGTTGCTCTAAGCAAGGAAAATAGAGGGACTAGCTCCCTGCATCCGTCTTTGTTTGCTGGGGACTCCAGTCAGCAGTGCTCGGCCACTCCTGGTGGTGCCCGGGGGCCCAGGCGCTGCCGGGGATCAGACCTGGGCTCCCACGCGCAGAGCAGGTGCTCAGGCCCCCAGAGCACCCCCTGCTAGGTCCTCGCGTGCAGGTCCCTCTCCTCTCTGGACGGCGGGGACAGTTCCGAGTGCAAGGACAAGCCCAGGGAAGGCGGCAGCCGCGGGGTCTGGGCGACCTCGGGGAGATGCGCCCAGGGGCTGGGGTTGGGCCGTGTGCCTGGCCCAACCCTCAGCTGCAAAGCGCCCCCCGCCCAGCCCCCGCAGTGGCCGCTGACCGCCCGCCCGGGGCTGAGGAGCAGCAGGTGCCCGCCCGCGGGTGGACCAGGCGGAGAGCGCGGGCCCGAGAGACGCGCTTCCCTGCTGGCGGCTCAGCGCAGGCGTCCGCGGAGGGTGCATGCTGCCCCCTCATCGCTCAGCACCGGCCTGGGCGTGGGTCGGGGGCGCGCGCGGCGCCCCTGGCAACGAGCGGGAGCCCGGGGGCGCCCCCTGGTGGCCTGCCAGCGCGCGCGCAGCGCCCCGTCGGCGTCTTCCGCCCCGCCTGAGCGCTCGCGGCCAGCATCGCCCCCTGCTGGCCAGCGCCGCCCCCTGCGCCGCCCGCCCGACCCCGCGGGACCCACCTGAGCCAAATCGCAGCGCAGGTGTTCGCTTCTTGCAGACCACCCGGCACTGCCAGCTGCTCCCGAGGGTGCTCCCGCTTTCTCCCTCCCCGAGGCGCTGCGGCTCCGGCCCAGGCTCTTCTCGGAGCACCCCACCCCTCCCCGCCGCTGCAGTGGGGCATCCTGGAAGTGGGGGGTTCCAGAACAGAACCAGCCCCCCTTCCTCGGGGCTCCCGGCTCTCGGGTGCTGCCTTTCCCTTTCTGGGCCACACCTGGCAATGCTCAGGAATCAGTCCTGGTGGTGCCGGAATTGAACCCAGGCCCAGCCCCATGCAGGGCAAACGCCCTCCCCACTGCATTATCGCTCTGGTCCGGGGCAAGTTTTCCGGCTCATCCAGCAGGTTCCCCGGCCCTTATGAACCTTCCCCTTCCTGCTCCCGGGACCCCACTGCGATGCTTCTCAGTGGGAACCCGGACTCCCGCCCCCGTGTCCCTAGGGACCCCCAGCTTCCTGCCCAGTTTCTCTCCCGTCCTGGGCATGTGACTCCCGGTCCACACCGCCTTCTCTGCCGCCTTCATCCTCTTTCCTTCCCTGCTCGCAGGGGCGACACTGACCCCCAGCTGGGCAGCCGGTGTCAGCTCCCATTGGAGCGAGGCCTCTCCGCCCCGTGGTCACTCCCTCCCTGCCCTTCAGACCTGGCGCGACCCACGGGTGCTCCTCTGCCCAGAGCCAGCCCTTCTCCCGCCAGCTTAGCCCGGCAGCCGGGCTCCAGCCCAGGTGCCCCTGCCCAGGCTCCTTTTCTTCCCCCTCTCACATCTCCCGGGCTCCGGCGCCAGGTGGACGGTGCAGGACTCGGGAACTGGCGCTGCTCACACCCGGGTTCTCCTCTGACCAAGGCTCGAAGCAGGACATCGGGGGCCTGGACAGTGCCTGACTGGGGTGAGGGCGCTCGCCTGTCTGCAGCTGCTGGGGCTGGGGTTCTGTTTGTTTGGGGGCCACACCCAGTGGTGCTCAGGGGTGACTCCTAGCTCTGCACTGAGGGACATCATTTGGGATGCCAGGCATCAAATCCGGCCCCCGGGGTTTTAATATATGTATTTTAAATTTTGGGGTCACACCTGATGATGCTCAGGGGTTACTTCTGGCTCTTCGCTCAGGAATTACTCCTGGTGGTGCTTGGGGGACCCTATGGATGCCAGGGATGGAACCCTGATGGCCATGTGCAAGGCAAACACCCTCCCTGCTGCACTATCGCTCCGGCCCCCGGGATTTGATTCTTTTTTTTTCTTTTTTGGGTCACACCCAGTGATTCTCAGGGGTTACTCCTGCTTCATGCACTCAGGAATCACTCCTGGCGGTGCTCGGGAACCATGACCATATGGGATGCCGGGAATTGAACCTAGGTCGGCCGCGTGCAAGGCAAACGCCCTCCCCACTGTGCTATCGCTCCAGCCCCCCCTGGGGTTTGATTCTTGATGCCCCATCTGGTTCCCCTGAGCCCTGCCAGGGTTGGTCCCTGAGTGCAGAGGCAGGGGTAAAACCTGAGCACCCCAGGTGTGGCCCCCAAACCAAAATAAAACAACACCAGGGTGCCTGGGGCGTGTCACACTAAGGGGGCCAGGCTGTGGCGCCCCTGCCCCCACACTGAGTGCCCAGCGCCCACAGAGGGCCAGGAGTGCGCCCTGCTCATACACCGAGTGCTGGGAGTGCTCCCTGGGCACCCCAACACACACTGAGTGCCAGGAGTGCTCCCTACGTGCCTCACCCTCCCACTGAATGCCAGCAGTGCTCCCTACATGCCTCATCCTCCCACAGAGGGCCAGGAGTGCTCCCTGCCCCCACACTGAGTGCCAGGAGTGCTCCCTACGTGCCTCATCCTCCCACAGAGGGCCAGGAGTGCTCCCTACGTGCCTCACCCTCCCACAGAGGGCCAGGAGTGCTCCCTACGTGCCTCACCCTCCCACAGAGGGCCAGGAGTGCTCCCTGCCCCCACACTGAGTGCCATGAGTGCTCCCTACGTGCCTCACCCTCCCACTGAATGCCAGCAGTGCTCCCTACGTGCCTCATCCTCCCACAGAGGGTCAGGAGTGCTCCCTGCTTGCCCCAACCCCACGCCGAGAGCCGGCAGTGCTTTCTACCCCCACACTGAGAGCCGGGAGTGCTCCCCGTGTGCAGGAACCTGTGCGCTTCCTGGCCGGGTGAACGCAGCGGCCGGCTTCCTGCCCCGTGGACGCCCCCTGCGGCCCCAGCTCCACACGCTCCACACCCCCCTTCTAAATTCTTGTCCTTCCTCCCCCTGAGAGCCTCCCGGCTGCTTCTTCCTGCCACCCTTCCTTATTCTCCTCCTGCAGGAAGCCCTCCTGACTGCCGAGGCAGCTCTCCTCGGGCTTCCCGCAACCCCCCCGGAATGTGAGGTTCCCGGCTCTGAGCCACAGAGGGAAAGTCCTGTGACGTGCCTCTGGCCCTGGACAGGCGACCCGACACCCCCGGGCTGCGGGAGTGTGTGCTGGATGAGTGAGTGGGAACATCTTCTCCGGGCGCGAGGGCTCTCCCGGGGTAAGGGCTGGGCCCTTGTCAAACCCGAGGGACAGGAGGGCCCGAGGGGAAGCTGGGTGGAGCTGGGGCCAGGGGAGGGAGGGACAGCAAGGGACGGACAAGCAGCCCGAGCGGAGGCGGGAGGCAGGGCGGGCGGCTCGGGGCCGAGCACTTGCAGAGCAGGAGCTGCCCTCACTGGGCTCTCCGGCTCCCCCAGCCCCGTCCTGGCCCAGCCGACCCACCCGCAAACCCGCTGCCCCGCCCCATCCCGCCAGCTGGCCACAGGGCTGCGCGCAGTGAACTGCAGGGTTGGGCCCGCAGCAGCCCGGAATGCTGCCCGCCACCCTCCCGGCCGCCTCCAGGGGGCGTTTCACTGCGGACTGACGCCCAGCAGCCACTTAGGCCCAGGAGCACGGCCCTTCCTCCCTGGCACGGCCCTTCCTGGGCACCTCCCCCCTCCCCTGCTTGATCCCGCAGGAAAGATCGCCCCCTCGTGAGGGCAGTCACTCCCTCTTCCCCTACTTTTCTTTCCTTTGTTTATTATTATTATTGTTGCTGCTGTTGTTGTTGTTATTGTGGGGTCACACCCGGCGATGCACAGGGGTTACTCCTGGCTCTGCACTCAGGAATTACTCCTGGCAGTGCTCGGGGACATATGGGATGTTGGGAATTGAACCTGGGTCAGCCGCAGACAAGGCAAACACCCTACTCTCTGTTCTATTGTTCTAGCCCCTTCTTTGTTTTTAAAACCAAAGTGTTCATTTATTTTATATATATGTGTGTATATACACACACACACACATATATTATGTAGCACTGTAGCACTGTTGTCCCGTTGTTCATAGATTTTGCTCGAGCGGGCATCAGTAATGTCTCCACTGTGAGACTTATTGTTACGTTTTTGGCATGTTGAATACGCCACGAGAAGCTTGCCAGGCTCTGCTGTGCGGGCGGGATACTCTTGGTAGCTTGCCGGGCTCTCAGAGAGGGATGGAGAAATCGAACACAGGTCGGCCGCGTGCAAGGCAAATGCCCTACCGCTGTGCATCATAAAATTACATATATTCCCTTTTTATAATTCTCAACTGGGAGAATTATAAATTCTCCCAGTTGAAAATTCAGTTCTGATATGGGTTGACAGAACCCAGACCGTTCTAGACCAGCTCCCAACACCAGGGAAGCAGGTCGACCAGTTGCCCGGAGCCTCTGGCTTTGCTGACAGTGCAGAGCTAAGAGCCCTTGTTCCTCGAAGACAGACTGAACAGCAGGCATTTTTAATCATGGCTTCTAGAGTCGGGGGAAGAGGGGTTCTGTGGGACTGACGGTGAGAAGGGTCCAAAAGAGGTAGTTCTGGGGCTGGAGCAATAGCACAGCGGGTAGGGTGTTTGTCTTACACAGGGCCAACCTGGGTTCAATTCCCAGCATCCCATATGGTCGCCTGAGCACCACCAGGGGTAATTCCTGAGCACAGAGCCAGGAGTGACCCCTGTGCATTGCCTGGTGTGACCCAAAAAGCAAAAAACAAACAAACAAAAAACCCCAAAAGAGGTAGTTCTGGGGTGGGGGTGGGGGCGTTCAACTCTGTCAGCCCGGGGAAGTAGGGAGTGACGCCTAGTATTCCCAGAGAGTTTGGAAACCAGGTGGTGGGGGCTGATGGGAGGGAACGTGGGGACTCTGGTGGAGGGAAATGTGCACTGGTGGAGGGACGGGGGTTGGACCCTGTGTGACTGAAATCCAGTCCCGAACAGCTTTGTAAGGGTTATCACAATGATTCAATTAAAAAGTTTAAAAAATAAAGAAAGAACAATTTGAAAAAAATACTTTGGAAGCCCAGGGCAAATCAGGGCGTCTTTGCCTGAGGACTTCCCTACCTGACTGTCCCTTCGCTCCTCCCGCCTTTTCTTTTTCTTTCTGGGTGGTGAGGATTTCCTTGCTGGCAATGCCTCGGAAGGGGGGAGTCCTACTTCAGGTAAGAGTTTAGCAGGGCTCAGAGAGAGCCTTGAAAAGACAAAGAGTCCAGGCTCCTTACTGGACAAGGTCATTGGACTTTGTTCTTTCCTCTGGGAACAAATTAAAAGCCAGACACCAATGGCAGACATCGAGCTGAAAGCATCAAAGAAGCACCTAGCGAGACAGGAAGTCCCGGGCGGAAGAAGAAGGCAGGAAGCGGAGATCAAGGTCCCGGCAGGCCGCCTTGGTCTGGGCTCTGGGTGCCCTTGAGGCCTGGAGACTGGGTAAGAGCAAGAGCGAGGTGGGAGCTTTGCCCCCCCCCCCACACACACGCCCCCTCCCCATAGACGTCCGCTGGCTCTGGCCAGCACCTGCAGAACACAAGTGCATGGAAAGAAAACAGCCACTGGCAGGATCTGTGGCTGGTTCCTGTGCCATCCCAGGGGCTGAGCAAATGCGAGCCTGGAAATGGGGTGAAGGCGGGGTGTCTGGGAGGGTCCTCAGGCTCCCGGGAAGAGCAAAGGACACAAGATATTTCTATCACAATCTCCAAACTCATTCTGCAAAAACAAGGCTTTTTGCTCTTGTTTGGTTTTGGGGCCACACCCGGCGATGCTCATTACTTACTCCCGGCTCTGTGCTCGGGGTTCACTCCTGGAGGGGCTCGGGGGACCAAATGTGAGCTGGACATGGAACTCATCCTGGCTGTGTGCAAGGCAAGAGCTTTACCCGCTGTGTTGCTGCTCCAGCCCAGCAAGGGGCTTTTTACCCCCTGGAAATATTTTTGCTTTGATTTATTTAATTTTATTATTATTATTATTATTATTATTATTATTATTTGCTTTTTGGGTCACACCCGATGATGCACAGGGGTTACTCCTGGCTCATTCACTCAGGAATTACTCCTGGCGGTGCTCAGGGGACCATATGGGATGTGGGAATCAAACCTGGGTTGACTGCGTGCAAGGCAAACGCCCTCCCCGCTGTGCTATCGCTACAGCCCCTTTTGCTTTATTTTAAATTATATCTATGTACAAAGTTACTTGTGTATTTACCAAAAAGAAATTATGAAGGGGCGTCGGCGGCGGTTCTCTCTCTCTCTCTCAGCCCCATGTTTGGTAGTCTCACGCCCTCTCCCCACCCCGGGGAGGTCAATGGCGATGGGCAGGCGAAGGAAGGAACGAGGGCCAGGCTGGTCAGTATCAGTTGCAGTTTATTCCAATCTCCTCTCCGCTCTCTGATTCTCCCCCTGCATCTTCCTCCCCCGTGCCACTTCATTCTCCATCTGGATCCCACTTCAATCTCCTTCTCACTCTCTCATTCTCCTTCTGGACCCCCGGTCCCTCCTACAGCCTAGTTAAATCCCCAGGCCTGAGGGGTTCGGGCTTACACATGGGTGTGGTCACAATCAACAGGGGTAGTCTTTCCCTCGGGGGAAGCTGCTTCTAGGACAGATTCCCACTCAGCAGGACGACCCACCTGAGAACGGAATCCATTGGTGTGTTCCTCTCCTTGTCCATCAAACGTATAAACATTCATAATATTAATCATTTTGTATGGACACAGTAAGAGATGCATTAAGCTTATAGAATTGCTCTCCTGGGGTCATCTCGATCTCAGACTACAGTGCTCAGGCCAGATTAGTCTTTCCTATCCCTAGCAGGGTCCTAGTCTCATCGTTACTTTTGGGTTTTTTTTTTTTTGGGGGGGTCACACCTGGCGATGCACAAGGGTTACTCCTGGCTCTTCACTCAGGAATTACCCCTGGCGGTGCTCAGGGGACCATATGGGATGCTGGGATTCGAACCCAGGTCGGCCGCGTGCAAGGCAAACGCCCTACCCGCTGTGCTATCGCTCCAGCCCCTCATAGTTACTTTTGGATCATGACAGCGTTTGTCCACGGCCATACTCTCAACTTATAGTTGAGTATTGTGGCACTTTGGCCTGGCCCATTTCAATGCCAGGGTAGCTCACAGCTTGTCCTGGGTCCATTCAGTCCCTTGTCGGGACCCTGCTTTTGGGGTGCTAGGAACTGAGGGCAACTGAGGCTTAAGTTGAGAAAGTAGATGGCCGGGAGGGAATATTATTCGAAGTCAATTAATCCCAAGTTACAAAAGCATACACAATATTAACCGTCTTCCTGTGTCCCTACAGAAAGGACATTGCTTTAAAGTAAACTCTTCAAAAGACATAGAGAGAGGAGAAAGGCAGTATTTCACTCATACACATGAAATAATAGATTTCTGATGAATATGACCTTGCAAGTTAACAGAGTCTGATTAGGGGGAAAAAGTGATAGACTGGTTGGGGAAGAAAGCATGGAGAGGAGTTTACAGATAAACACAGTGGAATGGAAGTGCCTCGGGAGCACTGTGATAAACCTGAGCTTCCTGTGGCAGGGAAGAAAGGACAAGCCAGTGTTATCCTACAGTTAGGACTAGACATAGAGAGCTATCAAACTTTCCTTGTGGAATCTTTTTTTTACTTTTAAGTTTGAACATCTCATATTCTTTTTTTTTTTTTTTTTTTTGCTTTTTGGGTCACACCTGGCGATGCACAAGGGTCACTCCTGGCTCTGCACTCAGGAATTACCCCTGGCGGTGCTCAGGGGACCATATGGGATGCTGGGAATCGAACCCGGGTCGGCCGCGTGCAAGGCAAACGCCCTACCCGCTGTGCTATCACTCCAGCCCCAGAACATCTCATATTCTTTACATTTTTAACTTTTCCTTTTTATTTTCACTCGCCTTTTGTTATTTTAATTACTTCACATTTATTTTATACCCTTGGAACTTCATAGGATTTGTATATCCCGAGGATACAATGAATATTACACATATTTGACCTCTGGTCTAAGCTTTCTGTGTTGGCCGTTGGTTCTTTTTCTCTTGAATGGCAGTGTGTTCCTTTCCCTTTCTTTTTTACCTAAAAAGAATATATTAAAGTTAATTATGTCACAGTTCATTTTTAAAAAAGATTCCTTTCTGCCAGAGATATAGCACAGCGGGGCGGGCACTTGTCTTGCACAGGGCCAGGATCCCATGTGGTCCCCTGGGCCCCACCAGGAGTCCGGGAGTAACCCCTGGGCCCCCCCAATAAAATAAAAGGTTCTTTCCCCTCTTTGTCCCAATTGTCCACATGGGGTTATAGTATCTTTGGATCAGTAGAAATGAATCTAACACACACACACACACACCACACACACACACACACACACACACACACACACACACACACACACACAGTTTCGTTTCTGGCCCAGCCAGCAGCCTGCGGCAGAGAGGAAGGCTTTCACACTCCATTTAGGACAGTTCAGATCCTCATTTTTTTCTTTCCTTTTCCTTTTCTTAAAATTTTTCACTCTAACACCCTGATTTACCAAGTTGTTCCTCGTACAGTTGGTTTCGGCGCTAGATGTCCCAGCACCAATCCCACCCTAACTGTACGATGTGTTCCTTATTATTGATAAATTATTTTTTTGTTTTTCCTTCGGGGTCACACCCAGCTAAGTTCAGAGCTTACTCCTGGCTCTGCACTCAGGGATCCCTCTTGGAGGGGTCCAGGGTGCTGGGGTCCAGCCTGGTTGGCACGTGTAATCCAAATCCCCTCCCCACTGCATGATCGTTCTGGCCCCTGAATTTTTGTTTGTTTTTTGGGTCACACCTAGCATGCTCAGGGGTGACTCCTGGCTCTGCACTCAAGAATTACTCCTGGTGGTGCTCGGGGGACCATATGGGATGCTGGGAATTGAACCCAGGTCAGCTGCATGCAAGGCAAACGCCCTCCCCGCTGTGCTATTGCTCCAGCCCCTTGTTCTTGAAATTTTTATGAGTTTTGGAATCACACCCAGAGGTGCCAAGGACCACTCACACCTCTGTGCTCAGGAGTTGCTCCTGGAAGTAAGGGGGAACCACAAGGTAAGGGTGCTAATCTTCCCAACCCATTGCGCTATCTTTCTGGTCCTTGGTTCTTTGTTTTTAGATTAAAATTTCTATGTTAGAGGGCTGGAGAGATAATACAGCAGGTAAGGCGCTGGCTTTGCTTGTGGCTGATCCAAGTTCTATCCCCTGCATCCCAAATGGTCCCCTGAGCACTTCCAGGAGTGACCCCTAAGTCGAGAACTAGGACCTGATGTAGCGTATCACTTGATGTGGCTCCAAAACAAAACAATTGCCAGGTGTTACCCAAAAAAAGCAAAAAAAAAAAAAATTTCAAGAATCAGGATGAAAACTCTTAAGACCATGTGTATGTTCCACCCAATAAAAACATTTATTTTTTAAAAAATTTATTTA